>NC_082717.1:924000-1232000 GCF_030144855.1 Hypanus sabinus | reverse complement strand
CATGGATGATATTACCAATAACATTAGTAGGTAGAGTAAATGCCGAGAAAATTAATATATTCCCTAGATTACAATACTTATTCCAATCACTACCAATACAACTACCCCAGAAGATTTTTCAAGAGTTAAATAAATATGTGAGGAAGTTCCTTTGGAAAGGTAAGATGTCAAGAATATCATTGGAAAAATTGACATGGAAATTTGATCTAGGAGGGTTACAACTTCCAAACTTTAAGAATTATTATAAAGCAAATCAACTTAGATTTATTGCATCTTTTTTTGATAAAGATAAACTGGCATGGATTAGAATAGAACTAGATAAAATAGGAGAAAATACACCAGAAGATTTTATATATAAATGGGAATCTAAATGGATACAGGAAAAGAAAGAATCTCCTATATTAAAACATTTGATTGATCTATGGAATAAAATAAATGTTGATGATGAGATAAGGAAATCTTTATTAGCAAAGAGATCTTTAATTCAAAATAAACATTCCTTTTACAATGGATAATCAACTTTTATACAACCGGTTTCAAAAAGGGATTAGATATATAGGAGATTGTTTTGAAGGAGGTATATTAATGTCATTTGATCAATTAAAGAATAACTACAAAATATCAAAGAACACTCTTTTTTGTTATTTCCAATTAAGGGCTTATTTAAGAGAAAAATTGGGTCAAACAATGTTTTGCCGAAATCTAATGAAATAGAAACCTTAATTCAAAAAGGAAAAATTTAAAAATTTATTTCTTGTATGTATAGTTTGATTCAAAAACAGGCAATTAAACAAGGAATCCATAAGTCAAGACAAAAATGGGAAACTGACTTGACTATTAAAATTGAAGAAACAAGTTGTTCAAGACTGTCTTGATAGTATGACAAATACAGCAAATGTCCGGTTAAGATTAGTGCAATATAACTTTTTACATCAATTATATATTACAGCACAAAAAATAAATTAATTAAACCCAAATTTATCTGATCAATGTTTCCAATGTAATCAAGAAATTGGTACTTTTTTACATTCTACTTGGTCTTGTTCTAAAATTCAACCTTTTTGGACAAATTTAAGAGTTTTACTGGAACAAATTATTGGAACACAACTTCCATATAACCCAACATTATTTTTATTAGGTGATATTGAAGGGATAAAACCGAAACCCAAATTGAATAAATATCAGAAAGAATTCTTAAAAATTGCATTGGCAGTAGCCAAAAAGGCTATTGCAGTTACTTGGAAATCAGATTCATTCTTAAGTATAGATCGTTGGAAGAATGAAATTTCCAGCTGTATTCCACTTGAAAAAATTACTTATAATTTAAGAGATAAATATGAAACATTTCTGAAAATTGGGTCCCCCCATTTACACAAGACAGGATTAAATATATAGGTGCTCCGAAGATAAAATAATTGGTTATTTGGGGAAATAAATAAATATATATACTAAAGTTATTATGAACTCTGTGGAGCATGTGGGGATCTTCCGATATCCAGGCATTCTTTCTTTCTTTCTTCTTCTCTTTCTTTTTCTTTCCTTCTATAGGGATATGTTAGGGGGAGGGGTTAAGGGGACGGGGGAAGGGTTGATAATTTTTTTTCTTCTTTCTGTAATCATTTGAAAACTCAATTAAAAAAAAATTTAAAAACATGTGTCAAAACTTTTTTTTTTGTTCATCTTCCCAATGCCATTCATTGTTGCTCTTTAGTAGCTTTCGAAGTGGAGCACTGACCTCTGATAAATTGGGAATGAATTTGGCAAGATTCTGTATCATGCCCATGAACCTCAATAGTTCTTGCTTATCTTCGGGTGGTAGTAGCTGTACCACAGCCCTGACCTTTTCATTATCTGGTTTTAGCCCATCAGCTTCTGCGAACTGCGCAAAGCAACATGCACAAAGCTAGGTCTGGTGAAGCGTGCTGACCAAGGTGGGAATGCAGACCACAAAGACACAGAGGTCACTCAAGAGACTGACTCTGATGAAGGACAAGTACAGTCACAGTTGTATCGCACACGGTCTGGGAGACAAGTCAAACTTCCAGCTAGATACAGAGACTAGATTTACCTACAGTCTCACATAGTTTGAGGCAAAGCCACACATGTTATAAGTTCCAAGGTGTGAAATAAAAGGTTTATTAATCTATATTAGTAAAAGAAAATACACTGCTGTTAGTATTGTAAGATTCAATATAGAATACAGTATAAGTTAAGATTTTTTTTGTTTATGTCATGACCGTTGCAATGTAAGAAAGGCATTGCTTTGGTAATTCAGTGTTGTAAGAAAAAAGTCTTGAGAAGGGGGATGTAATGTATTGTGTGAGTATTCGTAGGTCAGAGTGCGTATGATGTCAGAACGGGGGTTAAGAAAATGGAGGTCTGGTGAATAAACATGGTTGTTCAATATACTGTGGTGCCCGAGTCACATCAATACTACAGTTGTGGGGATTGCATACAGACCACCAAACAGTGGTAAGCATGTGGCCTACAAATTACAACAGGAGACAGGAAATGCATGCCAACAGGGTATGATAGTCATGGGGGATTTCAATATGCAGGTAGATTGGGAAAATCAGGATGTTGCTGAATTCCAAGAGGAGTATTTCTAGAGTACCTATAAGATGGCTTTTTAGAGCAGCTTGTGGTTGAGCCCACTGGGGGATCAGCTATTCTGGATTGGATGTTGTCTAATGAACCAGAACTGATTAGAGAGTTGAAGGTAAAAGAATCCTGAGGGGAAAGTGATCGTAATATTATCAAATGCACCCTGAGATTTAAGGAGGAGAAGCTAAAGTCAGATGTATCAATATTACAGTGGAGTAAAGGGAATTACAGAGGCATGAGAGAGGAGTTGGCCAGAATTGATCGGGAAAGAACACTGGCAGGGATGACAACAGAACAGCAATGGCTGGAATTTCTGGAGGCAATTGGGAAGGCACAGGATACATACATCCCAAAGCGGCAGTAGAATTCCAAAGGAACAATAACACAACTGTGGCTAACAAGAGAAGTCAAAGCCAACATAAAAGCCAAAGAGACAGCACATAATAGAATAAAAATTAGAGTGAAAAGCTCTTAAAAACCAAAAAAGGCAACTAAAAAAATCATTAAGGCAAAGATGAAATATGAAAGTAAGCTAGTTAATAATGGAAGATAAACTGAATAAGTATTTTGAGACAGTCTCCACTATGGAAGACACTAGCTGGGATATGGGGATAGATTAGGGCTGAGAGGAAAATTGAATCCACCATTATGAAATGGCCGAGCAGACGCGATAGGCCAAATGGCCTAATTCTGCTTTCTTATGGACTAACCCACAAAATTTGTAGCATTAAAATAAATTGTACACACTTCAAACTATTTAACCCATCATATCTGTTATTTCGATTTTGCATTTCAATACTCTCCCTTCTGGTTTGATCCTTCCCTTACTGACCTGGGGCTCCGGTTCTAAACCTCCCCCCCACAAAACTATTTTAAACTCTCTCAAGTAGCATCAGCAAACCTCCCAGACAGGATGCTGGCTTTCCGCCAGTTCAGGTGCATCCCATCCCTCTTCTACAGGTCACCCTTTCCCCATTAAAGCTTCCAATGATCCAAGAACTTGAAACCTGCCCCCTGCACTATCTCCTCAACCATTTATTCATCTGTACTATCACCCCATTCCTACCTGCACTAGCTCTTGGCCCTAGGAAACATAAGAAATAGGAGGAGTTGGCCATCCGGCCCATCAAGCCTGCACCACCATTCAATAAGATCATGCCTGATCTGGCATCTCCAACTATCAGATTTCCCCCCGTAACCCTTCCCTACTATGCAAAAATCTATCCAACTTTGTCTTAAATATATTTGCTAAGGCAGCCTCCACTGCTTCATTGAAGAGAATTCCACAGATTCACCACTCTCTGGGAAAAGCAGTTCCTCCGCAGCTCTGTCCTAAATATACTCCCCCAAATATTGAAGCTATGTTCCCTAGTTCAAATCTCACCTACCAAAGGAAACAACTTCCCTATAACCACATAACAATTACAGCATGGAAATAGGCCATCTTGGCCCTTCTAGTTCATGCCAAACACTTACTCTCACCTAGTCCCACCTACCTGCACTCAGCCCATAACCCTCCATTCCTTTCCTGTCCATATACCTATCCAATTTTTTTTAAATGACCAAATCAAACCTGCCTCTACCACTTCTACTGGAAGCTCATTCCACACAGCTACCACTCTCTGAGTAAAGAAGTTCCCCCTTGTGTTACCTCTAAAGTTTTGCCCCCTAACTCTCAACTCATGTCCTCTTGTTTGAATCTCCCCTACTCTCAATGGAAAAAGCCTGTCCACGTCAACTCGATCTATCCCCCTCATTATTTTAAATATCTCTATCAAGTTCCCCCTCAACCTTCTACACTCCAAAGAATAAAGACCTAACTTGTTCAACTTTTCTTTGTAACTTAGGTGTTGAAACCCAGGTAACATTCTAGTAAATGTCCTCTATATTCTCTCACTATTTTGTTGACTTTCCTGCCTCTATCGTATCTATCGCTTTCCTAATTTTAAATATTTCTATAAGATCTCCTCTCATTCTTCTGAATTCCTGCCAGTACAGTCCCAGGCAACTCAATCTCTCCTTATAGTCTAACCCCCTCATCTCTTGAATCAATCTAGTGAACCTCCAATGCACCCCCTCCAAAGCCAGTGCTTCCTCCTCAAGTAAGGAGATCAGAACTGCACACAGTCCTCCAAGTGCAGCCTCACCATTTGCAGCATAACCTCCCTGCTCTTAAATTCAATCCCTCTAGCAATGGCCAACATTCCATTTGCCTTCTTGATAAGCTGCTGCACCTACAAACCAACCTTTTGTGCTTCATGCACAAGCACTCCCCAGTCCCTCTGCACAGCAGAAATCTGCAAACTTTTACCATTTAAATAATAATCTGATCTTTCATTTTCCCTTCCAAAGTGGATGACCTCACATTTACCAACTTTGACCCTTGCCCACTCATTTAACCTACCTACATCTTTCTTCAAACTCTCTGAATCCTCTGCCCAAATTGCTTTTCCACTCAATTTTGTGTCATCAGCAAACTCAGATACACTACACTTGGTCCCCTCTTCCAGATCATTAATGTATATTGTGAACAGTTGTGGACCCAGCACACCGCTCACCACTGATTGCCAAAAGTAATACCCATGTATCCCAACTTGCTGCTTTCTATTGGTTAAGCAATTCTCTGTCCATGCTATTACATCACCCCCAACTTTATGCATCCTTATCTTATGGCTATCCTTTAAGTGGCATCTTATCAAACACCTTCTGGAAATAAATAACGTCCATCTGTTCCCCTCTGTTCACTGTGCTTAATTTATCCTTAAGGAACTCCAATAAGGTTGTCAAACAGGACCTGCCTTTGCTGAATCCATGCTGTGTCTGCCTGATGGATCCATTTCTTTCCAGATGCCTTGCTGTTTCTTCTTTAATGATAACTTCAAGCATTTTTCCAACTGCAGATGTTAAACTAACTGGCCTATAGTTACCTGCCTTTTGCCTACATCCTTTTTTGAACATCACCTGTGTGCGTGTGATGCCTCCCTCCCAGATGCACTGAACAACTTCTACGCTCATTTTGAGGTGGAAAATGACGTGGTGGCGAGGAAGTCCGCCCCTCCTCCAAATGACCAGGTGCTATGTCTCACTGTGGCCGATGTGAGAAGAACCCTGTGCAGGGTCAACCCATGGAAGGCTGCTGGACCAGACAACATTCCTGGTAGAGTGCTTAGAGGATGTGCAGACTAGGTAGCAGATGTTCTCACTGACATCTTCAACATCTCCCTGAGCAGTGCCATCATTCCAACGTGCTTCAAGGCCGCCACCATTGTCCCTGTGCCGAAGTCTTCAGTGTCCTGCCTCAATGACTACCCTCCTGTTGCACTCACATCCATCATCATGAAGTCAAGTCAAGTCAAGTCAACTTTTATTGTCATTTCGACCATAACTGCTGGTACAGTGCATGGTAAAAATGAGACAACGTTTTTCAGGACCATGATTTACACAACACAGTACAAAAACTAGACTGAACTACGTAATGAAAAAAACAACACAGAGAAAGCTACACTAGACTACAGACCTACACAGGACAGCATAAAGTGCACAAAAACAGTGCAGACATTACAATAAATAATAAACAGGACAGTAGGGCAAGGTGTCAGTCTGGGCTTCAGGTACTGAGGAGTCTGATAGCTTGGGGGAAGAAACTGTTACACAGTCTGGTCATGAGAGCCCGAATGCTCCGGTGCCTTTTCCCAGATGGCAGGAGGGAGAAGAGATTGTATGAGGGGTGCATGGGGTCCTTCATAATGCTGTTTCCTTTGCGGATGCAGTGTGTAGTGTAAATGTCCATGATGGCGAGAAGAGAGACCCCAATGATCTTCTCAGCTGACCTCACTATCCGCTGCAGGGTCTTGCGATCCGAGATGGTGCAATTTCCGAACCAGGCAGTGATGCAGTTGCTCAGGACGCTCTCAATACAACCCCTGTGGAATGTGATGAGGATGGGGGGTGGAAGATGGACTTTCCTCAGCCTTTGCAAAAAGTAGAGACACTACTGGGCTTTCTTTGCTATGGAGCTGGTGTTGAGGGACCAGGTGGGATTCTCTGTCAGGTGAACACCAAGAAATTTGGTGCTTTCTACGATCTCTACCGAGGAGCCGTCGATGTTCAGTGGGGAGTGGTCGCTCCGTGCCCTCCTGAAGTCAACAACCATCTCTTTTGTTTTGTTTACATTAAGAGACAGGTTGAAGTGTTTCAAGAGGCTCATCTTGAGGCACATCAAGACCCTGCTGCCCCCCTCACTGGACCCCCTGCAGTTTGCATACCGTCTCAACCGCTCAACAGATGACGCCATTGCTATCACCCTCCACCTGGCCCTAACCCACCTGGACAAAAAAGACATATACATTCGAATGCTGTTCATAGACTTCAGTTCAGCATTGAACACAATCATCCCTCAGAAACTGGTTGGAAAGCTGAGCCTACTGGGCCTGAACACCTCCCTCTGCAACTGGATTCTAGACTTCCTGACTGGGAGACCTCAGTCAGTCCAGATCAGGAGCAGCATCTCCAACACCATCATGCTGAGCATGGGGGCTCCCCAGGGTTGCGTGCTCAGTCCACTGCTGTTCACTCTGCTAACCCATGACTGTGTTGCAACACCCAGCTCAAACCACATCATAAAATTCGCCAATGACACCACCGTGGTGGGTCTCATCAGCAAGGACGACAAGTCAGCTTACAGAGAGGAGGTGCAGCGGCTAACGGACTGGTGCAGAGCCAACAACCTGTCTCTTAATGTGAACAAAACGAAAGAGATGGTTGTTGACTTCAGGAGGGCATGGAGCGACCACTCCCCGCTGAACATCGACGGCTCCTCGGTAGAGATCATTAAGAGCACCAAATTTCTTGGTGTTCACCTGACGGAGAATCTCACCTGGTCCCTCAACACCAGCTCTATAGCAAAGAAAGC
Source organism: Hypanus sabinus (assembly GCF_030144855.1). Taxonomy (NCBI): domain Eukaryota; kingdom Metazoa; phylum Chordata; class Chondrichthyes; order Myliobatiformes; family Dasyatidae; genus Hypanus; species Hypanus sabinus. The sequence goes on along the minus strand of NC_082717.1, from coordinate 1,224,484 downwards.
CCAGCAGCGTCTCTACTTTTTGCGAAGGCTGAGAAAAGTCCATCTCCCACCCCCCCTCATCCTCGTCACATTCTACAGGGGTTGTATTGAGAGCATCCTGAGCAGCTGGTTCGGAAATTGCACCATCTCGGATCGCAAGACCCTGCAGCGGATAGTGAGTTCAGCTGAGAAGATCATCAAGGTCTCTCTACCCGCCTTAACAGACATTTACACTACACGCTGCATCCGCAAAGCAAATAGCATTATGAAGATAAACACAAAGTACACTGCAGATGCTGTGGTCAAATCAACATGTACAAATAAGCTGGAGGAATTCAGCAGGTCGGGCAGCATCTGTTGAAATGAGCAGTCAACGATTCGGGCTGAGACCCTTCATCAGGACTGAAGGAGGAGGGGGCAGGGACCCTATAAAGAAGGTGCCAGGTGAAAACCCAGTCAGAGGACAAGCACCTCTGCTCCATCCGCCACAACAGACAGGATCTCCCGGTTTCCACCCACTTCAACTCTGCTTCACATTCCCATTCAGATATGTCCATACATGGCCTCCTCTACTGCCATGATGAGGCCAAACTCAGGTTGGAGGAGCAACACCTCATATACCGTCTAGGTAGTCTCCAGCCCCTTGGTATGAACATCAAATTCTCCAACTTCCAGTAATTCCCTCCCTCTCCCTTTCCCCATCCCACTTTTACTCTGCCTCCTCTTCCAGCTGCCTATCATCTTGCTCATAATTCTGCCTTCTTCTACTACCCATAGTGCTTTCCCCTTACATTCCTTCTTCACCTTTCCAGCCTATCCCCTCCCCCACCCCTTGATCTTTCCTCTGATTGACTTTTCATCTGGCACCTTCTTTATAGGGCCCCTGCCCCCTCCTTCTTCAGTCCTGACGAAGGGACTTGGCCCGAAACGTTGACTGCTCATTTCAACAGATGCTGTCCGACCTGCTGAGTTTCTCCAACTTGTTTGTAAGCATTATGAAGGACCCCACACACCCCTCATACAAACTCTTCTCCCTCCTGCCATCTGGAAAAAGCACCGAAACATTCAGGCTCTCACAACCAGACTATGTAACAATTTCTTCCCCCAAACCATCAGACTCTTCAATACCCAGAGTATGGACTGACACCAACTTGCTGCCCTCTACTGTGCCTATTGTATTGTTTATTATTTATTGTAATGCCTACACTGTTTTGTGCACTTTATGCAGTCCTGGGTAGGTCTGTAGTCTAGTGTCGTTTTTTTTGTCTTGTTTTCAGTAGTTCAGTCTAGTTTTTGCGTTGTTTCATGTAGCATCATGGTCCTGAAAAACATCTTGTTTTTACTGTGTACTGTACCAGCAGTTATGGTCGAAACAACAGTATAAAGTGACTTGACTTGAAACATCGTGCGACATTCGCCTCCTTCCAATCCACTGAGACCTGCTCAGATTCCAGAGAATTTTGGTAAATTATCACCAAAGCCTCAACTCTAACTTCTGCCATTTCTTTCAGTACCCTGGGATGTATTCCATCAGGACCAGGGGACTTACCTATCTTCAGGCCCATTAGTTTACTCGGCACCACCTCTTTTGTGATAGCTATTGTATCGAGGTCCTCACCTCCCATCACATCCATACCATCTCTCTTCGGCATGTTAGATGTATCCTCCACCTTGAACACCAACGCAAAATAGTCCTTCAAGGCCTTGGCCATTTCCTCATTACCCAATATCAATTTCCCCTTTCATCCTCCAAGGGACCTACGTTCACTATGGCCACCCTTTTCTGCTTTATATAATTATAAAAACTTTTACTATCTGGTTTTATATTTTGTGCTACTTTATTTTCATAATCTAGCTTCCCTTTCTCTATTGCTCCCTTAGTGGTTCTTTGTTACTTTTTAAAGTTTCCCTATCTTTGTTTCCCACTACTCTTGGCAACTTTGTACACACAAGCTTTTAGTTTGAATCCTTCCTTTATTTCCTTATGGCTGGTTCTCCCCACCCTTACTGTCTTTGCTTTTAACTGGAATATACTTTTGTCAAGCTCTGTTCAAAATCTCTTAGAAAGCCTTCCACTGTTCCTCAACTGTCCCACCATATAGCCTGTGTTCCCAGTCTACACTAGCCAGATCCTCCCTCATCCCATTGTAGTCTCCATTGTTTAGACATAATGTGTTTAGACACATTGTTTAGACATTGTTTAGACACTGGTTTTAGATTGAACTATTGCACTCTCCATTTGTATGAGAAATTCAGTCATACTGTGATCACTCTTTCGAAGAGGATCCCTAACTACAAGATTGCTAATTTTACCTGTCTCATTGCACAGGACTAGATCTAAGATAGCATGTCCCCTTGTAGATTCAGTAACATGCTGTTCAAGAAAGCCATCATGGATGCATTCTATGAAGTCCTCCTCAAGACTGCCTCAACCAACTTGATTCACCCAAATTTTGTGCAAGTCCCCCATGATAACTGCTGTTCCATTCTTACATGCCTCAGATATTTCTGTTTATTGCCTGTGCCACTGTAATGTTATTATTTGGTGTCCAATAAACAACTCCCACCAGTGATTTTCCCCTTTACTATTCCTAATCTCTACCCAGATGGATTCAACATTCTGCTCCTTAAATCTTATATCATCTGCCGCCCTGATCTCATCCTTAATTAAGATCGCTACCCCAACTCCCTTACCTTCCCGCCTACCCTTCTGCAGTACCTGATATCCTGGGATATTTAATTCCCAATCCTCTCCCCCCCCCATCATATTTTTGCAATGACTGCTAAATCATACCCCTTTGCATTGAGTTGTGCCACAAAGTTCACTGACCTTGTTACGAATACTATGGGTATTCTGATAAAGCACCCTTACAGTCATTGTGCCTTTAATATCCAGTGTAACATGCTGTAAGGTTTCACTGCTAATGCAATGGCTGCTAGGGTAATGGTTTTTCTGTAGCAGCAATGTTTGGGATATGACTAGAAGTAACGGGGTCTGCTAGCCAATGAACAGCATGTTGTTCTTTCTTATGTGTCTGGGAGCCGGGGTCTTGTAGTCTTTGGCTGGGGAGAGATGAGGAGAGAAGACACAAATGGAGAGAGTCAGCAGACCTTGGACAGAGTGGACTTGGAGCGAGGGTCCGAATATCAGTGATGTTCGGAGGAGGTCGATGGTGGACGAACGGCCTTATCAAATGTGAGCTCCAATGTTGCACATTAAACTGTTTTATGAGAATGGGCCCTTTTACTTTTTCTTTTGGTTTCTTTACTAACCATGTAGTCAAATTAATTATAAAGCTCAATAATTGTGTACTGTTAGTTATTTCGGGGTACTGATTTGTAACAGGGGACACATCGCGCAGCATCCACACAAACAAGATTTCTTAGTTTGGACAGGCTGGGGACTATCACCCCCTATATTAAGCTGCTAGCCTATCTTTATCCATACTTTTCTCTTTGTCCAATCTGTTGAACACCACCCCCTCTCCAACGAATTTCCCATGAATTCAAAGCTACTTCTTCCACACCAATCCCTGAGCCAGAGATTATAATCCTGGAGGTCATTCTCTTCAGCTGTTTTCCTAACTCACTGCATAGGCCTCTTCCCATTTTCTGCCTTTGCCATTAGTACCAATATGCACCCCAGCAGTACCCAGAGGTGTACTTGTTGCTGAGGATTTCCTAATCCCCTGGCTTCTCCTAGTGGTCACCCGTGAACTGCCTGAAGGCTATGACAACCTCCACAAAAGTCTCATCTGTATCTTCAGCCTCCCAAATAATCCTGAGTACATCCAACTCCTTGATCCAGTCAGTCAGGTGCTGAAGTTACTGCAGATGCAGACATCAGGGAAACCGTCAGGTGTCCTGAACTCCCACATCTGACAGGGGCATTCCATCCTGACTCTCTGTACTAAAAAAAAGAAAGGCTTACCTCTTCTAATTTCTCACTGAAGCCTGTTAAGGCAAAGCCTTCCCACTCTATCACTGGTCCACTCTGACAATGGCCGCTCTGCTTTTCTTTTGTTTGCAGCTGAGTTAAGGACTCCAACACCAACACTCACCATGCCTGCACAGCCGGAAAACACTGACGATACTAAACTGGGTGGCAGTGTGACATGCGAAGAGGACGTTAGGAGAATACAGGGAGACTTGGATAGGCTGAGTGAGTGGGCAGATACTTGGCAGATGTCATTCAATGTGAATAAATGTGAAGTTATCCACTTTGGAAGCTGGAACAAGAGGGCAGAGTATTGTCTGAACGGTGTAGAGTTAGGTAAGGGAGAAATGCAAAGAGACCTAGGAGTCCTAATTCACCAGTCAATGAAGGTGAATGAGCAAGTGCAACAGGCAGTGAAGAGGGCAAATGGAATGTTGGCCTTTGTTACAAGGGGAATTGAATACAAGAGCAAGGATGTTCTTTTGCATTTGTACAGGGCCCTGGTGAGACCACACCTGGAATATTGCGTACAGTTTTGGTCTCCAGGTTTAAGGAAGGACATTCTGGCAATTGAGGAAGTGCAGCGTAGATTCACTAGGTTGATTCCTGGGATGGCAGGGCTGTCTTACACAGAGAGATTGGAGAGATTGGGCTTGTACACGCTGGAATTGAGGAGATTGAGAGGGGATCTGATTGAAACGTTTAAGATAATTAAAGGATTTGATAGGATTGAGACAGGAAATATGTTCCAGATGTTGGGAGAGTCCAGTACCAGAGGGCATGGATTGAGAATAAGAGGTCAGTTATTTAAAACAGAGTTGAGGAAGAGCTTCTTCTCGCAGAGAGTTGTGGAGGTGTGGAATGCACTGCCTCGGAAGACGGTGGAGGCCAATTCTCTGGATGCTTTCAAGAAGGAGCTGGATAGATATCTGATGGATAGGGGAATCAAGGGATATGGGGACAAGGCAGGGACTGGGTATTGATAGTGAATGATCAGCCATGATCTCAGAATGGTGGTGCAGACTTGAGGGGCCGAATGGTCTACTTCTGCACCTATTGTCTATTGTCTTACCTGAATCTACTCTTTTTATACTCTCTTCTGGCTCTAACACACACTAACTGCACCTGAGCTGCCAAAAGTTTGCTGATACACCACTGTCGAAGGCTGAATCAGCATATAGGAAAGAGATTGAAAATCTGGTTGAATGGTGCCACAACCTCTTGCTCAATGTCAGCATGACCAAGGAGCTGATTATTGGCTTCAGGAGGAGGAAACCAGATTAGAGGTGGAGAGTGTCAGCAACATTAAATTCCTCAGTGTTATCATTTCAGAGAACACGTTCTGGGCCCTGCATGTTAAGTGCAATTACAAAGAAAGCATGACTGCACCACTACTTCCTCAGGAGTTTTTGCACCAATCTTTTTGGTGATTGTTCATCATCTTGGGCAACTGAAACCTGGTGGAGCCCATCCCTCTCCAGGTTTTTTTTACGAGGTCGAGTTGCTAGCTCAACACTCAACCCGGGCACGGATGGAGAGCGTGCAAGGGAGCCGGCCGGATTCGAACTCAGGACCTCTCGCCCCAAAGTCCAGCACTGATGGCACCAGCCAGCACTTGAAATATTGTGTTCAATTCTGGTCACCTCACTACAGGAAGGATGTGGAAACTATAGAAAGGGTGCAGAGGAGATTTACAAGGATTGGGGAGCATGCCATATGAGAATAGGTTGAGTGAATTCAGCCTTTTCTCCTTGGAGCGAAGGAGGATGAGAGGTGACCTGATAGAGTTGTATAAGATGATGAGAGGCATTGATCATGTAGATAGTCAGCTTTTTCCCAGGGCTGAAATGGCTAACACGAGAGGCCACAGTTTTAAGGTGCTTGGATAAAGGCACAGAGGAGATGTCAGGGGTAAGTTTTTTTACACAGAGTGGTGAGTGTGTGGAGTGGGCTGCTGGTGACAGTGGTGGAGGCGGATACGATAGGGTCTTTTAACAAACTCTTGGATAAGTACTTGTCAAGCTTCAAAAAATAGAGGGCTATGGGTAGCCCTAGGAAATTTCTAAAGTAAATACTGTTACGTACCCATGGGTATCTTGTACCTGTCACGTGACTGTGTTGTAATTGAAGCTAGGCTGGAGATGAGGTGTTGTTGTTCATCCTTCAGAGTCGAAGACGACCACGACTTCTGTCAGGTGGAGCGTTTGTGACTGTGGGTCCAGAGGTGACTGGTGAGGCCAATCCGGGCCCTGAAAGCTCGCCCACGTGTGGGACACATGAGGGTAGGTGCTGCAGTGGAAGTGGAGGTAGCACGAGCCTTGCGTGCGGCGCGTTTCCTCTGAGCCTCTGCGGTGCATCTGATTTCTGCTGCATACACTCCTTTAGTGGTCCTGCTCCACCAGGTTGGGCGGTCCAGAGCAAGCGATTCCCAGCTACTGGGATTGATGTTGAGGTCTTTGAGGGACACTTTGAGGCAGTCTTTGAAACGTTTCTTCTGCCCTCCAACTGAGCATTTGCCCTGGCTCAGCTCTCCATACAGCAGCTGTTTTGGTAGTCGACTGTCAGACATCCTGACGACATGGTCAGCCCATCTGGCTTGGGCTTTCTGTAGGAGGGTGTAGACGCTGTGGGTGCCAGCCCACTCCAGGACCTCTGTGTCTGGGACTTTGTCCTGCCATCGTACGTGGAGAAGTCTGTGGAGGCAGCTCAAGTGGGTGGTTGAGCTGTTTAGCGTGTCTGCTGTAGACAGTCCAGGTCTCGCTGGCATAGAGGAGAGTGGTGAGAACCACTGCTCGGTAGACCTTCAGCTTGGTGGTAAGGCTGAGTCCTCTCCGCTCCCATACATTCTCACGGAGTCTCCCAAAGGCGGCACTGGCTTTGGCAATTCTGTTGCTGATCTCTGCATCTATGTTCACCGCTCGTGATAGAGTACTGCCCAAATAAGTAAAGCTGTCGACTGCCAGTAGCTTCTGCCCCTTTACTGTGATGTGTGGTTCCTGGCAGGGCTTTCCGGGTGCGGGCTGGTACATAAATTCGGTCTTTTTGGTGCTGATTGTAAGCCTAAAGTTGTCACAGGCGCGTGAGAAACAGTCCATTTCTCGCTGCATCTTCTGCTCTGTGCTGGCGTTGAGGCCGCAATCGTCAGTGAATAAGAGGTCTCTGACGACGGTCTCCTTTACCTTTGTAACAGCCTGTAGACGCCGGAGGTTGAATAGCCCACCACCAATCCTGTATCTGACGTGTATACCATGCTGACAATCGCGGAAGGCATCATTCAGCATAGCAGAGAAGACCATGCTAAAGAGTGTAGGGGCAAGAACGCATCCTTGCTTCACACCGTTCATCACTGGGAAGGCTTCTGACTCGTCACCATCATCCAAAACTTTCACCATCATGCCATCGTGGAACTGCCGAACAACTGCGATGAACCTGTTAAGGCAGCCAAGCTTCTCCATTATCTTCCATAAGCCATCTCTGCTGACTGTATCAAATGCCTTGGTCAGATCAATGAAGGTCATAAAGAGGCCACTGTGCTGCTCTTGACATTTTTCCTGGAGTTAGCGTGCAGCAAATATGTCGACAGTTCCATGTTCTACACGGAAGCCACACTGCTTTCTGGGAGGAGACCTTGCTCAAGGTGTTGGAGAAGGCGATTAAGCAGATTGCTGGTCCGAGGTGTTCGAGAGCAGTAGAGTAGACTGCATCTCTGAAAGCCGTCCACTGCTCTTCAATGCTGGTGTGGTCACCCTGGGGTGTGTCAAGCAGCCTGCTATCTAGGTCTTCACAAAATTCTTCTGCAACTACACTGCTGTTCAGCTTGGAGACATTGAGCCTCTTTGCAGTCTTCTGACCTTGGGGTCTTCTCACAGGCAGGATGCGAAGTTTAAACTTGGACACTATGAGTCGGTGATCCGTCCAGCAGTCGGCACCACACATGGCCTTTGTCACTCTCACGTCTTGCCAGTCCCTCTTTCTGGTGATGACATAGTCAATCAGATGCCAGTGCCTAGAGCGTGGATGCATCCAAGATGTCTTGTTACGGGTAGGGAGGCGGAATAGGGTGTTGGTGATGACAAGGTCATGCGTAGCGCATGTCTTGAGGAGCAGCAGGCCATTGCTGTTACACTTGCCAATGCCATGTCTTCCAAGAATCCCTTCCCAGGTCTGGTAATCTGTCCCCACTCTGGCGTTAAAGTCCCCGAGGACAATAAGCTTCTCTGACTGTGGGACTGCTGCTATGAGGGCATCAGGGTCTTCATAGAAATTATCTTTGATGTCATCTGGGTTGGTCTTTATTGGGGCATATGCGCTGATCAGCGTTGACCTCTTCTTATTGTCAAGTGGGAGCCGAAGTGTCATCAGGCGTTTGTTGATGCCCTCTGGTAGCTTGGCAAGTTTATGAGCGAGTTCACGCTTAGTTTTACTTCATGGCCTGATTCGAAACTACAAAAATGGTTGCAGTGTCATGACTTCCAGTTCCTCCTTGAACTTACTTCCCTCTTCCGGATTCATGAGTTCATCTTTTTTTAACCTTATGTGTTAGTTGTAATAAATATTGGCAATATGGATAAGATTATTAATTTTGTTTCTTGGAATACTAATGGTTTAAATCATCCAATCAAATGGAAAAAAATTCAAAGTATTCCACAGAATGAATGCTAATATTATCTTTGTACAAGAGACTCATGAGAGGAAGGTGGATAGTCAACATTTTTTTAGGTTTTGGAAAAGCCAACAGTATCACTCGAATTCCCAAGCCAAAGTAAGAGGCGTTTCCATTTTTATAGATTCTTCAACCTCCTTTATACACTATGAAACAATTTCAGACCCACAAGGTAGATTTTTGCTTAATACTGGTCTACTTTTTAATCAAAAAGTTGTTTTAGTCAATGTTTATGCTCCAAACACTGATTATCCTGAATTTTTTAAGTGTCTATTTACATCCTTTCCCAATTTGAATCAGTACATGCTGACAATGGGTGGGGATTTTAACTGTTGTTTAAACCCTTCGATGGATAGATCTAAGCCCACCCAAGCTCTTCCGAATAAATCGGCCTCTCTTTTTAATTCCTTTATGATTGATTCTGGAATTTCCAAAATTTGGCATTTTTCACACCTCAATGACAAAGAGTTTTCATACTTTTCTCATGTTTATCATAATTACTCAAGAATTGATTACTTTTTTATTTATCACCATTTACTTACAGATGTTGTTGATTGTAAATATGACTCCATTACCATTTCTGACCATGCACCTTTGAAGCTATCTATTAAGACAATGGACTCATCTACTAATGCTAAATCTTGGAGGTTCAACTCTATTTTATTGCAGGATTTAGATTTTCTTAATTTTATTAAACAAGAAATTGATTTGTTTTTCTCAACAAATTCTACAGCAGAGATCTCTAGTGGAATTTTATGGTACACTTTTAAAGCATTTATTCGTGGACAGATTATTTCATACTCTGCTGGAGAGGAAATGAACTAATTCTAAAATATTAACATTGGTTAATAAAATCAAAGCAATTGATAAGATTTATTCAGTGACCCCAAGCAAAGAACTTTATAAAGAAAGAGTTGAACTTCAAATGGAGCATAGTTTGTTATTATCCTCTTCAATTGAAAATCAGTTAATTAAATCGAGAACCCAGTTTTATGTACATGGAGATAAGTCTGGCAAATTACTGGCTAATCAATTGAAAACTGCTTCCGTTAAACGACATATTACTAGGATTCATAAACGAGATGACACTCTGATGATCGACCATAAAGAGATAAATAAAGCCTTTCAAGATTTTTATAATTCTTTATATCAATCAGAATTTGTTGAGGATTCTTCTATAATAGATGAATTTTAAAGAAAATTGAATATCCCAAAATTAACAACAGAGGATAGTGTATTCCTAGATGCACCTATTACGGAAACTGAAATAAAAGAGGCTACTTTTTCAATGAATTCCGGTAAAGCTCCTGGTCTAGATGGTTATATTGCAGAATTTTTAAAATCCTTTTCCTCTATACTCTCTCCTTGGCTTTGTAAAATTTTAAAGTTGCATTAACTATAGGTAAATTGCCACAATCTTTTTAAGAAGCCTCTATTTCTTTAATTCTTAAAAAAGATAAAGACCCCACTGAATGTGCACCCTATTGGCCTCTTTCCTTGCTGAATACGGATTTTAAGATTTTTAGTAAAATTTTGGCCACTAGATTAGAAAATATATTACCTTGAATTATTTCTGAAGATCAGACTGGATTTATTAAAAACCGCTACTCATCTTTTAACATTAGAAAATTAATTAATATTATTTATACTCCTTCACCCAAAATACCAGAATGTGTCATTTCCTTAGATGCTGAAAAAGCATTTGATAAAGTTGAATGGCCATATTTATTTAATACGTTGCATTTTAATTTTAGTTTGAAATTTATATCATGGATTAAATTAATATACTATAAACCTTTGGCTTCGGTCTTTACCAATAATCAATTATCTCCTTTTTTCAGTTATTCCGTGGTAGAAGGCAAGGCTGTCCTTTAAGTCCTTTACTATTTGACATTGTTTTGGAACCTTTAGCTATAGCTATTCGTGAATCACCTAATATTTTGGGTATTACTCGTGGGGAAGGGACATATAGTTATCATTAAATGCTGATGATTTGTTACTATACATATCCGATCCTGAGAGATCTATTCCTGCTATTTCGTCCTTGCTTGCTCAGTTTAGTAACTTTTCTGGTTACAAATTGAGTTTTAATAAGAGCAAATTATTTCTATTAAATATGCAAGTTCCAATTTATAAACATTTACCATTTAAAGTTGTCACAAATTATTTTACTTATTTGGGTATTAAAATTACCAAAAAACACAAAGATTTATTTAAAGTTAATTTTTTACCTTTAATTGACCAAATTAAGCAACTTGTTACCAGGTAGTCTCCATTATCTTTGTCATTGGTTGGTCAAATAAATGCTATTAAGATGATGGTATTACCCAAATTCTTATATTTATTTCAAGCATTACCAATTTTTATTCCTAATTTTGATATTTTGATAATTTGATATTATTGACTCCAAAATATCTTCCTATCTGTGGCAGAATAAAAATCCTAGACTAAGCAAAAAATATTTACAGAAGCCTAAGACCCACATGTTTTGGTCTTGCCCTTGTTTGCAAAATTACTGGAAAGATATTTCCAGTATTATTTCAACAGTTCTGAATATCAATTTCCAATCGCATCCTATTACTGCAATTTTCGGTTTACCAATGGCAGATAATAGTCATTTATCCCCCTCAGCTCGAAGGATGATTGCATTTGTTACATTAATGGCTAGAAGATCTATTCTATTGAATTGGAAAGAAATTAATCCTCCAACTATATTTCAGTGGTTTTCTCAAACTATCTCCTGTTTGAGCTTAGAAAAAATTAGAAGTGTTGTCTTTGATCCTTCAGTTAAATTTGAAGAAACTTGGAGATCATTTATTCAACATTTTCATATGAGTTAAATTGTCTTTTCCGAAACCTCACTTTTATTATCCTTAATTATTTGGATGGAGGTTCGGAGTTATTGGCGCTACTGTGTATATTTGACATAATGCAATGGCCCATGTTGGTTAGTTTTTTTTCCTTTTTTGGGGGGTCTTTTTTTACGTCTTTTGTTCGTAATTACCATGAGTTTGGGAGGTTATATATTATCATCTATTTGAATGTTTATTTAAACTATTAACTATGTACTCTCAAACTCTCTGTATTCATGTTTCATTTATGTTTGTTTAAAAATTAATAAAAAGATTTAAAAAGAAAGTTTACGAGCAAGGTGGGATCGGATGGCAAATCCAATGCCAGCCTCTCGTCGTTCAGTGCTGCTGCGACCGCTCCAGAAGAAGGTGTACCCACCACCACGTTCTGTAAGCTGGCTCTTGTCTGCTAGGTGTGTTGCGCTGAGTGCTGCAATGTCCACGTTATAGCGGGCTAGTTCTTTGGCGACCGGTGCTGTTCTTCTTTCTGGTCTGACAGCCTTGGTGATATCAAGCAGAGTTCGCACGTGCCACGTGCTAAGGTTGAGCACCTTCACTTTCATCTTCTTTGTAGTTCGACCGCTGAATGGGATCCCCGCCAGCCGCAGTGTGCTGGCCAGGGTAAGATGAAGCAGGCTATGTTTGAGGCACCTTTTCTAGCCCCTTCCTCCATGGAGGTGAGCAGAGCAACTCCTAAAGAGGACTGCTCAGACACCTAAGGGGCTGCCGAGCTCCACTGCTGCTTCATTCCAGCGGAGAACAACCGAATGCTCTGGGCCGCCTGTGTGCAGGTTTGTGACTACAGCTTCCAGTGCATCCACACCTGCTGCTTCACCACTCACCCATCGCCACAGGACTTGAAGTTTTTTGTGGAATGGGTTTGGAGTCGTGACTTGCGCTTGACTTGGATTAAAGTGAGGGAGAGTTGCGCAAATCGTCAGCCTCACTCTCTCATCCTGACCTATCTGTATCCAGTTGCAAGATGGAGTCGAGACGGCTGGAGATAAGTCAGGATGCAGTGGATGACCAGCAGTGTTCTATGTGTCTCACTGTGCCCTGATTGCGCTCCACAACGCTTTGCTGGGTCCGCCTTTCTACTCGTTGGACCGCCAAGTGGTGGTCTCCTCCACGTAGTCCGCCGAATTCAGTCTTTGCATGAGTAGGTAGGCAACTCACCGAGGGTTTGAGGCCCATCAGCTACCTTCACCAGGTTTTGCCGGCCAGTCAAAGCTGTTGCCTGGGGTGTGGCCGCTGTTACATGCAAACAGCTACGAGGAACCACTGGTGAGAGCTGAGTGTCAGGTGAGGACCAATGCGGATGATATACTCAGAAGAGTACGACATGTTCCCTGTCAGAGGTACGACCTCTCCCTGACACCCCATACACCCTTACAGATGAGGTAATTGTCTTGTGATGGGGGAGTGACATCATTTTCCCGCCAGTGAGGTCATGTGATAGTTTTTTTCAACTGGATAATAAAGGAGAGCCCCACCCTGTGACGTGGGTAGTCCGTGGTTGAATTTGGTAGTGACTCCATGCTGCTGCGTATTCCAATGTTATGACGCAGTTACATTTAAAAGTGGAGTTTTACTTTCTGCCTTAAGTCAAAGGTTATTGCCAGCAGTTTTGCTACAACACTGCCAGTTAAAATCAAGTCGGAGAGTGAAAATTCGTGAAACTGAAAGATCAAGGAAAGTTGATTTCGATGGTGAAACAAGTTTGACCTCGTTTGATCCTCATTCGGGAGGAATTCATTAGCTGTGCCCACGTTAGTCCCTGCTGTAAGAGCAGAAAGGGCTGGGTGCAATGTTTCACCAAAGAAAGGACAGTGTCTTTAAGCTGTTTCATTTTTCTTCATCATAAATCCTTTGATCAAAGCATACTTCGACTGGGCTCAGCAGTAATGCCACGAAAGAGAATTTATTATCAAGGAAAGCCTCTCCTTTAACTGACTGTAAATCATTTTGGACTTTCGCAATACTACTTCTAAGAACTGTTTTTGCATTATCGCTTTAAGAACTGTTCGAGCTGCCGTATCGCAGCTGACTTCCAGTTGTTAAGTCGTTTCTTTACTTTTTGGGTTTTTTTTAAAGCAATGTTTAATAAATGTTTTATTTGTTATAAAAACCCTGTTTCAATCTTATATTCATTGTTGCTGGATTGTAACATTTGGGGGCTCGTCCGGGATCTGAATCCATTTTTCAGTTTAAATGCTTGTTTGATTTTGGATCGTTGTTTTGGAAAAGGGGAATACTCAATTCTTTTGTTTGATTGGCTTGTGAGTGGTATTCAGCAACAATGAGTATTGAAGAATTCCTGGCTTCACCAGACGCAGTTAATAGCGAAGGTGAAAAAAAAATGATGTATTGGAGATTGCTAGCGGGTTGGAACGTAAAGGTATTTCGAAAGATACAACAAAGAAAAATCGTGTAACACTATATAGACTCAGGTATGTTTGATGTATCGGTTTTAGGTCGGTTTCCTGTGAGTAAAGCAGCGATTCAATTATAGTCGGAAAAATTAGCATTGGAAAAGTTAAAAATAGAAGCTGAATTAAAACAGAAGGAATTGCAAGCTAAATTGAAATTAAGTCGATTAGAAGCCGAAAATAAAAAGAAACAGTTGGAAGCTAACTTGGAATTACGTAGGTTAGAAGCTGAGGATAAACAGAGGGAATTTGAACTTAAGTTAGCAGAATTAAACTCTGAGAATCAGTCTCCTGGTTCTAGAAAAACGTTTGATTTCAGTCAGGAAATTAAATTGGCCCCTCCATTTAGTGAAACAGAAGTCGAAAAATATTTTCAACATTTTCAAATGATTGCTCTGATTTCAGTGACCAAAAGAGAAATGGTCAGTGTTGTTACTGTTACGAACCCCATAACTGGGTCACTTACCAGCAAAGATAGAGAGGCCCGTTGAAGTCTGATGGTACTATTTTTAAAAGTCTTTATTTATAAAGAGGCACAAAAATAAGATTAATACAGACATTCAGATAAAATACGTCGTCAATACTCAATCTAAAAACTCGGGTATAATAATAATCATCAATTAAGCAATAGCTCTATCGTTTGTCTCTAGGGGATATTGTATTGTCCGATGGAAAGATAAAAGTCACTGTCCTTTCAAGCTGCAGCTTTTTGGGTTTAAGAGAGAGACAGTTTGAAACTTGCCCAGGTCTTTATGAGGCCAATCCGTTGAGTTGGGGGGAGTTGGTTCCCCGTTGTTAGTTCCAAGTCGTTTTCCATGGTACCAGCCACCAGCCCCCAGGCAAGGGAACCAAACGCACGTGGCTTCCTTCAAATGGCTTCCCGCTATTACGGGATTGCTAGCGTTTCTTCTGGTGCGTCTGAAAGGGGTTGTTCCCCCAGACCCTCTTTTATACTTCCTCACGGGGTCTCAGATGTCAATCAGTTTGGGATGATGCAATCCCTCTCTCAACCAGCCCACTTTGCCCAAGGGCTTGCACGTAGCATAGTTCCCAATCCACAAACGTTGTCTCTAGGAGACAATGGCCAGGTCTCTCTCTCTCATTTCCTGGGTCCTCTGACCCAACCCAATAATGCTCTTGCGATTCTCACAAAGGAGGGGGCTCCCTTGCACCCTTCGGCCCCTCAGAGCTGTGGTGTATTCATAACATTACAGAGTGTAATTAAAGGCAAAGCACAAAGGGTTTATACAGCTTTAACTGTTGAGCAAGTGCTTGATTATGATATTGTAAAAACGCACATATTGAAGGTGTATAGTTGGTCCCAGAAGCTTATAGAGAAAGATTCAGAAATTTGAAGAAATCTGTGGAAAAAACTTATGTGGAATTTGCCTACGATAAAGCTGTGTGTTTTGAGAGATGGGTTTCCTCTAAAAATGTAAATGGGGACTATAATAAATTGAAACTGATTTTAATGGAGGAATTCAAAGGAAGCATTCCTGTTGAACTAAGGAAATACTTAAATGAGAGAGACACTGATACATTGCAGGACTCTGCTAAATTAGCTGATGAGTATGCTTTAATCCATAAGAATAAATTTCCTCAGGGCAGAACTTTTAAAAAGAAAAATATCACAGAGACTCAAGGTAAATCAGAAGTTAGTGAGAAAGGTAAGGAGGAAGGAAAACCTGTGAAGGAAAGACAATTTGGTCCCATTTGTAATTATTGTAAGAAACCTGGTCATGTAATAGCTGTTTCCAAATTAAAAAGAAAGAGAAGGAAGCAGTCCCAGACGCTTATGTGCAACATACTGAAACACCTGTAAATCCACAGGGCTTGATTAACACAATTGAAGTTTTGTTACAGTCTGACCAAGTTAGGAAGGGATATGATCATTTTATAACTGAAGGGTTTGTATCCTTGGAAGAAGGATCTACTCCGGTGCCAATAAAAACCCTTAGGGATACTGGAGCTTCTCAATCACTGATGTTAGACAGTGTGTTAAAGTTTAATGAAGAATCTGACACTGGTGAGGTAAATTATATACGAGGTGTTGGGAGTGCCTTTATGCCTGTACATCTGCATAAAGTGAATTTAAAGTCAGGGTTAGTTACAGGACTTGTTAAAGTAGGACTACAGCCTAGCTTACCTGCGAAGGATATTTCTTTATTGTTAGGTAATGACTTGGCAGGTTAACAAGGTTTTCCTGAAGTGCATTTGACAATGGAGTCAGAGGAACCAGAGATGAATTCTAACACAGATTCTTCCTGTGTTGTAACTCGAGCTATGGCTAAAAAGATTGATGTGCAGAATAAGGTTGCCACTCATGACTGTTCAACTCAGGATTTGAGTTTTGAGGATGTGTCAGAAACTTCCCTACCTTCTTTGTTTGAACAAGATTCTTGGAGTAAGTCTGACTATGAAGATTTGTCTCTGTCCAGGAAGAAGATGATAGCAGAACAGAGTAGAGATCCTGAGATTATAAAATTAAAAGAACAAGCTCTTCCAGATAGTGAAATTGAGAAGGTGCCAGTAGGATATTATTTTGAGAAAGGAGTGTTGATGAGGAAGTAGAGGTCGCCTACAACTCCTGCAAGTGATGAATGGAATATTGTTTACCAGGTAGTTGTTCCTAAAGTTTATCGAAATGAAATTTTAACTTAAGCTCATAGTGTGCACCTGGGTGGACATCAAGGCGTAAGAAAAACTGTGGATAAGATTTTAAAACATTTTTACTGGCCTGGTTTAAGAAAAGATGTCGCAATGTTTTGTAGAATGTGCCATACTTCTCAAATTGTGGGTAAACCAAATCAAATTACACCAGTGGCTCCATTACAACCTATTCCAGCATTTGGTGAACTATTTTCTAAAGTTATTATAGATTGTGTTGGTCCATTACCAAAGACAAAAACTGGTTATCAGTACTTGTTGACTATCATGTGCACTGCGAATAGGTTTCCAGAGGTAGTGCCACTTAGGAATATAACTAAAACTGTAACAAAGGCTCTTATAAAATTCTTTACTTATTTTGGGTTGCCTAAGGAAATACAATCTGATCAAGGCAGTAATTTCATGTCTGGATTGTTTCAACAGATAGTTTATAAATTGGGAGCTAAGCAAATCACTTCGTCTGCATACCACCCAGAATCACAAGGTGCCTTGGAAAGGTTTCATTCAACCCTCAAGAATATGATTAGGACATATTCTGTGGAAAACAGAAGTGATTGGAATGAGGGTGGGCCGTGGCGTGGGTGGGGTCACACCCGCAGCATCGGCCCTGGCCTCGGTGGGGTCCCACCCGCAGCGTTGGCCCTGGTGTCAGTGGGGTCCCACCCGCAGCGTTGGCCCTGGCCTCGGTGGGGTCCCACCCGCAGCGTTGGCCCTGGTGTCAGTGGGGTCCCACCCACAGCGTTGGCCCTGGTGTCAGTGGGGTCCCACCCGCAGCGTTGGCCCTGGCCTCGGTGGGGTCCCACCCGCAGCGTCGGCCGTGGCCTCGGTGGGGTCCCACCCGCAGCATTGGCCCTGGTGTCAGTGGGGTCCCACCCGCAGCGTTGGCCCTGGTGTCAGTGGGGTCCCACCCGCAGCGTTGGCCCTGGTGTCAGTGGGGTTCCACCCGCAGCGTTGGCCCTGGTGTCAATGGGGTCCCACCCGCAGCGTTGGCCCTGGTGTCAGTGGGGTTCCACCCGCAGCGTTGGCCCTGGTGTCAGTGGGGTCCCACCCGCAGCTTTGGCCCTGGTGTCAGTGGGGTCCCACCCGCAGCGTTGGCCCTGGTGTCAATGGGGTCCCACCCGCAGCTTTGGCCCTGGTGTCAGTGGGGTCCCACCCGCAGCGTTGGCCCTGGTGTCAATGGGGTCCCACCCGCAGCGTTGGCCCTGGTGTCAGTGGGGTTCCACCCACAGCGTTGGCCCTGGTGTCAATGGGGTCCCACCCGCAGCTTTGGCCCTGGTGTCAGTGGGGTCCCACCCGCAGCGTTGGCCCTGGTGTCAGTGGTCTCAGTCTCCTATTGTGGATGCAATTGTCTGCGTGTCATGTTGTTGAAGGCTGCCACTAGACAGGACCGTTGCTTCCTGAGGTTTTATGCTTTCCAGTGCATGGTGGAGATGCTGATGAAGAAACATTTGCCGATGACCTTCCAGCTTCTCCTGTAAGGACTCTGCAGCCACTCCTGATGTGAAAAGAAGAACCTGCTGTTAGCAAGGACCCTCCGTACAGCACCCTACTCCAGGTCAGTCAAGAACCCACCTTCTTCCCAGGACCAGCCTGAGGAAGAGTAGTAACGCACCATCTGATCTCTCAAGCCCGCCTTGGGATTGCAATCACAGTGAATCACTTCCCTCAGCATCTCCTCCCTGTTCCTCCATTCAGTCATTGAAAAGTAGAGCACAGAAACAGGCCTTTCAGCCCATCAAGTCCATGCCTTTTTCCATCAACCTGCAATAGGACCAGAGCTCTCCAATGCCTGCCATCCACACATTTCTCTTAAATACTGAAATTGAGCTCAGATCTGCAGCTGGATCTTCAACTTCCTCACAAACAGGACCCAGGCTGTAAAAATAGGGGACAAGCTCTCCTCTACAATCACTCTGAGCACCAGTGCCCCACAAGGCTGTGTATTCAGCCCCCTGCTGTACTCACTGTACACCCATGATTGTGCAGCCAAGTTTCCATCGAACTCAATATACAAGTTTGCTGATGACACCACAATTGTAGGCTGTATTCTTGGGTAATGATGAGTCGGAATACAGAGAGGAAATTAAGAACCTGGTGGCATGGTGCGAAGACAGTAACCTATCCCTCAACGTCAGCAAGACGAAGGAATTGGTTGTTGACTTCAGGAGTAGCGGACCGCACTACCCCATCTACATCGGTGGTGCACAGGTGGAACAGGTCAAAAGCTTTAAGTTCCTTGGGGTGAATATCACAAATGCCCTGACTTGGCCTAACCAAGCAGAGTCCACTGCCAAGAAGGCCCACCACGCCTTTACTTCCTGAGAAAGCTCAAGAAATTTGGCCTGTCCCCTAAAACCCTCACTAATTTTCATAGATGCACCATAGAAAGCATTCTTCTAGGGTGCATCACAACCTGGTATGGAAGCTGTCCTGTCCAAGACTGGAAGAAGCTGCAAAAGATCATGAACCTAGCCCAGCACATCACACAAACCAATCTTCCATCCTTGGACTCACTTTACACCACACGCTGTTAAGAGTAGTGCGGCCAGGATAATCAGGACACCACCCACCTAGCCAACACACTTTTTGTCCCTCTTCCCTCCGGGAGAAGGTTCAGGAGCTTGAAGGTTTGTTCAACCAGATTTGGGAACAGCTTCTTTCCAACTGTGATAAGACTGCTGAACGGATCCTGACCCGGATCTGGGCCGTACCTTCCAAATATCCGGACCTGACTTGCACTACCTTACTTTCCCTTTTCTAATTTTCTAATTATGATTTATAATCTAAATTTGTATTATATTTACTTTGATTTGTACTCCAGGGAACAAGAAGCGCAGAATCAAATATCACTGTGATGATTGTATGCTCTAGTATCAATTGTTTGGTGACAATAAAGTAAAGTAGTAGAAGTAGTAAGTAGATGCACCACTTGCACTGGGAGTTCATTCCATGCTCTCACAACCTTCTAAAAGGAAAAAATTCCCCTTAAACTTTTCAACTTACATCCTTAACCCATGAAGTCCAATTGTGATCCTACCCAACCTCAGTGGAAAAAGCCTGCTTGCATTTCCTCTAGCTATACCCCACAATTTTGTATACATACCTGTATCAAATCTCCTCCCAATCTTCTATGTTCCAAGGAATAAAGTTCTAACCTATTCAATCTTTCCTTATAACTCAGGTCCTCCAGTCATGGCAACATCCTTGTACATTTTCTCTGTACTCTTTCAATCTTATTTACATCTTTCCTGTAGGTAGGTGACCAAATTGCACACAATACTCCAAATTAGGCCTCACCTATGTTTTATACAACTTCAACATAACATCCCATCTCCAGTACACATCAATCTCAATTTCAGATGGGGGAGTTACAGTAATGAAGTGGCTTGAGGGATTGGTCATAGCTAGAATTACAAAGACCAGCACCCAGGGCAACTCACCTGCACTTCTACAGTGAACACTTTTTCACCGGCTCCCCACTCAGCTTTAGATAACTGGATAACAGCAAGACATTTTCTCGGCTGTTGCTTATCAAATACAGCTCTACATTCAACACCATCATCTCATTGCTACCATCAAGGAGGAGGTACAGGAGCCTGAAGAACACATACTCAGTGATTCAAGAACAGCTTCTTCCCTCTGTCATCAGATTTCTGAACGGTCCATGAACACTACCTTTTAGTTTTGCATTATGCAGTTATTGTGTAATTTACACGGAGGTTATGTCTGCTCTGTACTGAGGCAGCAAAACAAACCCAATGAACGTCCTTCCTACACCAACTCTTCAGCCACATGTCAAACTGTATGATCTTCCTATATCTGGCACAGGTAGCAACCCTGAGGTCACAACCCTGGTGGTCCTGCTCTTTGACTTAACACCTAATTGCCTAAACTCCCTATGCAGAACCTCATCACTCGTCTTGCCCATGTCATTGGACCACAGCCTCTGGCTGCTCACCCTCCCACTTAAGAATGCTGAGAATCAATCTGAGATATCCCTGACCCTGGCATCTGAGAACCAACATATCATCCGGGTATCTTGTTCCTGGCCACAGAACCTTTCAGTTCCCATAATTAAGAAATCTCCTATCACCACAGCTCACCTCTTCTCACCACATCCCTTCCGAGTCAGTGCCAGAGACCTGACCACTGTGACTTTCCTCTTCTAAGTCATTCCCTGCCTCCCACCCAACAGTATCCAAAGTGATATACCTGTTGTTGAGGGGGATGGCCACAGGGGTATCGGCACTGGTTATTTAACTCATTTCCTCCTTCCTGGTGTGGAAATTATTGTGCTCTTGTTAAAAGAGAGAACATTAGCTCTCCTCTGGTCGTCTGGTTCTTGACCTGTGCCTAACCAAGGTGCAGCTGGCACTGTTAATGTCCAGAAAGCTCCAGACTACGATCTTCCTAAATGCCAGAGCAGGCAGAAGGGGGAAACTGGCCCCTTCCTTCTCCTGACTGGACTCACCCAACACTTACCTGTACAGGTGATGGTGACATCAGTTGGAAGACAGCTTGTAAGATCTTCATAAATCAGCTTCACCAGAACTGTCTGCTCGTTCTCCCCGCACCAGATAGGATAGTGAAACTTCAGCAAATTGCAGGCTGCATTCCTCTGAATGTGGTTCCTTACATAGGAAGCGTGCAGTTCCTGGAAAAGAGCACCTCTGTTAACCATTAACATCACAGTTCCCTCACCTGGCATCCTGTGAGCTTATCCTAATATTTAACCTATACTGGTTTTAGACCAGAAGCCAATAGGATCAGAATTCAGCCATTCAGTCTACTGAACCTGCTCCACCATTCCGTCATAGCTGATTTATTATCCCTCTCAACCCCATTCTCCTGTCTTTTCCTTATAACCTCTGACACTGATTAATCAAGAGTCTATCAACTTCCACTTTAAATTTATCTAATGTGGCTGTCTGTATGTTAATTTGGACTTCTGGAGGTTTCTTTCACAGATACACTGGCGTATTTCCATTCTATTCTTTTAAATCTGTTCCTGTGCCCAGAAGATTTCCAGAGAGACAGTGGATGCAGTTGTGCTCTTTCAGACGCAGTCAATCCTTTTGGCCAGAGAGAACCAAATCAGTGAATTTGAAAGAATCAAGGAAAATGGAAGTATACAAACCAATTGCCTTTGTTCTTGCTATGTGCTTAAAAGAGACAAGGGCATCAGTTTGTGAAGCTGCTCTGTAACCTCCATCCTGCGAACACTTTGAGAAATGATTTTTGGATATTCTGGGATAACCTAATTAGAGCAATTGAAAATTGGCAAAAGCCAATATTGGCAATAGCGTTTCTGCTATTGACTTGATCATTCTCAGATAAGCTGTGTATTGTATACAATGGCAGGTTTGCAGAAGTATGGTCGTTATCTCGGTCCAGTGTCTGAGTGACTTGGTTTGACTGGCTTTAACCAGAGTCAAAGAGAACAAAGAACCATAAATTACCAGCTGCCGCTTGTGGAGATGGGCAATAAATAGATGCGGGCCTGGACCACAACCAATAAAGCGTTAAAGGTCAGTCACATGACTCATAGCCAATAACACTGAAATGCAACATTTGAACTGGTAAGGAATGAATATAAACACGGACGCTTTGAATGCAAAATAGTGATGCCTCTCCAACCACCAGAGACACCCCCCCCCCACCCCCACCCCGATGTGGAGTACCCCACAGACAAGTGGAAATCAGAGCAGGACCACAATGCCAGAAGAGACTCTTTACTAGTATTACCTTTTCTATTCTTTGACTGTTCGTGGAGGGTCAGGAAAACTTAATAGGTATGCATACAGGTATTCAGTCGTGTAAATTCATGCGCTCTTCCATCAAGGCAATAAAGGTAATAAGTCAATAATTTCAGATTCTCCCCATGCTTCTCTGATCATTATTACTAAGGGATATATCCTTGTGACAATGCCAAGGAGGGGCAAATTAATTGGCTGAGACAAACCCCATGGTAGCCTACTGCCTGACCCTGTGAATGGTCATGTTGGCCAGGGCCAGGAGCACTCTGATGAGGAATCCCTCAACTCACTCAACCATATCTCTCCAACCCTTGTCATAGAGTTATAAAGCAAGGAACCTGGCCATTGGCCCTATTCTTCCATTCTATCCAAGGTGGCTCCCTGCGCTTGACCCATATCCTACTAAACCTTCCCTATCCACTTGTCCAAATGTCTTAAGTGTTGTAATTATTGCTGTCTCAATCACCTGCCAGAGTTAAATCCCATCTGCCATTGCTTTGACCAGATTCCCAGTGATGTAGATCCTGTCACCTTAAGAACATTACAGCACACCACGATCAATCTAACCCTTCTCTCCCATATGGACCTCCACTTTTCTACCATCCATGTGTCTATGCCTATTTAACAGTCTCCTAAATGCTCCCAAAGATTCTGACTCTACCACCATCCTTGGCAGAGTTATCCATGGACCCTCCACTCTGTGTAAAGAACGTTCCTCACATCCCCCTCTATACTCTCCTCCAATCACCTTAAAAATATGCCCCCTGTATTAGCCAGTTCCACGCTGGGAAAATAGTGCTGGCTATCCACTCAATCTATGCCTCTCGTCTTATACACCCTTCATCCTCCACTCCAGAGAGGAAAGCTCTAACCCTCTGTCTATCTTCATAAGACATGCAAACCTTCCTCACTGTCATCCAGAAACTTACTAATCATGTCACCTACATTCCATCCAAATATTGTAGATATAGCTGACAAGTAACAATGGATCCTGTACTGATTTGTGTAGGAAACTACAACTCACTTTAAGACTGGTCCACTCACACAATGGCCACTCCCTGAACAACAGAATGCTGGGGGAATTCAGCAGCTCAGGCAGCATCTATGGACGTTAATTACCAGTTGACATTTTGGACTGAGACCTTCAACAGGACTGAAAAGGAAGAAAGATGCCAGAATAAGAAGATCTGGGAGGGGAAGGAGGACAAGCCAGAAGGTGATAGGTGAAGACAGGGCGTGGGGTGAAGAAGCTGGAAGATGATAGGTGGAAAGCAAAGGGCTGGAGAAGGAGGAATCTGATAGGAGAGCAGACCATGGGAGAAAGGGAAGTAAAAGGGACACTGGGAGTCGTGGTGATAGGCAGGTAAGAAGAGAGGTAAGTGTCAAGCCCCGCGAAACATTTTTAAATTCTTCTTCCCGATATGTACAAAGCTTTCTCTCTCTTCAAATTCACATGAAAGCATGGACCACAAAAGGATGGTTTGCAGGTGCAGCAGGCTATCAAGAAGGCGAGTGAAATGTTGGCCTTCATTGCTAGAGGATTGAATTTAAGAGCAGGGGAGTTATGCTGCAATTGTACAGGGTACTGGTGAGGCAGCATCTGGAGTACTGTGTGCAGTTCTGGTCTTACTTGAGGAAAGATATACTGGCTTTGGAGACAGTGCAGAGAAGGTTCACCAGGTTGATTCAAGAGATGAGGGGAGTACACTATGTCGAGAGATTGAGTCATCTGGGACTGTACTGGCTGGAATTCAGAAGAATGAGAGGAGATCTTATAGAAACATATAAAATTAAAAGGACAGAAAAGATAGAGGCAGGAAAGTTATTTCCACTGGCAGGTGAGATAAGAACTGGGGCATAGCCTCAAGATTTGGGGAATAGATTTAGGACAGAGATAAGAAGGAACTGCTTTTTCCAGAGAGTGATGAATCTGTGGAATTCTCTGCCCAGTGAAGCAGTGGAGGCAGCCACAGTAAATATATTTAAGACAAGGCTCAATAGATTTTTGCATCGTAGGGAAATAAGGTTTATGGGGGCAGGTAGGTGAAGATAAGTCCATGGCCAGATGGCCTACTCCTGCTCCTATTTCTTATGTCTCTGGCACTAAGTCTGGCTCTGTGACTCAGAAAGGACGAAGGGAGAAGAGAGCTGTGACTTGAATTGACTTTATTTATTACATCCTTCACAAACATGAGTAAAATCTTTACATTACATCTCTATCTAAATGTGCAATCATAATAATTAATAATAAATAGAACAGTCAATGTAATATAGATGACCCTCAAATCAGTGTGAGTTCATCAGTCTGATGGCCTGGTGGAAGAAGCTGTCCCGGAGCCTGTTGGTCCTGGCTTTTATGCTGCGGTACCGCTTCCCGGATGGTAGCAGCTGGAATAGATTGTGGTGGGATGGCTTGGGTCCCCAGTGTGCCCTTTTTACACACCTATCCTTGAAAATGTCCTGAATCATGGGAAGTTCACAACTACAGATGCGCTGGGCTGTCTGCCCCACTCTCTGCAGAATCCTGCGATTAAGGGAGGTACAGTTCCCATGCCAGGCAGTGATGGAGCCAGTCAGGATACTCTCAATTGTGCCCCTTTAGCAAGTTCTTAGGATTTGGAGGCCCATACCAAACTTTCTCAACTCTGAGGTGAAAGAGGCGCTGTTGTGCCTTCTTCACCACACAGCTGGTGTGTACAGACCACATGAGGTCCTCAGTGATGTGGATGCCAAGGAACTTGAAGTTGCTTACTCTCTAAACCCCAGATCCATTGACGGTGCATTCATTAGGTAGGTAAACATAAAGGAGGTTCTGGGGATGAGAATGTGATTCCTGGATGGTATGTTGCGGGATTCAGGATATCTCAGATTGAGTCTTTAGGATTCTTAAGTGGGAGGGTGAACAGCCAGAAGTTGTGGTCCATGTGGGTACCAATGACATGGTAGGATGAGTGTGAGGATCTGTGTAGGGAGTACAGGGAGTTAGGTGCTAAGTTAAAGGACAGGACCTCCAAGGTTGTGATTTCAAGATCTCTACCCGTGCCACTGAGGCCAGAACTAGGAAGATTACACAGTTTAACACGTGGCTTAGTAGCTGGTGTACAAGGGAGGGCATAAGATTGTTGGATCATTGAGCTCTCTTCCAGGAAAGGTGGGACCTGTAATGAAGAGAAGGTTTGCACCTAAACTGCACGATATTTGGAGCAAACTGTTGGCCATGCATAGGGACAGCAGAGACCGATACAGTTTGGAACCAACAGCATCACAGGAGTTGCCAGTCAGTGTTGAACTCAGTGTAAGACTGCTTGAGGGATTCCAGCTCTGGATTTTTCTTCAGGGTTTACTCCCAAAGCCTTCCCCAAGGCTGCAGAGGTTTGAGGTCAGTTTTCCTTCTCCTAGATGAGTTGCCATCCACGGTTGATGAGCCCCATCTTGCCAAAGCAGCTGGTTTTAAGGCACCAGTAACCCACCTTTGCCCCTGCTCCTGTCAACAGAAATGGTTCTGCCAGACTTCGTAGCTAAGCCACACATGAAGGCCAGGAACTGGACGGTTATCAAAGACCATTTGAGACACACAACATTTAATACGTAATGAGGCCTTGTCCCCACCGAATGCCCCCCCCGGTTCCCTACTGACTATTACAACCTTAAGAAACCATAACTTTGAAAATCTCCTCTCTGCTGGCAGCCCAGCAGGGTGTTGACACCCAAAGGGTGGGAGTGTCCTCCTTCCTCCCTCATCAGGTCAAACATCGCAGACTTACCTGTAGCTGTTCAAGTTGGTACCTCCTACCAACATAGGCATTGAGGGCTTTGTGCAGTGCCCCGAGGAAGTAAGCCAGGTCTTTCTGTAGAAAGGCTTGAGCCATTTGCTCCACAGGGATGAAGGCAGGTACATTGTGCCGGATGACCCTGCGAGGGTGCTGGACCTGAATATCCAGGTAATACGATTCCAAGTAGGTGTTCTCGTAGGCCGTGCTGATGCTGAAGGTGAACGTGCTGGAGCCCATCAGCTCAGCACTGATCCCTACACCAGGGCAACAAATTAACCAGTTAGTAAACAGATTCACTTTCCTCTGTGTCCCGTCCCATGACTGCCTCTGCAGCCACCACTCACAAAGTACTAGACTCCATCAGCTCCACACTGATCCCTGAACTGGGACAACAGATCAACAACAGCTGAGGTTTTTAATGCATTAGTCTGACCGTATTTGGAGTATTCTGAGCAGTTTCGGGCCCTTTATCTAAGAAAAGATGTCCTGGCATCGGAGGTGGTCCAGAGGAGATTCATGATCCCAGGAATGAAAGGGTTATCATATGAGGACCGTTTGATGGCTCTGGGCCTGTACTCACTGGAATTCAGAAGAATGAGGGGTAACTCATTGAAAGCTATTAAACATTGAAAAGCTTGGACAGAGTGGATATGGAGAAGACATGGGGGAGTCTAGGAGCAGAGGACACAGCGTCAGAATGGAGGGATATCCGTTTAGAACAGAGATGAATGTCTTTAGCCAGAGGGTGGCGAATCTGCGCAATTCATTGCCACAGACAGCTGTGGAGGCCAAGTCATTGAGTATATTTAAAGCAGAGGTGGTCTTGATTTGTAAGGAAGTCAAAGGTTACGGGGAGAAAGGAGCTGAGAGGGATAATAAGTCAACCATGGTGGAGCGGACTCGATGGGCCATAAGCACCGATGTCTTCTGGTCATACACAGCAAACAGCTTCACTCTCCTCCCTCCCACTCACCCCGCCCTCTGCCTTGGTAAGCCACCAGTCTCACAGTTGTGCTGGGCCCACATACTAAAACATTTGCACACTGTAACAACACAGATACCATGGGCTGAAGGGCCTGTTCCCTTGTGCTACAGTTCTATCTGTTATTACACCATCTAGGAAGGCACAACTCAACACTTCAGGAACATTTGGAGAGACTGCTGGATCGGAGAGGTGTAGAGGCTCTTGGGAGGGAACTCACCTGTCAGGCGGTAGGCAAGAATAAGAGCCTGGACACTCTTCAGCTTCTCTTGCAGCACAGTTCTGTCCAGCTCCTCCTTGCAGAACTGGGGTGCCGACTGCTGTTGCGACTGAGCCAGGACCTCCTGGATGTCCTGCAGAGGAAGGGAATTGGTTGGCAGAGGAAGTGAGAACTCCAGGATACTGCATTCCCCAGCATCGCCTGCGAAGATGGCGGGAGGTCAATTACACCATGAGATACTGTGGAATGAGCTTCCTGTAGAAGTAGTAGAGGCCAGTTCAGTTGTGTCACTTAAGGTAAAATTGGATAGGTATATGGACAGGAAAGGAGTGGAGGGTTATGGGCTGAGTGCGGGTAGGTGGAACTAGGTGAGATTAAGAGTTCGGCACGGACTAGGAGGGCCGAGATGGCCTGTTTCCGTGCTGTGATTGTTATATACTGCCCGGTCAACGTGTCAACGTCAGCAGCAGCTGTTCGAGTGATTTCTGAGGCAGCTCTTTACAAGTGGAAGTGTGAGCTCAGGGTCAAGGTATTCCTACCAGGTTGAAAGCCAAGTCCAGAGAACCCAGCGGTTTATTATTCGGTAGGTACAGAGTACCGAGAAAAAGGAAGGCCTTCAACAGTTTAGCAATTGGAGGGTGATGCCTTAAGAAAGGGAAGCTTGAGTGCACAGAGGGCTGCAGGCATATCACCGGCAGGTAAGACAAGACAATCCCAAGGTTTTTGAGAAGTGTTTTACATTGAACAACACAGGAACAGGCCCTTTGGTTGATAGGGTGGTTAAGAAAACATATGGCATGTTTGCCTTTATCAGTCAAGCCACTGTGTACAAAAGTCAGGAAGTTATATTGCAGCTTTATAAATCTCTAATTCATCTAGATCTTCATCTAGAATATTGCACAGTTCTAGTCACCCTGTTAGGAGAGGGTGTAGAAGAGGATACTGCCTGGTTTAGAGGACATGTGCTTTAATGAGAGGTTGGACAAACTTGTGTTAGGGAAGATCTGACAGAGGTTTATAAGATTCTGAGAGACAGAGTATACAGGCAGCATCTTTTTGGATTGGAATGACTAATACCAGAAGGCACGCACGTAGGGTGAAAAAGAATAGTTTTAAAGATGCCAGAGGCAAGTTGTCTGTTTTTAAGAGAGTAGTGGGTACCTGGAATGGGGAAAAAGAGAGAGAAAGAGAACCAGACTAAAATAATAGATAGGTATGGGGGCCAGGGGTATCAATGGAGGTCAGTGATCCCGCAGATCTCCCTGTGGCCACACACTTCAATTCCACAGACCGCTCCCACTCCGACATGTCTGTCCATGGCCTCCTCTACCATCAAAATGAGGCCACACGCAGGTCGATGGAGCAATACCTTATCTCCCGCCTAGGTAGCCTCCTTCCTGCCGGCATGAACATCCGACTCACTGACCTCCGTTGATACCCCTGCCCCCCACCCTTACCCCCATCCCTATCTATTATTTTAGTCTGGTTCTTTCTCTTTTTCCCCCCTCACTATAATCTCCCCCCAGCCCTACCTTTCTTTCTCTTTTATTTCCCATAATTCTCCATCTTCCCCCTAGCCCATTTCCCTCCAGCCTATCACTTCCCAGCTCTCTACTTCATCCCTCCCCCCACTTCTTATCCCCTCTCCACCATCCCATGTTACTTCACTCCTGATGAAAGGTTTTGGCCCGAAACGTCGTCACTACCTCCTCCCATAGATGCTGACTGGCCTGCTAAGTTCTGCCAGCGTTTTGTGTTTTTATTTATTTCCAGCATCTGCAGATTCACTCGCGTGACCTGGAATGGCCTGTCTGGAGTTGTGGTAAAGGCAGATACATTTGGGAATTTTAAAAGGCATTTAGATAGGCACGTGACTGAGGAAAATGGAAGGATATGGACATTATGGCCATTTGCTTACTAATTTAATTAGTTCGTCACACAACATCGTGGGTGGAAGAGCCTGTTCCTGTGATGTACTGTTTTATGTTCTAACATTTTCCCTTGTGGTTGGCTGATCCAAAGTTTACAGTGACCTAGAGACCGAATTCCAAATGAGCTTGATCATAAAACGCATAGGAGAGCGGTGCAGAGGTGTTATTCAGGCCACAAGTTGTACCCTCACCCCTGCCGACTTCGCCGTCACTCTGCTCCTCAGAAGGTCTCTCTGCGCTCTGAGTTTCAGCACGGTAGCCCGCAGCTGTGCCAGACGCCCTTGGCTTCGCATGGCCTCCTCCTGCTCCACTCCCTGCCGCTCGGCTCTCTGCTCCAGTTGCCTCAGCTGCTCCAGGACCCCTGCAACAAGGCAGCGCAGCTGAGAGCTTCCAGCCGAGGCCGCAGGAACAGTCCCCTCCAACCCCTCGCCTCCCCAAATACACTCGCGGCAGGCTGTTCGGCCCACAGCCATGTTCAGCGGCTACATGCTGGAATTTAACATCCCTGATGTACAACCGCCGGGACCGTTACCCTTACCCGAGCTTCCCGCCATCGCCGAAGCGCGCAGTCCCGGCCGCAACTCACCCGCGGAACCGGCTCTGGGGGCGGGGGCGGGGGCGGGGACAGGGATTGGCTGGACCTGGCTCTTGGGCGGGGTCGGGGACAGGGATTGGCTGGACCTGGCTCTTGGGCGGGGTTAGGGGCAGGGATTGGGCGATGCGGAAGGCGGGAACGGAGTCAGGGCCAGGGTGAGCGATGATTGGGCAATGCTGAAGACGAGAGCGACGATAAGGACTGTGATTGGGCAGTGTTGACGATGAGGGTGGTGTATAGGACGGGGATTGGGCAATGCTGAAGCCGTGGGCGGTTACGGAGACTGTGATTGGACAACGTTGACGATGAGGATGGTTCGGGGATGAGGATTGGGCATTGCTGAAGCCGTGGGCGGTTACGGACACTGGGATTGGGCGGAGCCGGTGGACGGAGCTGGTGCAATGGCCGCGGCCGGCGGTCTGGTCCAGTACGTGGTGGTGCGCGGCGACCTGCGTACCCGGGGGTGGACGCTTGGAGCCCTCGTGGCCCAGGCCTGTCATGGCAGCGTGGCCGCTATCCAGCTGTCCTGTGATCACCCCGACACACAGGCCTACCTGCAGCAGCTCGACAGCATGGCCACCGTGGTCCTGGAGGTGAGCAGGGGAACGGAGTGAAGAGGAGACAAGAGGTAGTGAGTGAGGAGCAGTGGAGGTTTGAGAGTTTCAGGGAGAAAGAGATCGGGAGATGGGATGCATGTAGAAGTAGAGCTGGTGAGTTTGCTTGGGCTGAGGGTAATTGTGGAGGCGAGGGGTAGGCGGCATTGGTTGGGGCCTGGAACATCGGGGAGAGGGGGTGTGTTAGGGCGAGGTGGGAGGGGGAAGGTTTGGGGCAAGGGGAACGGGATGGGGTAGGGTTTGCTGAGAGAGAGGAACGGGTTGGGGCAGGGTGTTTTTGGGGTGAGGGTATATGTTGGGGTGAGTAGGGGGCGAGGGGAATGGGTTGGGGCAGGGTGTGTTGGGGCGAGAGGAATGGGTTGGGGCCGGGTGTGTTGGGGCGAGGGGAATGGGTTGGGGCAGGGTGTGTTGGTATAAGGGGAATGTTAAAGTTGAATCTGAATAAAACTCGGGAGACCAGCTTCTTATAGTCACCACAATTTATTGTGCACCCTCCTGAAGGAGTTTGAGACCCAGTTGTCAAAAGGAAGGCACGTAAGTACTGCCACTGTCTGACAAGTGGGCTTGTTCCCTCAGGATCAGTTCCTGAGGATTGGAGGATGGCTAACGTTATCCCATTTTTTAAGAAAGTTGGGAGAGAGAGATGCCAGTTAGCCTGACATCAGTGGTGGGGAAGATGCTTTAGTCAATTATAAAAGATGAAATAGTGGCACATTTGGATAGCAGTAACGGATCGGTCCGAGTCAGCATGGATTTACG
Source organism: Hypanus sabinus (assembly GCF_030144855.1). Classification (NCBI taxonomy): domain Eukaryota; kingdom Metazoa; phylum Chordata; class Chondrichthyes; order Myliobatiformes; family Dasyatidae; genus Hypanus; species Hypanus sabinus. Next base: position 1,193,327 of record NC_082717.1, on the reverse strand, counting down.
AAGGGGAAATCATGTTTAACTAATCTTCTGGAATTTTTTGAGGATGTAGCTATGAAAATGGGCAAGGGAGAGCCAGTGGATGTAGTGTACCTGGACTTTCAGAAAGCCTTTGATAAGGTCCCACATAGGAGATTAGTGGGCAAAATTAGAGCACGTGGTATTGGCATAGGGTACTAACATGGACAGAAAACTGGTTGGCAGACAGGAAACAAAGAGTAGGGATTAATGGGTCCTTTTCAGAATGGCAGGCAGTGACTAGTGGGGTACCAAAGGCTCGGTGCTGGGACCGCAACTATTTACAATATACATTAATGATTTAGATGAAGGGATTAAATTTTAACATTAGCAAATTTGCAGATGACACAAAGCTGGGTGGCAGTGTGAAATATGAGGAGGATGTTAGGAGAATGCAGGGTGACTTGGACAGGGTGGGTGAGTGGGCAGATGCAGTTTAATGTGGATAAATGTGAGGTTATCCACTTTGGTGGCAAGAACAGGAAGGCAGATTACTACCTGAATGGTGTCAAGTTAGGAAAAGGAGAAGTAGAACAAGATCTAGGTGTCCTTGTTCATCAGTCACTGAAAGTAAGCATGCAGGTACAGCAGGCAGTGAAGAAAGCTAATGGCATGTTGGCCTTCATAACAAGGGGAGTTGAGTATCGGAGCAAAGAGGTCCTTCTGCAGTTGTACAGGGCTCTGGTGAGACCATACCTGGAGTATTGTGTTCAGTTTTGGTTTCCAAATTTGAGGAAGGACATTCTTGCTATTGAGGGAGTGCTGCGTAGGTCTACGAGGTTGATTCCCAGGGTGGCGGGACTGTCATATGTTGAAAGATTGGAGCGACTGGGCTTGTATACACTGGAATTTAGAAAGATGAGAGGGGATCTGATTGAAACATATAAGATTATTAAGGGATTGGACATGCTAGAGGCAGGAAACATGCTCCCGATGTTGGGGAAGTCCAGAACCGGAGGCCACAGTTTAAGAATAAGGGGTAGGCCATTTAGAACAGAGTTCAGGAAAAACTTTAACAACCAGAGAGACGTGGATCTATGGAATGCTCTGCCTCAGAAGGCAGTGGAGGCCAATTCTCTGGATGCTTTCAAGAAAGAGTTAGATAGAGTTCTTAAAGATAGTGGAGTCAGGGGATATGGGGAGAAGGCAGGAACGGGGTACTGATTGTGGATGATCAGCCATGACCACATTGAATGGCAGTGCTAGCTCAAAGGGCCAAATGACCTACTCCTGCACCTATTGTCTATTGTATATTTATACATAGTAAGCCCCATACAGTACTGTTGCAAGATATTATTTGAACTGATACACTCACCAAGTCTGTTGGTGCGAAACTTAGTTACAGATAAGAGAGTCTGCTAGATCAAGGCTTAATTACAGATGGATGTGCTGTCCAGTCCTTATCAGTTATTCCCTTTGCTAGTCCCTGATTTAATTACCGATGGATGTTCATTCCTGTCCTTATCAGTGAGTCCTCCTCCCCTACTCAAATGAGGGCACAATGTACAATGTTATCAAACTCTCAGTGTCTCTCTGCAAGCCGAGGAGAACTGGTAATGAGCCTGTCTTAACTAACTGCTGAAGACAGAGTTTACTTCAGTTCAAAAATTCCTATTCAGTCCCAATTATTCTTTTAGCCAGAGGTTACATAAGTTCAAATTGATTTTTTTATATATCTCAAATTCTTCGGAATGGGTTGGGGTGAAGGGAACGTGTTTGGGTGAGGGGAATGATTTGGGGCTGAGGTAATGGGTTGGGGGAATGTGTTGGACTGAGGGGAATGGATTGAGCCAGGATGTGCTCCACTGCAGGTGAGGGTAATGAGGGTGAAGGTGATCAGTAGAGATGAGGGTAACGGTAATGGGTAGGGGTGATGGAATGGTTTGCAGTGGGGTGATGGGGGCTGTTGGGTGTATTCTGAAGCCAGTGAGAGTGAGGACAGCAGAGAGTTGAGCTCTCTAGTATAGTGATGTTCTGTATTTTCCTGCAGGCCCCTGATGAGGAGACTCTCACCAGCCTCTCCCAAATGCTGACCGAGGCTGCAGTTGTTCATAAACTGTGGATTGAACAGCCGGAGAACACTGCCACTTGTCTGGCCCTGAAACCCTACCCAAAGGAACAGGTCCAGAAGCTGCTAAAGAAACTAAAGCTGCTGAAATGACCATGGAGGAGAGATCATTATACTCTGTCTCATCATAGCTCCCTTGGTGCCTTGTGAAACTGACTGTACTTCTGATAATAAGCATCACTTCAGAAACTTGGGTTTTCCAAGTAGATCAAGGGAGAATCATTTTCTTGCAGGCGTTCATAGTAAATATTCTGAAGAACAATAGAATGAATGAAAGACCGCACACAAAGACAAACAACCAATATAAGAATGTAGAAACGAATAAACCAAATAATGATGAATAAACAAGTATTAAACATTGAGAACAAATCCTTGAAATTGAATCCATAGATGCTGATGTTTGCTGCCAAGATGGTCTATGGCTGAGTGCAGGAGAGAACCTCCATACTCCACCTTCCTCACTAGTCACCCTCAGAGGAGATCAAGTATCACAATCTTGTTTTGGTTTTTCTAAGAGGTTTCAAACGTATTTGATAAAGACAATGGTAGTCTTGGCTTGCATGGACTTCACCAAGGCTTTTGGCATAGAATCAGAATCAGATTTAATATTCATTGTGATGTTTGTTGTTTTGCAGCAACAGAACATTGCACTACATAATGAAACACTAACTTCCAACAGGAAATTGTATGTAATTTTGAGCAGCAGCCATGAGAGTAAGAAGACGTAGCTCACTCAGGTTCGCTGATTTGAGGTCACAAGGCATCAACTCATAGCAGTTCAACATTTTGAACAGTCTTTATTGAGGTAGACAGTGCTAGCTCTTCAAGGCTTCAGCCAGGAGAGTGAAAGCAAAAAAGCTGAAGGTAGATTTTTTTTCAGTTTATTTATTGCTTCCTTCTTTGTATTTCCTCGGAACAGTAGGGGTGCCCGGCAGGAAAGTGGAATCCACCCCTTGTGGGATAAGACCATAAGATATAGGAGCAGAATTAGGCCATTTCTGTAGCTTCTCTATGTTCTCAAAACTACCTGCCCCTCCTCCTATTGTATCCTCCACAAACTTGGACACAAAGCCATCAATTACTTCATCCAAATCACTGATGTATAACACCACTAATCACTGATAGCCAACCAGACAAGGCTCCCTTTATTCCCATTCTTTGCCTCCTGCCAACCAACCACTGATTTATCCATGTTAGTATTGTTCCTGTATAACCATGTGTCCTCAACTTGTTTAGCAGCTTCTTGTATGGCACCTTGTCAAAAGCCTTCTGAAATTACCTTAAGGAAACCATGCTGACTATGGCCTATTTTATCCAATTACATCAAAACCACATCCTTCACAATTGACTCTGAACATTTTCCCAGCCACTGAGCTCAAAGGTCCTAAGCTGGACCAGATGGACTACATCCCAGAATCCTGAGAGAAGTTGCTGTCGAGATAACAGATGCAATGGCTATGATCTTTCAAAAATCACTTGATTCTAGGATGGTCCTGGAGGACTGGAAATTGCAAATGTCTCTGCACTCTTTTTAAAAAAAAAAGGAGGAAGGCAAAAGACAGGAAATGATAGGCCAGTTAGCCTAATGTCAGTGGTTGGGAAAGTGTTGGGAGTCTATTATTAAGGATGAGGTTTTGAGGTACTTGGAGACTTAAGGATATTGCCTGGAATGGGGAGCATGCCTTTTGAGAATAGATTGAGTGAACTCAGCCTTTTCTCCTTGGAGCAGCAGAGAATGAGAGGCGACCTGACAGAGGTGTATGAGATGATGAGAGGCATTGATCGCATGTTTAGTCAGACGCTTTTTCCGAGGGCTGAAATTGCTGACATAAGAGGGCATAGTTTTTGATGGTTTTGTGGCAAAGTTTGCGGATGATATGAAGATAGATGGAGCAATTGGTAGTGGTGTGGAAGCATTGCAATTGCAGCAGGACTTAGACAAATTGGAAGAATGGGCAAAAACAATTACATTATCATACATTTCCAGTGTAGGGAAGTGTATGATAATGTATTTTGGCAAAAGGAACCATAGTACAGACTATTATCAAAATGAGGAGAAAATTCCAACATCAGAGGTGCAGACGGACTTTGCAGTCCTTGTTGAGGACTCTCAGAAGGTTAATTTACATGTTGAGTCTGTGGTAAAGAAGGCAAATGTAATGGTAGCATTTATTTCAAGGGAATAGTAAATAAAAGCCAGAAGATAAGGCTGAAACTTCATAAGACACTAGTCAGGCTGCACCAGGTATTGTCAACAGTTTGGGTCTCATATTTCAGAAAGGATGTATTGTCATTGGAGAGAGTCTAGAGGAGGTTCACAAAGATGATTCTGGGAATGAAGGAGTTAATTTATGAGGCGCATCTGGCAGCTTTGGGCCTGTACTCAGTGGAATTTAGAATAATGTGGGGGGGGGGAATCTCATTGAAACCTACGGAGTGTTAGACTAGATAGGGTGGATGTGGAGATGTTTCCTCTGGTGGGGGTATCCAGAACTAGAGGGCACAGGCTCAAAATTGAGGGGCACCCCTTTAGAACAGAGGTAAAGAGGAATTTTTTTTAGCCAGAGAGTAGTGAATCTGTGATGTGCTCTGCCAGAGACTGCGGTGGAGGCCAAGTCCGTGGGTATATTTAAAGCAGGTTGATCATTCCCTGATCAGTCAGAAGGCAGGTGTATGACGTTGAGTGGGATCCTGGATCAGTCATGACTGAATGGCCTAATTCTGCTCCTATGTCTTATGGTCTATAATTTTCTTTCTTCGACCTTTCCTCCCTTCTTGAAGAGCAGAGTGACACTTGCAATTTAATATTCCTCCAGAACCATTCTAGAGTCTTGAAAACTGGGAGAAGAAAGAAGATACTTGTAGCTGACCTGCTAATTTACCCAAGTTGTGTTAATGGGAAGATAGTCAGTAACAGCATTCCTGCTGCCTGTGGTTGATCAGGGCCCCCAGGGTTCCAGTTATAATTCAGCTGGGAAGGAGCCCAGGCTAAGGGTGGGGAACGAATTTGCAGATCTTAGGGTCCAAGAACAGTGCTAGGGCAGGCAAGAGGGACGCATGGACGTGGAGGAAGGCACTGATAAAGAGTCTTGCCTAGACCCTTTTCGATTCCTCAGCAGCTGCTGAATCGCTTCCTTCTCTGACTTCTGAATATTAACACACATCTGAGTGTTGAGCTTCAACACCTCTGCCTGCACTTACTCCAGTTTTTGCCTCAGCTCCTCACCCATCGTCTCTTGGCACACCGCTCCCTCAGGGAACCCCTTACCTGTTGTCTGAGGATTTTGATCTGCATCAGCTGCTCATTGCACTTTATGTCCACTGGAGCGTCTCTGGTATCTGTGACTTCGGTGACGGCATTGGGAGTGCCTCCTCCTTATTGAGACACTGGATTTACTTCTCCTGTCACCCCCACTGCTTGATCAGAGGCATCAGCTTCTCTCTCCCTCTCCCTCCCCAGTCCTTCCAGAGGTTAACATGGTAGACTTGGGACCTTTTGCCCCTCTCCAGATGGGAAGCTTTATGCTGAGTTTATAATACACTGGTGAGGCCTCACCTTGAATATTGTGTATAGTTTTGGGGCCCCTCATCTTAGAAAAGATGTGTTGGCATTGGAGAGGGTCCAGAGGAAGTTCACAAGGATGGTTCCAGAAATGAAGGGGTTATCTTATGAGGAATGTTTGATGGCTCTTGGTCTGTACTCACTGGATTTCAGGAGGATAAGGAGGGATCTCATTGAAATCTTTCAACTGTTGAAAGGCCTGGGCAGAGTAGATGTGGAAAGGATGTTTCCCATGGTGGGAGAGTCTAGGACAAAGGGCACAGCCTCAGGATAGAGGGATGCCCTTTCAAAACAGAGTTGTGGAGAAATTTCTTTAGCCAAAGGGTGGTGGCCAAAGCAGCTGTGGAGGCTAAGTTGTTGAGTGTGTTTAAGGCAGAGATTTATAGGTTCTTGATTGGACTTGGCATCAAAGGTTATGGAAAGAAAATCAGCCATGATTGAATGAGCAGACTCGATGGCCAGACAGCCTAATTCTGCTCCTATGTCTTATGGTCTTCATACATCAAAAGGCATGAAAACTTTGCAGTGCCATCAGATTCAGCTTTTTGTAATATGTCAGGCAAATCCCACCCAGTGACCATATCTCTTGGCAAGAGGCTAACTCCTCACACCTGCAAAAGAAAGACCTGATCATCAAAGCCAAGGGAAACCAACAGTCTCTTAACCAGGGTCATTGTCCAATAGTACCTGAATAGCTTTTCCATTTACTTCCACAGAAAGTTCATTTTCTCAAATTTCAAAGTGATTGTATTTTTATCACTGTTCCTAAGGGTTCCTTGACCTTAAGCTCTCTTTTCCTCCAGATCATTGCAATCCAGCACTGATGATCCCCCAGCGGGCTCAACAACAAGCTGTTCTAAAAAGCCATCCTGTAAACCTGCTACAAATTCTCTCTTGAAGTCCAGTACTGGCCTGGTTTTCCCAATCCACTTTCATGTTAAAATCCCCAACGATTATCATGACATTCCCCTTCTGACATGCCTTTTCTATCTCTTGCTGTAGTTTGTAATCCACATCCTGGCTGCTGTTTGGAGGCCTGTATACAACTGACATTAGGGTCCTTTTACCCTTACCATTTCTTAATTCAACCCGTAGAGACCCTACACCTTCCGATCCTATGTCCTCCCTTTCTAATGACTTATTATTTCTTATACACAGGGCCACACCATCCCTCTGCCAACTAATCTATCTTTCCGATACACCATATATCCTTGGGCATTCTGCTCCCAATGGCAGCCAGCTTTTAGTCAAGTTTCAGAGATGGCCACAACGTTGTACTTGCCAAACTGTAGCTGAAGTTAAGATCGTCCACTTTATTCCTTATGCTGTGTGCATTCAAATATAACACTTTTAGTCCAGTATTGTTTGCTTTCTGTTTGAACTGCACTACACCTCTATTGCCCTGTAACTCATGCCACTGGCTGTGATTCAACCTCATCTCCTGCATATCCTTTCTATCATCTCTGTTGCACACTATCTTTGATTTATTTCTGTTTTCCCCTTCCACAGCCCTATCACTCTGGGTCCCATCCCCCCAACAAATTAGTTTAAACCCTCCTAACAGCTCTATTAAGACTGCCTGCTAGGATATTAGACCCCTTTGGGTTCAGATGTAACCCATCCATTTTGTACAGGTTGTACCTACCCCAAAAGAGGCCCCAATGATCCAGGAACCCGAAGCCCTGCCCCCTTCACCAGTCTCTCAGCCAGGCATTAATATGCATGATCATGTTATTCTTGCACTTGTTAGCACGTGGCACAGACAGCAATCCTGAGATTACTACCCTGGAGGTCCTGCTTTTCAGCTTCCTACCCAATTCCCTGAATTCTCGCTTCAGGACCTCTTCCCTTTTTCTACCTATGTTTCTACCAACGTGTACCAAGACTTCTGCCCCTTCAGAAGACTCTGCACCTGATCCGAGGTATCCCGTACCCTGGCACCTGGGAGGCAACACTCCATGCAGTATCTCTATCAGGCTGACAGAACCTCCTGTCTGTTCCCCTCACTATGGAATCTCGTATGACTACCACATTCCTCATCTCCCTCTTTCCCTTCTGCACCATGCACCATGGAACCATGCTCAGTGCCAGAGAACCGATCATTGTGGTTGTCCTCTGTCAGGTCATCCCCCTCAACCGCATCCAAAACGAGATAACGATTACCGAAGGAGATGGCCACAGGGATGCTCTCTACTATCTGAGCTCTTTCCTTTCCTGACAGTCACCCACTTATCTGACTCCTGCAGCCTGGGGGTGACTAACTCCCAGTAGCTCCTCTCTATCTCCTGCTCATTTTCCCTAATAAGCTGTAGGTCATCAAGCTGCAGCTCCAGATCTCTAACATGGTCTCTCAGGGGTGGCATCTCAGTGCACCTGGTGCAGACCCAACAATGGTTCTGGGGTTAAGAGGGTAAACAGCTTCAAGTTCCTCGGCATCCACATCAACGAGGACCTCAGGCGGTCTGTACACACCAGCTGTTTGATAAAAAAGGCAAAACAGCACCTCTTTCACCTCAGATGGTTGAGGAAGTTTGGTGTGGGCCCCCAAATCCTAAGAACTTTCTATAGGGGCACAATTGAGAGTATCCTGACTGGCTGCATCACTGCCTGGTATGGGAACTGTACCTCCCATAATCACAGGACTCAGCAGAGAGTGGTGCAGACAGCCCAGTGCATCTGCAGTTGTGAACTTCCCATGATTCAGGACATTTACAAGGGCAGGTGTGTAAAAAGGGCCCGTAGGATCACTGGGGACCCAAGCCATCCTAAAGCCAAGGAAAGAGCATATAAGGTAGCAAAACTAAGTGGAAAGTTAGATGGCTGGGAAATTTTAAAATCCATATAACAATTACAGCATGGAAACAGGCCATCTCGGCCCTTCTAGTCCGTGCCGAACGCTTACTCTCACCAAGTCCCACTGACCTGCACTCAGCCCATAACCCTCCATTCCTTTCCTGTCCATATACCTATCCAATTTTACTTTATATAAAAATATTGAACCTGCCTCTACCACTTTTACTGGAACTCGTTCCACACAGTTACCACTCTCTGAGTAAATGTAGAACATAGAATAGTACAGCACATTACAGGCTGTTTGGCCCACAATGTTGTGCTAACCCTCAAACCCTGCCTCCCATATAACTCCCCACCTTAAATTCCTCCATATACCTGTCTAGTAGTCTCTTGCACTTCACTAGTGTATCTGCCTCCACCACTGACTCAGGCAGTGCATTCCACGCACCAACCACTCTCTGAGTGAAAAACCTTCCTCTAATATCCCCCTTGAACTTCCCTCTCCTTACCTTAAAGCCATGTCCTCTTGTACTGAGCAGTGGTGCCCTGGGGAAGAGGCACCGGCTGTCCACTCTGTCTATTCCTCTTAATATCTTGTACACTTCTATCATGTCTCCTCTCATCCTCCTCCTCTCCAAAGAGTAAAGCCCGAGCTCCCTTAATCTCTGATCATAATCCATACTCTCTAAACTAGTCAGCATCCTGGTAAATCTCCTCTGTACCCTTTCCAATGCTTCCACATCTTTCCTATAGTGAGGTGACCAGAACTGGACACAGTACTCCAAGTGTGGCCTAACCAGAGTTTTATAGAGCTGCATCATTACCCCACAACTCTTAAACTCTATCCCTCGACTTATGAAATATAACACCCCATAAGCTTTCTTAACTACCCTATATACCTGTGAGGCAACTTTCAGGGATCTGTGGACGTGTACCCCCAATCCCTCTGCTCCTCCACACTACCAAGTATCCTGCCATTTACTTTGTACTTGGCCTTGAAGTTTGTCCTTCCAAAGTGTACCACCTCACACTTCTCCGGGTTGAACTCCATCTGCCACTTCTGCATCCTATCAATGTCTCTCTACAATCTCCGACAATCCTCTACACTATCCACAACGCCACCAACCTTTGTGTTGTCTGCAAACTTGCCAACCCATCCTTCTACCCCCACATCCAGGTCATTAATAAAAAACACGAAAAGTAGAGGTCCCAGAACAGATCCTTGTGGGACACCGCTAGTCACAACCCTTCAATCTGAATGTAATCCCTCCACCATGACCCTCTGCCTTCTGCAGACAAGCCATTTCTGAGTCCACCTGGCCAAACTTCCCTGGATCCCATGCCTTCTGACTTTCTGAATAAGCCTACCATGTGGAACCTTGTCAAATGCCTTACTAAAATCCATGTAGATCACATCCACATCCACATTCTTCATCTATATGCCTGGTCACCTCCTCAAAGAACTCTATCACGCTTGTTAGACACGATCTGCCCTTCACAAAGCCATGCTGACTGTCCTTGATCAGACAATGATTCTCTAAATACCCATAGATCCTATCTCTAAGAATCTTTTCCAACAGCTTTCCCACCACAGATGTAAGGCTCACTGTCTATAATTACCCGGACTATCCCTACTACCTTTTTTGAACAAGAGGACAACATTCGCCTCCCTCCAATCTTCTGGTACCATTCCCGTGGGCGACGAGGTCATAAAGATCCTAGCCAGAGGTTCAGCAATCTCTTCCCTTGCCTCATGGAGCAGTCTGAGGAATATTCCGTCTGTCCCCGGGGACTTAACCGTCCTAATGTATTTTAGCAACTCCAACACCTCCTCTCCCTTAATATCAACATGCTCCAGAACATCAACCTCACTCATATTGTCCTCATCGTCATCAAGTTCCCTCTCAGTGGTGAATACCGAAGAGAAGTATTCATTGAGGACCTCGCTCACTTCCACAGTCTCCAGACATAGCTTCCCATCTTTATCTCTAATTCGCTCCTGTCTTCCTTTTGTTCTTCACATAATTGAAGAATGCCTTGTGGTTTTCCTTTACCCTACTCACCAAGGCCTTCTCATGCCCCCTTCTTGCTCTTCTCAGCCCCTTCTTAAGCTCCTTTCTTGCTACCCTATATTCCTCAATAGACTCATCTGATCCTTGCTTCCTAAACCTCATGTATGCTGCCTTCTTCCACCTGATTAGATTTTCCACCTCACTTGCCACCCATGGTTCCTTCACCCTACCATTCCTTATCTTCCTCACCGGGACAAATTTATCCCTAACATCCTGCAAGAGATCCTTAAACAATGACCACATGTCCATAGTCCATTTCCCTGCAAAAATATCATCCCAATTCACACCTGCAAGTCCTAGCCTAATAGCCTCATAATTTACCCCTCCCCAATTAAAAATTTTCCTGTCCCCTCTGATTCTGTCCTTTTCCATGATCATGCTAAAGGCCAGGGAGCGGTGGTCACTGTCCCCCAGATGCTCACCCACTGAGAGATCGGTGACCTGACCCGGTTGGTTCTTTACCGATTACTAGATCTGGTATGGCATTCCCCCTAGTTGGCTTGTCAACATAATGTGACAGGAATCCATCCTGGACACACTTAACAAACTCTGCCCCATCCAAACCCTTGGAACTAATCAAGTGCCAATCAATATTAGGGAAGTTAAAGTCACCCATGATAACAACCCTGTTATTTTTGCTCCTTTCCAAAATCTGCCTCCCATTCTGCTCCTCGGTATCTCTGCTGCTACCAGGGGGCCTATAGAATACCCCCAATAGAGTAACTGCTCCCTTTCTGTTCCTGATTTCCACCCATACTGACTCAAAAGGGGATCCTGCTATGTTACCCACCCTTTCTGCAGCTGTAATAGTATCCCTGACTAGTAATGTCACCCCTCCTCCCCTTTTCCCCCCTCTCTATCCCTTTTAAAGCACTGAAATCCAAGAATATTGGGAATCCATTCCTGCCCTGGTGCCAGCCAAGTCTCGGTAATGGCCACTACATCATAATTCCCTGTATGTATCCAAGCTCTCAGTTCATCACCTTTGTTCCTGATGCTTCTTGCTTTGAAGTACACACACTTTAGCCCTTCTACCTTACTACCTTTACACCCTTTATTCTGCTTCTCTTTCCTCAAAGCCTCTCTATATGTTAGATCTGGCTTTACTCCATGAACTTCTTTCACTGTTCTATCGCTCGGGGTCCCATCCCCCTTGCAAATTAGTTTAAAGCCTCCCGAACCATGCTAGCAAACCTACCTGCAAGGACATTGCTCCCACTCAAGCTCAGGTGCAACCCAAAAAGCAGTTCCCCCTCGTGTTACCCCTAAACTTTTGCCCCCTAAGTCTCAACTCATGTCCTCTTGTTTGAATCTCCACTACTCTCAATGGAAAAAGCCTATCCACGTCAACTCTATCTATCCCCCTCATAATTTTAAATACTTCTATCAAGTCCATCCTCAACCTTCTATGCTCCAAAGAATAAAAACCTAACTTATTCAACCTTTCTCTGTAACTTAGGTGCTGGAATCCAGGTAATATTCTAGTAAATCTTCTCTGTACTCTCTCTATTTTATTGACATCTCTCCTGTAATTCAGTGACCAGAACTGTACAGAATACGCCAAATTTGGCCTCACCAATGCCTTGTACAATTTTGACATTACATCCCAACTCAATGCTCTGATTTATAAAGGCCAGCGTACCAAAAGCTTTCTTCACCACTTTATCCACATGAGATTCCACCTTCACGGAACTATGCACCATTATTCCTAGATCACTCTGGTCTACTGCATTCTTCACTGCTCTACCATTTACCACTATGTCCTATTTGTCCTACCAAAATGTAGCACCTCACACTTATCAGCATTAAACTCCACCTGCCATCTTTCAGCCCACTCTTCTAACTGGCCTAAATCTCTCTGCAAGCTTTGAAAACCTACTTCATTATCCACAACAACACCTATCTTAGTATCATCTGCATACTTACTAATCCAATTTACCACCCCATCATCCAGATCATTAATGTATATGACAAACAACATTGGACCCAGTACAGATCCCTGAGGCACACCACTAGTCACCGGCCTCCAACCTGACAAACAGTTATCCACCACTACCCTCTGGCATCTCCCATCCAGCCACTGTTGAATCCATTTTACTACTTCAATATTAATACCTAATGATTGAACCTTCCTAACTAACTTTCCATGTGGAACCTTGTCAAAGGCCTTAGTGAAGTCCATATAGACAAAATCCACTGCTTTACCCTTGTCAACTTTCCTCGTAACCTCTTCAAAAAATTCAATATGATTTGTCAAACATGACCTTCCAGCACAAATCCATGTTGACTGTTCCTAATCAGACCCTGTCTAACCAGATAATTATATATACCATCTCGAAGAATACTTTCCATTAATTTACCCACCACTGACGTCAAACTTACAGGCCTATAATTGCTAGGTTTACTCTTTGAACCCTTTTTAAACAATGGAACAACATGAGCAGTACGCCAATTATCCGGCACCATCCCTGTTTCTAATGACCATATAACCACATAACAATTACAGCACAGAAACAGGCCATCTCGGCCCTTCTAGTCCATGCTGATGCTTACACTCACCTAGTCCCACTGGCTCGTACTCAGCCCATAACCCTCCATTCCTTTCCTATCCATATACCTATCTAATTTTACTTTAAGTGACAATACCGTACCTGCCTCTACCACTTCTACTGGAAGCTCATTCCACTCAGCTACCACTCTCTAAGTAAAGAAATTCCCCCTCGTGTTACCCTTAAACTTTTGCCCCCTATCTCTCAACTCATGTCCTCTTGTTTGAATCTCCCCTACTCTCAATGGAAAAAGCCTATCCACGTCAACTCGATCTATCCCCCTCATTATTTTAAATACCCTATCCAGTTCCCCCTCAACCTTCTACACTCCAAAGAATAAAGACCTAACTTATTCAACCTTTCCCTGTAACTTAGGTGCTGTCTGACATTTGAAATATTTCTGTCAGAGCCCCTGCTATTTCTACACGAACTTCCCTCAAGGTCCTAAGAAAATCCTGTCAGGATCAGGAGATTTATCCACTTTTATATTCCTCAAAAGCACCAGTACCTTCTCCTCTTTAATCATCATAGTTTCCATAACTACCCTACTTGTTTCCCTTACCTTACACAATTTAATATCCTTCTCCTTAGTGAATACCAAAGAAAAGAAATTGCTGAAATCTCCCCCCCATCTCTTTTGGCTCCGCACATAGCTGTCCACTCTGATTCTCTAAGGGACCAATTTTATCCCTCACTATGCTTTTGCTATTAATATAACTGTAGAAACCCTTTGGACTTATTTTCACCTTACTTGCCAAAGCAACCTCGTATCTTCTTTTGGCTTTTCTAATTTCTTTCTTAAGATTCCTTTTACATTCTTTATATTCAGTGAGCACTTCATTTACTCCATGCTGCCTATATTTATTGTAGATCTCTCTCTTTTTCTGAACCAAGTTTCCAAGATCCTTTGAAAACCATGGCTCTCTCAAACTTGTAACCTTTCCTTTCAACCTAACAAGAACATAAAGATTCTGTACCCTCAAAATTTCACCTTTAAATGACCTCCATTTCGCTATTTCATGCTTCCCATAAAACAAATTGTCCCAATCCACTCCTTCTAAATCTTTTTGCATCTCCTCAAGGCTAGCCCTTCTCCAATCAAAAATCTCAACCCTGGGTCCAGTCCTATCCTTCTCCATAATTATATTGAAACTAATGGCATTGTGATAACTGGACCCGAAGTGCTCCCCAACACATACCTCTGTCACCTGACCTATCTCATTCCCTAACAGGAGATCCAACAGTGCTCGTTCTCTAGTTGGTACCTCTATGTATTATCCAACAAAAGGCAACTAAGAAACATTAGAGGAAAGATACTGGCATGGATAGAGGAATGGCTGGCAGGCTGGAGACAGCGAGTGGGAATAAAAGGACCTTTCCTGGTTGGCTGCCAGTGACTAGTGGTGTTCTTGGGGTCAGTACTGGGACTTCGACTCTTCTCATTGTTGTCAGTGACTTAGGTAATGGAATTGATGGCTCTGTGGCAAAGTTTGTGGATGATACAAAGATAAGTGGAAGGGTAGGTAGTGCTGAGGAAGCAATGCGATTGCAGCAGGGGTTAAACAAATTGGATGGGCAACCCTTTTAAACAGAGGTGAGAAATTTTTTTTGCTAAAGCGTGGTGAATCTGAGCTGCAGTGGAGGCCAAGTCCATGGGTATATTTAAAGCAGAAGTTGATTGTTTCCTGATCAGTCAGGGCATCAAAGGATATGGTGGGAAAGTAGGTGTATGGGGTTGTGTGGATTCTGGGATCAATCATGATGGAATAGCCTTATTCTTCTCCTATGTCTTATGGTCTCTCTCTGTCTATCTCTCAGTGTCTGTCTCTCTCTCTATCACTCTGTCTCTGTGTCTCACTGCCTGTGTGAGAGAGAGAGAGAGATGCAGTGGCATGCAAAAGTTTGGGCACCCCGGTCAAAATTTCTGTTACTGTGAATAGTAAGTGAATAGAAGATGTACTGATCTCCAAAAGTCATAAAGTTAAAGATGAAACATTCTTTTCAACATTTTAAGTAAGATTACTGTATTATTTTTGTTTTGTACAATTTTAGAGTGAACAAAAGGAAAGGAACACAATACAAAAGTTTGGACACCCCAAGATAACCCCATGCTCCCAGATAACTTTTACCAAGGTCTCAGACCTTAAATACCTTGTTAGGGCTATAGCTTGTTCACAGTCATCATTAGGAAAGGCCAGGTGATGCAAATTTCAAAGCTTTATAAATACCCTGACTCCTCAAACCTTGTCCAAACAATCAGCAGCCATGGGCTCCTCTAAGCAGCTGCCCAGCACTCTGAAAATTAAAATAAATGACGCCCACAAAGCAGGAGAAGGCTATAAGAAGATAGCAAAGTGTTTTCAGGTAGCCATTTCTTCAGTTCGTAATGTAATTAAGAAATGGTAGTTAACAGGAACAGTTGAGGTCTGAAAGACCAAGAAAACTTTCCGAGAGAACTGTTCATAGGATTGCTAGAAAGGCAAATCAAAACCCCCGTTTGACTGCAAAAGACCTTCAGAAAAGTTTAGCAGACTCTGGAGTGGTGGTGCACTGTTCTATTGTGCAGCAACACCTACACAAATATGACCTTCATGGAAGAGTCATCAGAAGAAAACCTTCCCTGCGTCCTCACCATGAAATTCAGCATCAGAAGTTTGCAAAGGACCATCTAAACAAGCCTGATGCATTTTGGAAACAAGTCCTGTGGACTGATGAAGTTAAAATAGAACTTTTTGGCTGCAATGAGCAAAGGTATGTTTGGAGAAAAAAGGGTGCAGAATTTCATGAAAAGAACACCTCTCCAACTGTTAAGTACGGGGGTGGACCAATCATGCTTTGGGCTTGTGTTGCAGCCAATGGCACGGGGAACTTTTCACTGGTAGAGGGAAGAATGAATTCAATTAAATACCAGGAAATTCTGGGAGCAAACATCACACCGTCTGTAAAAAAAAGCTGAAGATGGCTTCTACAACAGGATAATGTTCCTAAACACTCCTCAAAATTCACAATGGACTACCTCAAGAGGTGCAAGCTGAAGGTTTTACCATGGCCCTCACTGTCCCCCGACCTAAACATCATTGAAAATCTGTGGATAGATCTCAAAAGAGCAGTGCTTGCAAGACGGCCCAAGAATCTCACAGAACTAGAAGCCTTTTGCAAGGAAGAATGGGCGAAAATCCCCCAAAAAAGAATTGAAAGAATCTTAGCTGGCTACAGAAAGCATTCACAAGCTGTGATGCTTCCCAAAGAGGGTGTTGCTAAGTACTGACCATGCAGGGTGACCAAACTTTTGCTTCGGGCCATTTTTCTTTATTATTATTTTGAAACTGTAGGAAATAAAAAAATCTTGCTTAATGTATTAAAGAAATGTATCTTCTTTAACCTTATGCCTTTTGGAAATCAGGTTGTTTTTTATTCGCTTAGCTATTCACAGCAACAGAAATTTTGACCAGGAGTGCCCAAACTTTTGCGTCCCACTGTATCAGTGTTTGTGTACCCAAGTGTGTCTCTCCCACCCCCATCCTCGCGCTCTAATGGCGAGCGCGCTGTTTACCGTCTCCATGGAAACGCCGTCCCGTCGGCTGTTGCATGGAAACGGAAGGAGGGAACAGCTGATCGGAGGGATCGTGGCGACGGCGGTTTCTGCTGCGAGACCATGTCGTGTTACCCAGTGCGGGGGTTGCCTCTGCTGCCGGGGAACTCTGTCCGTGACCCCACGGTGAGAAGGGGTTGGACACGGTGGGGATGAGGGTAAAGAGGGAGGGTGGAAGAGCGGGTGAGTGAAACGGGGAGGGAGAGTGTGGGGCTGCGGGTTGAGGGGGAGGCCGGGGCCGATGGGAAGGGGACGAGGGTCTAGAGGGTTGAGGAGGGAAGATTGGGATTAAAGTTGAGGAAGGTTGGGTCTGGGAGAGGGGTAGGGAAGAGGAGGAGGTTGAGAGGATGTTTGAGGGGGAGAATGGGGCTAGAGATTAAAGTTGAGGGGATGGGTCTGGGGGGTGGAGGGGAGGGGGCGGGAGCTAAAGCTGAGAGTTGGGGCTGGAAGTCGAGCCCAGCATTGACTGGTGGAGAGACCACCCTCACAGCCCTCTGCACCTGATCACCTTGAGGACAACCCCCTTTGGATACCTGGCCTACCCCCTGTGTTTATTCAACTACAGCACACAGAACACCTGCCCTTCTATCGCTATTACAATGGATTCGGAATCAGGTTTAATATCTCTGGCATACAGTATGTTGCGAAATTTGTTGTTTTGCAGCAGCATGAAGATTCATTCAGTCAGATTTAGGAATAGCTTCTTTCCAACTGTGATAAGACTGCTGAACAGATCCTGACCCGAATCTGGGCCTGACTTGCACTACCTTAGTTTCCCTTTTCTATTTTCTAATTATGATTTATAATTTAAATTTTTATTATATTTACTTCGATTTGTATTTCAAGGAGCGCCAGGTGCAGAAACAAATATCACTGATGATTGTACGCTCTAGTATCAATTGTTTGGTAAGTAAGTACAGTGCAGTACATAATAACAAAAAGCTACGTTACAATGAAATATGTTTTCAAAATGTATAATTAGTGCAGAAGGAAAGAAAGTAGGGAGGTAGTATCCATTCAGAAATCTGATAGAGGTGGGGAAGGAACTGTGAAGGTGTGTCTTCGTGCTACTTGTTCCTTAATGGTAGTAATGAGAAGAGAGCGTGCCCTTAGTGGATGACAGGCTGGGAGCATTTTCCCTGGAGCAAAGAAGGTGAGGGGTAACCTTCTAGAGATTCACAAGGGGCAGGAATGACTTCCAGCAGACTGAAACACTTCAGCATATAGACATTAAGAAAGATGATGTATTGGAGCTTTTGGAAAGCATCAAGTTCGATGAATCACCGGGACCAGATGAGATATACCCCAGGCTACTGTGGGAAGTGAGGGAGGAGATTGCTGACCCAAGATCTTTGTGTCATCAATAGGGATGGGAAAAGTACTGGAGGATTGGAGGGTTGCAAATGTTGTTCCCTTGTTGAAGAAAGAGAGTAGAAATAACCCAGGAAATTATAGACCAGTGAGTCTGACTTCACTAGTGGGCTGTTGTTGGAGAAGATCAGACAGGAGAGGGAAGGGCAAGAAGCAGGTACTAGAGAGTACCCCAGTGGCTGTTCCCCTTAACAATAAGTACTCCTGTTTGAGTACTGTTGGGGCGGGACAGCCTACCTGGGAGAAGCAACAGTGGTCACACCTCTGGCACAGAGTCTGGCCTTATGGCTCAGATGGGTAGGAAAAAGAAGAGGATGGCAGCAGTGATAGCAGACTCTGTAGTTAGGGGGTCTGTTAGGCGATCCTGTGGTGGCAGGAAAGAAATGCCTCCCAAGATGGTAGTTTGCCTCCCAAGTACCAAGGTCTGAGATGTTTCTGATCATGTCCATGATATCTTGAAGTGGGAAGGTGAACAGCCAAAGGTCGTGGTACATATTGGTACCAATGACATAGGTAGGAAAAGGGAGGAGGTCCTGAAAACAGACTACAAGGAGTTAGGAAAGAAGTTGAGAAGCAGCATCTCAAAGGTAGTAATCTCGGGATTACTGTCTGTGCCATGTGACAGTGAGTATAGGAATAGAATGAGGTGGAGGATAAATGCATGGCTGAGGGATTGGAGCATGGGCAGGGATTCAAATTTCAGGATCATTGGGACCTCTACTGGGGCAGGTGTGACCTGTACAAAAAGGATGGGTTGCACTTGAATCCCAGGGGGACCAATATCCTGGCAGGAAGGTTTATTAAGGCTATTGGAAAGAGTTTAAACTAGAATTGCTGGGGGGTGGGAACCGAACTGAAATGACAGAGGAAAGGGAGGTTGGCTCACAAATAGAGAAATTTTGGAGACAGTGCGAAATGGAGGATAGGCAGGTGATAGAGGAGGGATATGCCTGGTTTGAGATGTGCCTATTTTAATGTGAGGAGAATCATGAATAAAGCGAATGAGCTTAGAGCATGGATTAGTAATTGGAGCTATGATGTTTTGGCTATTACAGAGACTTGGATGGTGCAGGGCAGGAATGGCTACTTCAAGTACCAGGCTTTAGATGTTTCAGAAAGGATAGGGAGGGAGGCAAAAAAAGTGGGGGCATGGCACTGCTGATAGAGATAGTGTCATGGCTGCAGAAAAGGAGGAAGTCATGGAAGGATTGTCTATGGAGTCTTTGTGGGTGGAAGCCAGAAGCAGGAAGGAGATAATAACTCTACTGGGTGTTTTTTATAGACCACCCAATAGGAACAGACACATCGAGGAGCAGATAGGGAGACAGGTTTCTGGAAAGGAGTAATAAAAACAGGGTTGTTGTGGTGGGAGATTTTAGTTTCCCAAATATCAATTGGCATCTCCCTAGAGTGAGGGGTTTAGATGGGGTGGAGTTTGTTAGGTTTGTTCAGGAAGGTTTTTTGACACAATATGTATTATAGACCAGTGTATCTTACTTTGGTGGTTGGTAAGTCGATGGAGAAGATCCTGAGAGGTAGGATTTATGAACATTTGGAGAGGCATAACATGATTAGGAATAGCCAGCATGGCTTTGTCAAAGGCAGCTCGTGCCTTACGAACCTGACTGAATTTTTTGAGGATATGACTAAGCACATTGATGAAGGTAGAGCCATAGATGTAGTGTATATGGATTTTAGCAAGGCATTATTTGATAAGTTACCCCATTTAAGGCTTATTGAGAAAGTAAGGAGGCATGGGATCCAAGGAGCATTGCTTTGTGGATCCAGAACTGGCTTGCCTGCAGAAGACAAAGAGTGATTGTAGATGGGTCATATTCTACATGGAGGCCGGTCACCAGTAGTGTGCCTCAGGGATCTGTTCTGGGACCCCTACTCTTTGTGATTTTTATAAATGACCTGGATGAGGAAGTGGAGGGATGGGTTAGTAAATTTGCTGATGACACAAAGGTTAGGTGTGTTGTGGATAGTGTGGAGGGCTGTCAGAGGTTACATTGGGACATTGATAGGATGCAAAACTGGGCTGAGAAGTGGCAGATGGAGTTCAACCCAGATAAGTGTGAGGTGGTTCATTTTGGTAGGTCAAATATGATGGCAGATATAGTATTAATGGTAAGACTCTTGGCAGTGTGGAGGATCAGAGGGATCTTGGGGTCTGAGTCCATAGGACACTCAAAGCTGGTTAAGAAGGCATATGGTGGATTGATTGGCCTTCATCAATTGTGGGATTGAGTTTAGGAGCCAAGAGGTAATATTACAGCTATATGGGACCCTGGTCAGACCCCACTTGGAGTATTGTGCTCAGTTCCGGTCACCACACTACAGGAAGGACGTGGGTACTATAGAGAAAGTGCAGAGGAGATTTACAAGGATTGGAGAGTGTACTTTATGAGAACGGGTTGCGCAAACTCTGCCTTTTTCCTTGGAGTGATGGAGGATGAGAGGAGACCTAAGATGATGAGGGCATTGATTGTGTGGATAGTCAGAGGCTTCTTCCCAGGGCTGGAATGACCAAATGAGAGGGCACAGTTTTAAGGTGCTTGGAAGTAGCACCAAGTGGATGTCAGGGGTAAGTTTTTCACACAGAGAGTGGTGGGTGACTGGAATACACTGTCAGCCGTGGTGGTGGAAGCAGATACAATAGGGTTTTTTAAGAGTCTCTTAGATAGGGACATGGAGCTTAGAAAAATAGAGAGCTATGCGCTAGAGAAATTCTAGACAGTTTTTTGAGTAGATTACATGGTTGGCACAACATTGTGGGCTGAAGGACCTGTAATGTGCTGTTAATGTCTATGTTCCATGGTCTTTGTTCTATGACTCATATCCAGATTGTGGGCTTCTCAAGTTGAACTGCACATCTTTTGAAATGCCCTTTATTACTTAACACAGAAGGGCATTCAGCCCTAGACCTGACCAACAGAGGGCCAAACTGCCTAGAATACATACCCCTCAGATCTCCTTCCTCTCAACTTGAAACGACTGTATGCCCTCTCATTTATGCCCCCTATCCATGCTATCTGTGCCCCTTTTCATCTCAACTTCCTCAGGTCACGTCCCC
This sequence comes from Hypanus sabinus, assembly GCF_030144855.1. NCBI lineage: Eukaryota > Metazoa > Chordata > Chondrichthyes > Myliobatiformes > Dasyatidae > Hypanus > Hypanus sabinus. The sequence continues at coordinate 1,172,229 of NC_082717.1, read as the reverse complement.
TCAGCCACCTTTACCTTGGGGAAAATGTCTAGCCAGTTTAACTCTCTCCAAAACTGAATTCTCTGCTTTTCAAAACTGCTTTGAGCACACTGATTGGCATATGTTCAGGGAGGCTGCAACCATTGGCGATTCCACCAACTTAAAGGAGTACACAGCATCAGTGACCAGCTACATCAGCAAGAGCATCGACGACGTCACTGAGTCCAAGACCACACATGCTAACCAGAAGCCATGGATGACAGCGGAGGTGCGTGCGCTGTTGAGAACCCGTGACTCTGCCTTCAGAGCAGGCGACAAGGCAGCCCTAACAACAGCAAGGGCCAAACTGTCCCGGGCCATCAGAGGGGCAAAGCGTACACACACCCAGCGAATCCACAGCCACTTCCAGGACAGCGGCGACACGCGGCACATATGGAAGGGCATCCAGGCCATCACCAACTACAGGGCAACATCACCTGACTGTGTGGGGGATGCCTCCCTCCCAGATGTGCTGAATAACTTCTACACTCATTTTGAGGCGGATAATGACGTGGCTGCGAGGAAGTTCACCCCTCCTCCAAATGACCATGTGTTGTGTCTCAACGTGGCTGATGTGAAAAGAACCCTGTGCAGAGTCAACCCACGGAAGGCTGCTGGACCAGACAATTTTCCTGGTAGAGTGCTCAGAGAATGTGCAGACCAGTTAGCATATGTTCTCACTGACATCTCCAACATCTCCCTGAGCAGCGCCATCGCTCCAACATGCTTCAAGGCCGCCACCTTTGTTCCCATGCCGAAGAAGTCTTCAGTGTCCTGCTTCAGTGACTACCGTCCTGTTGCACTCACAACCATCATCATGAAGTGTTTCGAGAGGCTCATCATGAGGCACATCAAGACCCTGCTGCCCCCCTCACTGGACCCCCTGCAGTTTGCATACCGTCTCAACCGCTCAACAGATGACGCCATTGCCATCACCCTCCAACTGGCCCTAACCCACCTGGACAAAAAAGACATATACATTCAAATGCTGTTCATAGACTTCAGTTCAGCATTGAACACAATCATCCCTGAGAAACTGATTGGAAAGCTGAGCCTACTGGGCCTGAACACCTCCCTCTGCAACTGGATTCTAGACTTGCTGACTGGGAGACCTCAGTCAGTCTGGATAGGGAGCAGCATCTCCAACACCATCATACTGAGCACAGGGCCCCCCCCCCCCCATGTCTGTGTGCTCAGTCCACTGCTGTTCACTCTGCTGACCCACGACTGTGCTGCAACACACAGCTTGAACCACATCATCAAGTTCGCCGATGACACGACTGTGGTGGGTCTCATCAGCAAGAACGACAAGTCAACTTAGAGAGGAGGTGCAGCGGCTAATGGACTGGTGCAGAGCCAACAACCTGTCTCTTAATGTGAACAAAACGAAAGAGATGGTTGTTGACTTCAGGAGGGAACGGAGCGACCACTCTCCACTGAACATTGACGGCTCCTCAGTAGAGATCGTTAAGAGCACCAAATTTCTTGGTGTTCATCTGGCAGAGAATTTCACCTGGTCCCTCAACACCAGCTCCATAGCCAAGAAAACCCAGCAGCATCTCTACTTTCTGCAAAGGCTGAGAAAAGATCATCTCCCACCCCCCATCCTCATCACATTCTACAGGAGTTGTATTGAAAGCATCCTGAGCAGCTGCCTGGTTTGGAAATTGCACCATCTCAGATTGCAAGACCCTGCAGCGGATAGTGAGGTCAGCTGAGATCATCAGGGTCTCTCTTCCCACCGTTTTGGACATTTACACTGCACACTGTATCTGCAAGGCAAACAGCATTATGAAGGACCCCATGCACCCCTCATACAATCTCTTCTCCCTCCTGCCATCTGGGAAAAGGCACCGGAGCATTCGGGCTCTCACAACCAGACTGTGTAACAGTTTCTTCCTCCAAGCCATCAGACTCCTCAATACCCAGAGTCTGGACTGACACCAACTTACTGCCTCTACTGTGCCTATTGTCTTGTTTATTATTTATTGTGATGCCTGCTCTGTTTTGTGCACTTTATGCAGTCCTAGGTAGTCTGTAGTCTTGTGTAGTTTTTTTCCTGTGTTGTTTTCACGTAGTTCAGTGTAGTTTTTGTACTGTTTCATGTAGCACCATGGTCTTGAAAAAGGTTGTCTTGTTTTTACTGTGTACTGTACCAGCAGTCATGGTCAAAATGGCGATAAAAAGTGACTTGACTTGAATTCCTCCAGGACACACAGCACCCATGGAGAATCTCTTCTGCACACTCTCTGTTTGTAACCACATCTTTTGTGTAGGATGGTGATTAGGACAATGTAGATTCCCATGGCTGCCATGCACCACTTCCTGCACCTTGGACACGAAACTACAATCTTCACAGCATATTTCAATGAGAACAAAACTGAGTCTGACTGTAATTTCTGCCCCTAATTATAAAGCCCACTAACACGAGGTCTCTCTCAATCTGTCCTCCAGTCTCTCAGTCTGTCCCTCGTACTCCCTCACTCCCCTGTACCCCCCTCACTCCCTCGGTCCTTGCCCCCTCACTCTCCACCTAATCCTTGTGAGGACCACTGTGTTCTTGTCAGATTTCTCCAACAGCTTTCCAGGGAAGAGTCTGGGAAGTAGATCCAGGGATATTGTTTCCTGTTCAGCCACTGGGATTAGGATTAAGGTCAGGCCGTCTCTCCTCTCCCCCCCTTCCTCTCTGTGAGAACAACAGCCCAGGTCATGGGGAATTGCATCTGCAACTCCGAGTATGGAAGAAGAGGACAGCAGTGTGCAGGCAAATGGAGGGATGGTGGGCTCCTGTCATGCTGCGACTGTCTCACCACCTCTCTCGTCACAGCAGTGGAAATTCCACCGGTCACAGACTTTCACCTACCGCAACGGGATTGCTCTGCCGCTTGTGCCCAAAGTGGGAATCGGCGGGTTGCCCATACCTGTGAATAAGGTGTCCCAGTCAGATGAGGATGAACTGGCAAACAGGAAGCCCACCCTGACCTACGGACAGAGTCGGGCAGCCCCTCCATCCGACTTCATCCCCGCGCATGTGGCCTTCGACAAGCAGGTGAGCCGGAGCTGCCTCCCCTTTCAGCTCCTCCCCCTGAACCCTTCTCCCTCCCTCCTCTACAGCCTGGCCTCCAGCCCCATACAGTGCCCTTTCTCCCCTCCACCTCATTGACCCTAAGCTCTTCCTCCCCCTCCATGGCCCGCCTACCCACAGACTGAGCTAAGTGTAGAGGGAGATCCACAGCAGCAAAATGAACAGTTCAGTGAGTTTTACGAAGAACATATGCAACGAAAGGCAAAAATAATGATTGTCAGGCCAACACGGGCTGCTAACTAAAACTTCTAACATAAAGTATAACTCTGTCACTGCAGCTCAGAAGTACTAAATTAATACCAAATAATACGGTTCCTTTGTAGTGTCAAGCTGAATCATAAGCTTCTTTCCCAGAATGTGGACTGAGATAGTCACTGCAGTTTCTGTGAAGGCTGAACAAGTCTGAAATGAGAGGAAGGGAGTTAAATACAACCACAGTGAGACACTAACTGGCTGGAATATGCAGTCACGAGCATGATTGCTGGTCGTGTTCAGCTGCTGCCTGCACAGGCAAAGTCTCTCACACTCACTCCAACCCCACCAGCACCCTGTCCCTGCTCGCCTCTCCTCCCCACCAGCACCCTGACCCCCTCCCCTCCCCTCTCCTCCCCGCCAGCACCTTGTCCCCCTCCCTTCCCTCTCCTCCCCACCAGCACCCTGTCCCCCTCCCCTTCCCTCTCCTCCCCACCAGCACCCTAACCCCCTCCCCTTCCCTACCAGCACCCTGTCCCTGCTTGACTCCCCTTCCTCCCCGCCAGCACCTTGTCCCCCGTCCCTCTCCTCCCCACCAGCACCCTGTCCCCCTCCCTTCCCTCTCCTCCCCACCAGCACCCTGTCCCCCTCCCCTTCCCTCTCCTCCCCACCAGCACCCTGACCCCCTCCCCTTCCCTACCAGCACCCTGTCCCTGCTTGACTCCCCTTCCTCCCCGCCAGCACCTTGTCCCCCGTCCCTCTCCTCCCCACCAGCACCCTGTCCCCCTCCCTTCCCTCTCCTCCCCACCAGCACCCTGTCCCCCTCCCCTTCCCTCTCCTCCCCACCAGCACCCTGACCCCCTCCCCTTCCCTCTCCTCCCCACCAGCACCCTGTCCCCCCTCCACTCCCCATCAGCACCCTGTCCCCCCTCTCCTCCCCACCAGCACCCTGTCCCCCCTCTACTCCCCACCAGCACCCTGTACCCCCTCTCCACCCCTCAGGCACCTGGTCCCACCTCCACTCCCCACCAGCACCCTGTCCCCCCTCCACTCCCCACCAGCACCCTGTCCCCCCTCTACTCCCCACCAGCACCCTGTTCCCCCTCTACTCCCCACCAGCACCCTGTACCCCCTCTCCACCCCTCAGGCACCCTGTCCCCCCTATACTCCCCACCAGCACCCTGTCCCCCCTCCACTCCCCACCAGCACCCTGTCCCCCCTCTACTCCCCACCAGCACCTTGTACCCCCTCCACTCCCCACCAGCACCCTGTCCCCCCTCTACTCCCCACCAGCACCCTGTACCCCCTCTCCACCCCTCAGGCACCCTGTCCCCCCTCTACTCCCCACCAGCACCCTGTCCCCCTCCCCACCCGGTCTCCTCCTCCACGCTGACCATGGTGCCTTCCTTGCAGGTGCTGAGCTTCGATGGCTATTTCAAGGAGACGGTGCGGGAGTCAGCAGACGAGCATTTCCGGGTGCGGCGCATCGTTTTGTACTACTACCTGGAGGATGACAGCATCGCCATCTATGAGCCGCGGGTGGATAACTCGGGGCTGCCCCAGGGCAAACTCATCAGCCGGCAGCGGCTGCCCAAAGATGACCAGGGCCACACTTGGCATTGGAAGGACCTCAATGTGGCCATGGACTTGGTGGCCTACGGTCGGCGTTATCGTCTCACTGGATGCGACAAGTTCACCTGTGTGGGTGCCACCTTGTCCGAGGGTCACGGTGTAACTCTGAGTGTATTTCCTCCCTTTAATGAGGAGGTTCTCAACCATGATCCCAGGAATGAAAGGGTTAACATATGAGGCATATTTGATGTCTCCTGGCTGGTACTCACTGGAGTTTAGAACAGTGAGGGGGATTTCATTGAAACTAATCCAATATTGGAAGGCCTTGACTAAGAGGTTGTGGAGTGGATGTTTCCTACTGTGGGGGGAGTCTAGGACCAGAGGACACAGCCTCAGAATAGAGGGACATCCCTTTAGAACAAAGGGGAGCAGGTATTTCTTTAGGTCCTTGACCCTAGGTGAGAGAGGGGGAGAAGGAGAGGGAGATATCAGCCAGGGTTCCTGCTCCCCATCACTGAACAATAACTCTAGGTGGGAGAGGGAGGGAGGGGGTATGAGCCAGGGTTCCTGCTCACCATCACTGAACAATAACCCCTTGGTGAGAGGGAGATATTAGCCAGAGTTCTTGCTCCCCATTGCTGAACAGTCACCTTTGTCTATTGAAGGCCTGGGATGGCAACAGGCTTTGGCCTGGGCCCTGGTGTGGAGAAGGATGTGTTTCATTCAGTGCGTGTTTTCTCCACAGTTCCAGTGCTGACCTTCGGGGTGTCTCTGTCTCTCCAGGATTTCATGGTCAGCCATGGCATCGTCCCCAATTGTCCAGAGATGATGCCAACGGACTCCTACACAGAGAATCGTAAACCTCCAGCTCGGCAGTTCGTCACCCCATCCGACTTTGACAAGCTAAAGCAATTCCTGACCTACGATCGCAAGGTTAGTATTGAGGCACCAGTCATACATTGGCCCTGTGATTGAGACCCATTGGTGACCACTCTGTGATTACAATCAGATATTGACCATTCTGTAAGTGTGATCTACACAGTGACCCTCTGTGATTGAAACCAGACAGTGACCGCTTTATAATTGAGACCAGACAATGACCCTCTGTGATTGAGACCAGACAGTGACCCTCTGTGATCGAGCCCAGACAGTAACCCTCTGTAATTGAGACCAGATAGTGACCGCTTTACAATTGAAACCAGACAGTGACTGCTCTGTAATTGAGACCAGACTGTGACCGCTCTGTAATTGAGAACAGACAGTGACCCTCTGTGATTGAGACCAGACAGTGACCCTCTATGACTGAGATCAGACAGTGACCCTCTGTGATTGAGACCAGACAGTGACGCTCTGTGATTGAGAACAGACAGTGACCCTCTATGATTGAGACAGACAGTGACGCTCTGTAATTGAGACCAAACAGTGACCCTCTGTGATTGAGACCAGACAGTGACACTCTGTAATTGAAACCAGATAGTGACCGCTCTGTAATTGAGACCAAACAGTGACGCTCTGTGATTGAGACCAGACAGTGACGCTCTGTGATTGAGACCAGACAGACCCTCAGTAATTGAAACCAGACAGTGACCCTCTGAGATTGAGACCAGACCCTCTGTAATTGAGACCAGACAGTGACCCTCTGTAATAGAAACCAGTCAGTGACCCTCTGTGTTTACAATCAGATAGTGACCGCTCTGTAATTGAGACCAGACAGTGACGCTCTGTGATTGAGACCAGACAGTGACGCTCTGTGATTGAGACCAGACACTGACCCTCTGTGATTGAGACCAGACAGACCCTCTGTAATTGAGACGGGACAGTGACCCTCTGTGATTGAGACCAGACCCTCTGTAATTGAGATCAGACAGTGACCCTCTGTGATTGAGACCAGACAGTGACGCTCTGATTGAGAACAGACAGTGACCCTCTATGATTGAGACCAGACAGTGACGCTCTGTAATTGAGACCAAACAGTGACCCTCTGTGATTGAGACCAGACAGTGACTGCTCTGTTATTGAGACCAGACAGTGACCCTTTGCGACTGAGACCAGACAGTGATGCTCTGTGATTGAGACCAGACAGTGACCGCTCTGTGATTGAGACCAGACGGTCACCCTCTGTGATTGAGACCAGAAAGTGACCCTCTGTGATTGAGACCAGACAGTGACCCTCTATGATTGAGACCAGTGACCCTCTGCAATTGAGACCAGACAGTAACTGCTCTGTAATTGAGACCAGACAGTGACCCTGTGTGATTGAGACCAGACAGTGACCCTCTGTAATTACAATCAGATAGTGACCGCTCTGTAATTGAGACCAGACGGTGACCCTCTGTGATTGAGAATAGACAGTGACCCTCTGTGATTGAGACCAGACGGTGACCCTCTGCAATTGAGACCAGACAGTAACTGCTCTGTAATTGAGACCAGACAGTGACCCTGTGTGATTGAGACCAGACAGTGACCCTCTGTAATTACAATCAGATAGTGACCGCTTTGTAATTGAGACCAGACTGTGACCGCTCTGTAATTGAGAACAGACAGTGACACTCTGTGATTGAGACCAGACAGTGACCCTCTATGACTGAGATCAGACAGTGACCCTCTGTGATTGAGACCAGACAGTGACGCTCTGTGATTGAGAACAGACAGTGACCCTCTATGATTGAGACAGACAGTGACGCTCTGTAATTGAGACCAAACAGTGACCCTCTGTGATTGAGACCAGACAGTGACACTCTGTAATTGAAACCAGATAGTGACCGCTCTGTAATTGAGACCAAACAGTGACGCTCTGTTATTGAGACCAGACAGTGACCCTTTGCGACTGAGACCAGACAGTGATGCTCTGTGATTGAGACCAGACAGTGACCGCTCTGTGATTGAGACCAGACGGTCACCCTCTGTGATTGAGACCAGAAAGTGACCCTCTGTGATTGAGACCAGACAGTGACCCTCTATGATTGAGACCAGTGACCCTCTGCAATTGAGACCAGACAGTAACTGCTCTGTAATTGAGACCAGACAGTGACCCTGTGTGATTGAGACCAGACAGTGACCCTCTGTAATTACAATCAGATAGTGACCGCTCTGTAATTGAGACCAGACGGTGACCCTCTGTGATTGAGAATAGACAGTGACCCTCTGTGATTGAGACCAGACGGTGACCCTCTGCAATTGAGACCAGACAGTAACTGCTCTGTAATTGAGACCAGACAGTGACCCTGTGTGATTGAGACCAGACAGTGACCCTCTGTAATTACAATCAGATAGTGACCGCTTTGTAATTGAGACCAGACTGTGACCGCTCTGTAATTGAGAACAGACAGTGACCCTCTGTGATTGAGACCAGACAGTGACCCTCTATGACTGAGATCAGACAGTGACCCTCTGTGATTGAGACCAGACAGTGACGCTCTGTGATTGAGAACAGACAGTGACCCTCTATGATTGAGACAGACAATGACGCTCTGTAATTGAGACCAAACAGTGACCCTCTGTGATTGAGACCAGACAGTGACACTCTGTAATTGAAACCAGATAGTGACCGCTCTGTAATTGAGACCAAACAGTGACGCTCTGTGATTGAGACCAGACAGTGACGCTCTGTGATTGAGACCAGACAGACCCTCAGTAATTGAAACCAGACAGTGACCCTCTGAGATTGAGACCAGACCCTCTGTAATTGAGACCAGACAGTGACCCTCTGTAATTGAAACCAGTCAGTGACCCTCTGTGTTTACAATCAGATAGTGACCGCTCTGTAATTGAGACCAGACAGTGACGCTCTGTGATTGAGACCAGACAGTGACGCTCTGTGATTGAGACCAGACAGTGACGCTCTGTGATTGAGACCAGACAGTGACCCTCTGTGATTGAGACCAGACAGACCCTCTGTAATTGAGACGGGACAGTGACCCTCTGTGATTGAGACCAGACCCTCTGTAATTGAGACCAGACATTGACCCTCTGTGATCAAGACCAGACAGTGACCCTCTGTGACTGAGATCAGACAGTGACCCTCTGTGATTGAGACCAGACAGTGACGCTCTGATTGAGAACAGACAGTGACCCTCTATGATTGAGACCAGACAGTGACGCTCTGTAATTGAGACCAAACAGTGACCCTCTGTGATTGAGACCAGACAGTGACTGCTCTGTTATTGAGACCAGACAGTGACCCCTTGCGACTGAGACCAGACAGTGATGCTCTGTGATTGGGACCAGACAGTGACCGCTCTGTGATTGAGACCAGACGGTCACCCTCTGTGATTGAGACCAGAAAGTGACCCTCTGTGATTGAGACCAGACAGTGACCCTCTATGATTGAGACCAGTGACCCTCTGCAATTGAGACCAGACAGTAACTGCTCTGTAATTGAGACCAGACAGTGACCCTGTGTGATTGAGACCAGACGGTGACCCTCTGCAATTGAGACCAGACAGTAACTGCTCTGTAATTGAGACCAGACAGTGACCCTGTGTGATTGAGACCAGACAGTGACCCTCTGTAATTACAATCAGATAGTGACCGCTCTGTAATTGAGACCAGACAGTGACGCTCTGTGATTGAGACCAGACAGTGACGCTCTGTGATTGAGACCAGACAGTGACCCTCTGTGATTGAGACCAGACAGTGACGCTCTGTAATTGAGACCAGACAGTGACGCTCTGTGATTGAGACCAGACAGACCCTCAGTAATTGAAACCAGACAGTGACCCTCTGTGATTGAGACCAGACCCTCTGTAATTGAGACCAGACAGTGACCCCCTGTAATTGAGACCAGTCAGTGACCCTCTGTGATTGAGACCAGACAGTGACCCTCTGTGTTTACAATCAGATAGTGACCGCTCTGTAATTGAGACCAGACAGTGACGCTCTGTAATTGAGACCTGTCAGTGACCCTCTGTGATTGAGACCAGACAGTGACCCTCTGTGTTTACAATCAGATAGTGACCGCTTTGTAATTGAGACCAGACAGTGACGCTCTGTAATTGAGACCAAACAGTGACCCTCTGTGATTAAGACCAGACAGTGACCCTCTATGATTGAGACCAGTGACCCTCTGCAATTGAGACCAGACAGTAACTGCTCTGTAATTGAGACCAGACAGTGACCCTGTGTGATTGAGACCAGACAGTGACCCTCTGTAATTACAATCAGATAGTGACCGCTCTGTAATTGAGACCAGACGGTGACCCTCTGTGATTGAGAATAGACAGTGACCCTCTGTGATTGAGACCAGACGGTGACCCTCTGCAATTGAGACCAGACAGTAACTGCTCTGTAATTGAGACCAGACAGTGACCCTGTGTGATTGAGACCAGACAGTGACCCTCTGTAATTACAATCAGATAGTGACCGCTTTGTAATTGAGACCAGACTGTGACCGCTCTGTAATTGAGAACAGACAGTGACCCTCTGTGATTGAGACCAGACAGTGACCCTCTATGACTGAGATCAGACAGTGACCCTCTGTGATTGAGACCAGACAGTGACGCTCTGTGATTGAGAACAGACAGTGACCCTCTATGATTGAGACAGACAATGACGCTCTGTAATTGAGACCAAACAGTGACCCTCTGTGATTGAGACCAGACAGTGACACTCTGTAATTGAAACCAGATAGTGACCGCTCTGTAATTGAGACCAAACAGTGACGCTCTGTGATTGAGACCAGACAGTGACGCTCTGTGATTGAGACCAGACAGACCCTCAGTAATTGAAACCAGACAGTGACCCTCTGAGATTGAGACCAGACCCTCTGTAATTGAGACCAGACAGTGACCCTCTGTAATTGAAACCAGTCAGTGACCCTCTGTGTTTACAATCAGATAGTGACCGCTCTGTAATTGAGACCAGACAGTGACGCTCTGTGATTGAGACCAGACAGTGACGCTCTGTGATTGAGACCAGACAGTGACGCTCTGTGATTGAGACCAGACAGTGACCCTCTGTGATTGAGACCAGACAGACCCTCTGTAATTGAGACGGGACAGTGACCCTCTGTGATTGAGACCAGACCCTCTGTAATTGAGACCAGACATTGACCCTCTGTGATCAAGACCAGACAGTGACCCTCTGTGACTGAGATCAGACAGTGACCCTCTGTGATTGAGACCAGACAGTGACGCTCTGATTGAGAACAGACAGTGACCCTCTATGATTGAGACCAGACAGTGACGCTCTGTAATTGAGACCAAACAGTGACCCTCTGTGATTGAGACCAGACAGTGACTGCTCTGTTATTGAGACCAGACAGTGACCCTTTGCGACTGAGACCAGACAGTGATGCTCTGTGATTGGGACCAGACAGTGACCGCTCTGTGATTGAGACCAGACGGTCACCCTCTGTGATTGAGACCAGAAAGTGACCCTCTGTGATTGAGACCAGACAGTGACCCTCTATGATTGAGATCAGTGACCCTCTGCAATTGAGACCAGACAGTAACTGCTCTGTAATTGAGACCAGACAGTGACCCTGTGTGATTGAGACCAGACGGTGACCCTCTGCAATTGAGACCAGACAGTAACTGCTCTGTAATTGAGACCAGACAGTGACCCTGTGTGATTGAGACCAGACAGTGACCCTCTGTAATTACAATCAGATAGTGACCGCTCTGTAATTGAGACCAGACAGTGACGCTCTGTGATTGAGACCAGACAGTGACGCTCTGTGATTGAGACCAGACAGTGACCCTCTGTGATTGAGACCAGACAGTGACGCTCTGTAATTGAGACCAGACAGTGACGCTCTGTGATTGAGACCAGACAGACCCTCAGTAATTGAAACCAGACAGTGACCCTCTGTGATTGAGACCAGACCCTCTGTAATTGAGACCAGACAGTGACCCCCTGTAATTGAGACCAGTCAGTGACCCTCTGTGATTGAGACCAGACAGTGACCCTCTGTGTTTACAATCAGATAGTGACCGCTCTGTAATTGAGACCAGACAGTGACGCTCTGTAATTGAGACCTGTCAGTGACCCTCTGTGATTGAGACCAGACAGTGACCCTCTGTGTTTACAATCAGATAGTGACCGCTTTGTAATTGAGACCAGACAGTGACGCTCTGTAATTGAGACCAAACAGTGACCCTCTGTGATTAAGACCAGACAGTGACCCTCTGTGTTTACAATCAGATAGTGACCGCTCTGTAATTGAGACCAGACAGTGACGCTCTGTGATTGAGACCAGACAGTGATGCTCTTGACGCTCTGTGATTGAGACCAGACAGACCCTCTGTAATTGTGAACAGTCAGAGACCCTCTGTGTTTACAATCAGATAGTGACCGCTCTGTAATTGAGACCAGACAGTGACGCTCTGTGATTGAGACCAGACAGTAACTGCTCTGTAATTGAGACCAGACAGTGACCCTCTGTGATTGAGACCAGACAGTGACGCTCTGTTATTGAGACCAGATAGTGACCGCTCTGTAATTGAGACCAGACAGTGACGCTCTGTGATTGAGACCAGACAGACCCTCAGTAATTGAAACCAGACAGTGACCCTCTGTGATTGAGACCAGACCCTCTGTAATTGAGACCAGACAGTGACCCCCTGTAATTGAGACCAGTCAGTGACCCTCTGTGTTTACAATCAGATAGTGACCGCTCTGTAATTGAGACCAGACAGTGACGCTCTGTGATTGAGACCAGACAGTGACGCTCTGTGATTGAGACCAGACAGTGACACTCTGTGATTGAGACTGGACAGTGACCCTCTGTGATTGAGACCAGACCCTCTGTAATTAAGACCAGACAGTGACCCTCTGTGATTGAGACCAGACCCTCTGTAATTAAGACCAGACAGTGACCCTCTATGACTGAGATCAGACAGTGACCCTCTGTGATTGAGACCAGACAGTGACGCTCTGATTGAGAACAGACAGTGACCCTCTATGATTGAGACCAGACAGTGACGCTCTGTAATTGTGACCAAACAGTGACCCTCTGTGATTGAGACCAGACAGTGACTGCTCTGTTATTGAGACCAGACAGTGACCCTCTGTGACTGAGACCAGACAGTGATGCTCTGTGATTGAGACCAGACAGTGACCGCTCTGTGATTGAGACCAGACGGTCACCCTCTGTGATTGAGACCAGACAGTGACCCTCTGTGATTGAGACCAGACAGTGACCCTCTATGATTGAGACCAGACAGTGACCCTCTGCAATTGAGACCAGACAGTAACTGCTCTGTAATTGAGACCAGACAGTGACCCTGTGTGATTGAGACCAGACAGTGACCCTCTGTAATTACAATCAGATAGTGACCGCTCTGTAATTGAGACCAGACGGTGACCCTCTGTGATTGAGAATAGACAGTAACTGCTCTGTAATTGAGACCAGACAGTGACGCTCTGTAATTGAGACCAAACAGTGACCCTCTGTGATTGAGACCAGACAGTGACGCTCTGTAATTGAGACCAGATAGTGTCCACTCTGTAATTGAGACCAGACAGTGACGCTCTGTGATTGAGACCAGACAGACCCTCAGTAATTGAAACCAGACAGTGACCCTCTGTGATTGAGACCAGACCCTCTGTAATTGAGACCAGACAGTGACCCCCTGTAATTGAGACCAGTCAGTGACCCTCTGTGTTTACAATCAGATAGTGACTGCTCTGTAATTGAGACCAGACAGTGACGCTCTGTGATTGAGACCAGACAGTGACGCTCTGTGATTGAGACCAGACAGTGACGCTCTGTGATTGAGACCAGACAGTGACACTCTGTGATTGAGACCGGACAGTGACCCTCTGTGATTGAGACCAGACCCTCTGTAATTGAGAACAGACAGTGACCCTCTGTGATCGAGACCAGACAGTGACCCTCTATGACTGAGATCAGACAGTGACCCTCTGTGATTGAGACCAGACAGTGACGCTCTGATTGAGAACAGACAGTGACCCTCTATGATTGAGACCAGACAGTGACGCTCTGTAATTGAGACCAAACAGTGACCCTCTGTGATTGAGACCAGACAGTGACTGCTCTGTTATTGAGACCAGACAGTGACCCTCTGTGACTGAGACCAGACAGTGATGCTCTGTGATTGAGACCAGACAGTGACCGCTCTGTGATTGAGACCAGACGGTCACCCTCTGTGATTGAGACCAGACAGTGACCCTCTGTGATTGAGACCAGACAGTGACCCTCTGTGATTGAGACCAGACAGTGACCCTCTGTGATTGAGACCAGACAGTGACCCTCTGTGATTGAGACCAGACAGTGATGCTCTGTGATTGAGACCAGACAGTGACGCTCTGTGATTGAGACCAGACAGACCCTCTGTAATTGTGAACAGTCAGAGACCCTCTGTGTTTACAATCAGATAGTGACCACTCTGTAATTGAGACCAGACAGTGACGCTCTGTGATTGAGACCAGACAGTAACTGCTCTGTAATTGAGACCAGACAGTGACCCTGTGTGATTGAGACCAGACAGTGACCCTCTGCATTTGAGACCAGATGGTGACCCTCTGTAATTGAGACCAGACAGTGACCCTGTGTGATTGAGACCAGACAGTGACCCTCTGCAATTGAGACCAGACAGTAACTGCTCTCTATTTGAGACCAGACAGTAACTGCTCTGTAATTGAGACCAGACAGTGATCCTCTGCAATTGAGACCAGACAGTAACTGCACTGTAATTGAGACCAGACAGTAACTGCTCTGTAATTGAGACCAGACAGTGACCGCTCTGTAATTGAGACCAGATGGTGACACTCTGTAATTGAGACCAGACAGTGACCCTGTGTGATTGAGACCAGACAGTAACTGCTCTGTAATTGAGACCAGACAGTGACCCTGTGTGATTGAGACCAGTCAGTGACCCTCTGCAATTGAGACCAGACAGTAACTGCTCTGTAATTGTGACCAGTCATTGACTGCTCTGTAATTGAGGCCAGACGGTGACCCTCTGTGATCAAGACCAGACAGTGACCCTCTATGATTGAGACCAGACAGTGACGCTCTGTAATTGAGACCAGACAGTAACTGCTCTGTAATTGAGACCAGACAGTGACCCTGTGTGATTGAGACCAGACAGTGACCCTCTGTAATTACAATCAGATAGTGACCGCTCTGTAATTGAGACCAGACTGTGGCCCTCTGTGATTGAGACCAGACGGTCACCCTCTGTGATTGAGACCAGACAGTGACCCTCTGTGATTGAGACCAGACAGTGACCCTCTGTGTTTACAATCAGTTAGTGACCGCTCTGTAATTGAGACCAGACAGTAACCCTCTGTGATTGAGACCAGTCAGTGATCCTCTGTGATTGAGACCAGTCAGTGATCCTCTATGATTGAGACCAGTCAGTGACCCTCTGTAATTGAGACCAGTCATTGACTGCTCTGTAATTGAGGCCAGACGGTGACCCTCTGTGATCAAGACCAGACAGTGACCCACTATGATTGAGACCAGACAGTGACGCTCTGTAATTGAGACCAGACAGTGACCCTCTGTGATTGAGACCAGACAGTGACACTCTGTGATTACTATCAGATAGTGACCACTCTGTAATTGAGACCAGACAGTGACCCTCTGTTATTGAGACCAGACAGTGACCCTCTGTGATTACAATCAGGTAGTGATCTTTCTGTGAATGCAGAACAGTGAACACTCTGTAACTGTCACCAGAAGCTGACCACTGTGTAATATGACCATTTGCTGACTACTCTGTAATTGAGACCAGACACTGACCATTCTGTAGCTGACACCAGACAGCTACTGCTCTGTAAATAGACAATAAACAATAGACAATAGGTGCAGAAGTAGACCATTCGGCCCCTCGAGTCTGCACCACCATTCTGAGATCATGACTGATCATTCACTATCAATACCCAGTCCCTGCCTTGTCCCCATATCCCTTGATTCCCCTATCCATCAGATATCTATCTAGCTCCTTCTTGAAAGCATCCAGAGAATTGGCCTCCACCATCTTCCGAGGCAGTGCATTCCACACCTCCACAACTCTCTGGGAGAAGAAGTTTTTCCTCAACTCTGTTTTAAATAACTGACCTCTTATTCTCAATCCATGCCCTCTGGTACTGGACTCTCCCAACATCTGGAACATATTTCCTGCCTCAATCCTATCAAATCCTTTAATTATCTTAAACGTTTCAATCAGATCCCCTCTCAATCTCCTCAATTCCAGCGTGTACAAGCCCAATCTCTCCAATCTCTCTGCGTAAGACAGCCCTGCCATCCCAGGAATCAACCTAGTGAATCTACGCTGCACTTCCTCAATTGCCAGAATGTCCTTCCTTAAACCTGGAGACCAAAACTGTACACAATATTCCAGGTGTGGTCTCGCCAGGGCCCTGTACAAATGCAAAAGGACATCCTTGCTCTTGTACTCAATTCCCCTTGTAACAAAGGCCAACATTCCATTTGCCCTCTTCACTGCCTGTTGCACTTGCTCATTCACCTTCATTGACTGGTGAACTAGGACTCCTAGGTCTCTTTGCATTTCTCCCTTACCTAACTCGACACCGTTCAGACAATACTCTGCCCTCTTGTTCCTGCTTCCAAAGTGGATAACTTCACATTTATTCACATTGAATGACATTTGCCAAGTATCTGCCCACTCACCCAGCCTATCCAAGTCTCCCTGTATTCTGCTAACATCCTCTTCGCATGTCACACTGCCACCCAGTTTAGTATTGTCAGCAAACTTGCTGATATAGTTTTCAATGCCCTCATCTAAATCATTGACATAAATCGTAAAGAGCTGTGGTCCCAATACAGAGCCCTGTGGTACCCCACAAGTCACCTCCAGCCAGTCCGAGAAACACCCATTCACTGCTACCCTTTGCTTTCTATCTGCCAACCAGTTTTCTATCCATGTTGAAACCCTGCCCCCAATGCCATGAGCTCTGATTTTACTCACCAATCTCCTATGTGGCACCTTATTGAATGCCTTCTGAAAATCTAGGTACACAACATCCACTGGCTTACCCTCTTCTAACATCCTTGTTACACCCTCAAAAAACTCCAACAGATTAGTCAAGCATGATTTGCCCTTGGTAAATCCATGCTGGCTCGGCCTAATCCTATTTCTGCCATCAAGATGTGCCACTATTTCATCCTTAATAATGGACTCAAGCATCTTCCCCACAACTGACGTTAGGCTAACAGGGCGATAGTTCTCTGTTTTCTCCTTCCCTCCCTTCTTGAAAAGTGGGATAACATTAGCCACTCTCCAATCTTCAGAAACTGATCCTGAATCTAAGGAACATTGGAAAATGATTACCAATGCATCCACAATTTCCTGAGCCACCTCTTTTAGAACCCTCGGATGCAGACCATCTGGACCCGGGGATTTATTAGCCTTCAGTCCTACCAGTCTACTCATCACAGTTTCTTTCCTAATGTCAATCTGTCTCAATTCCTCTGATATCTTATGACCCTGGCCCATCCATACATCTGGGAGATTGCTTGTGTCCTCCCTGGTGAAGACAGATCTAAAGTACGCATTAAATTCTGTTGCCATTTCCCTGTTTCCCATAACAATTTCTCCCAATTCATTCTTCAAGGGGCCAACATTGTTCTTAACTATCTTCTTTCTCTTCACATAGCTAAAAAAGCTTTTGCTATCCCCTTTTATATTCCCGGCTAGACTGAGCTCATACCTGATTTTTTCTCTCCATATTGCTTTTTTAGTTAATATCTGCTGTTCCTTAAAACTTTCCCAATCATCTGAATTCCCACTCATCTTAGCCCTGTCATACTTCTTTTTCTTTAATGCTATACAATCTCTGACTTCCTTTGTCAACCACTGTGGCCCCTTCCCCCTCTTTGAATCCTTCCTTCTCATTGGAATGAACTGCTTTTGCATCTTTTGTATTATGCCCAAGAATATCTGCCACTGCTGATCCACTGTCTTTCCTGCCAGGGCATCCGCCCATTTAACTTTGGCCAGCTCTTCCCTCATGGCTCCGTAGTCTCCTTTATTTAATTGCAACACTGACACCTCTGATCTGCCCTTATCCCTCTCAAATTGTAGATAAAAACTTATCATGTTATGATCACTACTTCCTAATGGCTCCTTTACTTCAAGATCACTTATCAATTCCTGTTCATTACACATCACCAAGTCCAAAATAGCCTCGTTCCTGGTTGGCTCAAGCACAAGCTGTTCCAAAAATACATCCCTTAGACACTCCAGAAACTCCCTATCCTGGGGTCCAGCACCTACCTGATTCTCCCAGTTCACCTGCATGTTGAAATCTCCCATAACGACTGCATTACCTTTAGCACATGCCAATGTTAACTCGCTAATCAACTTGTACCCAATATCCACGCTACTGTTTGGGGGCCTGTACACAACACCCATTAGGGTCTTTTTACCCTTACTGTTCCTCAGCTCAATCCACACAGACTCTACTTCCCCTGTTCCGAAGTCACCTCTTGCTAAGGATTGAATCTCATTCCTCACCAACAGGGCCACCCCACCCCCTCTTCCCATATTTCTGTCTCTACGATAGCACGTATACCCTGGTACACTCAATTCCCAGGCCTGATCCCCTTGCAGCCATGTCTCCATTATCCCAACAATATCATAGTTCCCCATTTTCATCTGAGCTTCAAGCTCATCTGTCTTATTTCTGACACTACGCGCATTCAAGTATAGAATTCTGAGGCCATTCCTCCTCTCTTTGCTTAAAACACTGTCTATTGTACCTAACCCAGCTCCTTGAACTTCCATCGGGCTAATTGCACCCTGAATTTTGATGACCTTCTCAAGATCACCCAAATCTTCTACACATTTAACCCCATGCTCCTTCTGACCAACCCTCTGGATCTGGATCCCTGCGCCCTGCACATCTAATTTAAACTCCCCCGAGCAGCACTGGCAAACACTCCTGCAAGAATGTTAGTACCCCTCCGGTTCAGATGTAGACCGTCCCTTCGAAACAGATCCCAATGTCCCTGGAACAAAGACCAATTATCCAAAAACCTGAACCCTTCCTTCCTGCACCGTGCTCTCAGCCTCGTATTAGTGTGCATAATCATTCTATTCTTCGCCTCACTCGCATGTGGCACAGGTAGCAATCCCGAGATTGTCACCCTGGAGGTCCTGCCTTTCAGCTTCACTCCTAACTCCCTGAACTCTCTTAGCAGGACCCCCTCACTCACCTTACCTACATCGTTGGTCCCTACATGGACCACTACATCTGGGTTCATGCCCTCGTTCTCAAGAATAGCCTGCACCCGATCTGAGATGTCCCGGACCCTGGCACCAGGGAGGCAACATACCATCCGAGACTCCCGATCTGCCCCACAAAATCTCCTATCTGCCCCCCTGACTATAAAATCCCCTAAAACTATCACTCTCTTCTCTTCCCTCCTCCCCTTTCTAGTTGAGGGTTCAACCTCTGTGCCAGAGGCAGGACCACTACAACTCATTCCTGGTAGGTCATCCCCATCAACAGTATCCAGTACGGTATACTTATTGTTAATGGGAATGGCCGCAGGGGTGCTCTGCTCTCTCTGCCTGCTCCCCCTGCCTCTCTGGACCGTCACCCATCTGCCTACTTCTTGGTTTTTTGGTGTGACTACCTCCTGATAACTCCTACCTATGTCTGCCTCTGCCTCCCGAATGATCCGTAGTTCATCCAGCTCCAGCTCCAACTCCCTAACTCGGGCTGATAGGAGCTGCAGCTGGACGCACCTTTTGCAGGTGTGGTCATCAGGGACAACTGTGTTGACCCTGACTTCCCACATACTGCATACGGAGCACACCACTGCTCTGACTGTCTCCCCCATACCTGAACTGGATTGATAGAATAAGTCTAAAAAGCACCTAGCGACCTTACCTTCTTCCCCTCAGCGAGCAATCACACAGGCTTACCGAAGTCCCCTTACACCGAAGCCCACTTAGCCAAAGCCCAGGACTCTGCTTCCACGGACTCCGCTGCCTGCTCTGAAAAGAAGTCCTGCCTTTTAAAGTGCGCACTCGACGCTGACGTCACTCGCGCCTGCGCAGTTCCCCCTCCTCCGCAGGTATTGACCAGGTAGGCTTAAATCCTACCTACACAGTCGAATTCTCTGAGCTCTTAGCTGAATCACAAGCTGTAACTTGCTCCCGATTCAAATGACCACTCTGAAAAGAAGTGTAGGTGAGACGGTGACCACTCCGTCAATGCAGACCAGATTGTGACTGATCTGTAAATGTGACCAGACGGTAACTGCTCTGCAAGTTGTGACCAGACAGTGATGCTCTGTAATTGAGACCACAATCCTGCACAAGGACTCCCAGACCCTTTGCACCTCCGTTTTTGTATTCTCTCCATTTAGAAAACTGTCAACCCTTTCATCTCTTCTACAAAAATGCATGACCATAAACTTCTTGACACTGTATTCCATTTGCCACTTCTTTACCCACTCGCCTAATCTGTTTGTCTTTTTGTAGCCTTTCTACTTCGTCAAAACTACCTGCCCCTTCCACCTATCTTGGTAATATTTACGGACTTTGCAAAAAAGCCATCAATTCCATCACCAAATTGCTGACATATAACATAAAAAGAATCAGTCCCAACACAGACTTCTGTGGAACACCATTGTCAGTGGCAGCCAGCGAGAAAAGGATCCTTTTATTTCCACTTGCTGCCTCCTGCCAGTCAGCCACTGCTTTATCCTTGCTGGAATCTTCCTTGTAATTCCACGGGCTTCTTCCTTGTTAAGCAGCCTCATGTGTGGCACACTGTCAAAGGCCTTCTGAAAATTCAAGTACACAACATCAACTGATTCTCCTTTGTCTATCCTGCGTATTGTACCTTCAAAGAATTCCAACAGATTTGTCAGGCAAGAGGAAGCCATGTTGTCTATGAACTATTTTATCATGTGTCTCTAAATACCCTGAGACTTCATCCTTAATAATAGACTCCAGCATCTTCCCAACCACTGAGGGCAGACTAACTACCCTATAGTTTCCTTTTCTCTGCCTTTCCTTTCTTTAAAAGTGGAGCTATATTTGCAATTTTCCAGTCTTCCAGAACCATTTCAGAATTTAGTGATTCTTGAAAGATCATTACTAATGCCTAGACAATCTCTTAAGCCACCTCTTTCAGAAACCTGGGGTGTACACCATCTGGTCCAGGTCACTTACATACCTCCACACTTTTCAGTTTCCCAAGAACCTTCTCTCTAGTAATGGTAATATAATATACTTCATGACGTCTGACACCTGGAACTTCTGCTATACTACTAGTGATTTCTACAGTGAAGACTGATGCAAAATACTTATTCAGTTCATCCACCATTTGCTTGTCCCCCATTAACACCTATCCAGCATCATTTTCCAGTGGTCTGATATCCACTGTCACCTCACTTTTATACTTTATGTATCTGAGGAAATCTTTGGTATCCTCTTGGATATTATTGGCTAGCTTACTTTTGTATTCCATCGTTACCTTCTTATTCACTTTTTAGTTGCCTTCTGTTGGTTTTTAAAAGCTTTCCAATCCTCTAACTTCCCACTAGTTTTTGCTCCAGTATATGCCCTCTCTTTGGCTCTCATTGTGGCTTTGATCTCTCATTAGCCACAGTCATGTCCTCTTCCCTTTTGAATACTGCTCCTCTATGGGTTCATGTATCCTATGCCTTGCGAACTGGTTCCAGAAATTTCACCCATTGTTGCTCTGCATATAGGCAAAAGGCAGGTAATTTTTGACCAGTGAGTTTAACATCTGTAGTTGGGAAAGTGCTTGAAACTATCATTAAAGAAGAAATAGTGAGGCATCTGGATAGAAATGGATCCTTCAGGCAGACACAGCATGGATTCAGCAAAGGCAGGTCCTGTTTGACAAACTTACTGGAGATAATTGAGGATATAACGAGCACAGTGGATAGAGGGAACAGATGGACGTTATTTACTTGGATTTCCAGAAGGCGTTCGATAAGCTGCCACGTTATCGATTTATCCACAAGATAAGGATGCATAGAGTTAGGGGTGTTGTATTAGCATCGATGGAGGATTGGTTAACTAATAGAAAGCAGAGACTTGGGATACATGGGTGTTTCTCTGATTGGCAATCTGTGGTGAGTGGGGTACTGCAGGGGTCGGTGTTGGTCCTGCAACTGTTCACAATACACATTAACAATCTGGAAGAAGATACTGAGTGTAGTGTATCTAAGTTTGCTGATGACACAAAATTGAGTGGAAAAGCAAATTGTGCAGAGGATACAGGAAGTCTGCAGAGAGCTAGATGGGTTAAGTGAGTGGGCAAGGGTCTGGCAGGTGGAATACAATGTTGGTAAATTTGAAGTTATCCACTTTGGAAGGAAAAATAGAAGATCGGATGATTATTTAAATGGTAAAAGATTGTAGCAAGCTGTTGTGCAGAAGGTTTGGTGTGCTTGTGCATGAATCACAAAAGGTTGGTTCGCAGGTGCAGCAGCTTATCAAGAAGGCCAATGAAATGTTGGCCTTCATTGCTCGAGGGATTGAATTTAAGAGCAGGGAGGTTATGCTGCAACTGTACAGGGTACTGGTGAGGCCGCACCTGGAGTACTGCGTGCAGTTCTGGTCTCCTTACTTGAGGAAGGATATACTGGCTTTGGAGGTGGTACAGAGAAGATTCACCAGGTTGATTCCAGAGATGACGGGGTTAATCTATGAGGAGCAATTAAGTTGCTTGGGATTGTATTCATTGGAATTCTAAAGAATGAGGGCAGATCTTATAAAGTTATGAAAGGGATAGATATGGGAAAGTTGTTTCCATTGGTAGGTAAGACTAGATTTGGGGGAGTAAATTTAAGATGGAGATGAGGAGAAAATGTTTTTCCAAAAGAGCGGTGTTTTGGAATTCTCTGCCCAATGAAGCAGAGGAGGCCACCTCAGTAAATATATTTAAGACAAGGTGGATAGATTTTTGCATAGTAGGGGAATTAAGGGTTATGGGGAAATGCAGTTAGGGTTACTCCAGCTCCTATTTCTTATGTCAACTCTGCTAGTGATCTTTTCTGGTCAATTCTGGTCATCTCCTCTCTCATGTCTCTGTAATTCCCTTTACTCCACTGCAATACTGATACATCTGGCTTTAGCTTCTCCTCAAATTTCAGGAATCCCAAAATGGTTCTTTGCACAACACCAAATCCAGAATAGTTGATCCTCTAGGGGGCTCAACCATGAACTGCTCTAAAAAGCCATCTTGTAGGCAGTCTAGAAATCCCCCCTCCTGGAATCCAGCACCAACCCGATTTTCTGAATCTACCTTCAGATTGAAATCCTCCATAACTAGGGTAATATTGCCCTTTTGGCATGCATTTTCTATCTCTCATTGTAATTTGTAGGCCACATCCTTACTACTGTATAGATAGATAGAATAGTATAGCACATTACAGGCCCTTCGGCCCACAATGTTGTGCCGGCCCTCAAACCCTGCCTCCCATATAACCACCCCCCTTAAATTCCTCCATATACCTGTCTAGAAGTCTCTTAAACTTCACTAGCATATCTGCCTCCACCACTGACTCAGGCAGTGCATTCCACGCACCAACCACTCTACAGGGTCTGTATACAACTCCCATCAAGATCTTTTTACCCTTGCAGTTCCGTTGTTTTATCCACAATGATTCAACACTTGCCGACCCTATGACACCTCTTTCTAATGATTTGATTTTAATATTTTACCAACACGGCAACGCCACCCCCTCTGCCTTCCTGCCTATCCTTTCAATACAATGTATATCCTCGGACATTAAGTTCCCAGCTATAATCTTCTTTCGGCCATGATTCATTCCGTGATGCCTACAACACATAACCAACCATATAACAATTACAGCACTGAAATAGGCCATCTCGGCCCTTCTAGTCCATGCAGAACGCTTACTCCCACCTAGTCCCACTGACCTGCACTCAGCCCATAACACTCCATTCCTTTCCTGTCCATATACCTATCTAATTTTTTTGCTTTAAATGACAATACCGAACCTGCCTCTACCACTTCTACTGGAAGTTCATTCCACACAGCTACCACTCTCTGAGAAAAGAAATTCCCCCTCATGTTACCCTTAAACTTTTGCCCCCTAAGTCTCAACTCATGTCCTCTTGTTTGAATCTCCCCTACTCTCAATGGAAAAAGCCTATCCACGTCAACTCTATCTATCCCTCTCATAATTTTAAATACCTCTATCAAGTCCCCCCTCAACCTTCTATGCTCCAGAGAATAAAGACCTGACTTGTTCAATCTTTCCCTCTAACTCAGGTGCTGAAACCCAGGTAACATTCTAGTAAATCTTCTCTGTACTCTCTCTATTTTGTTGACATCTTTCCTATAATTCGGTGACCAGAACTGTTCACAATACTCCAAATTCAGCCTTACCAATGCCTTGTACAATTTTAATATTACATCCCAACTCCTATACTCAATGCTCTGATTTATAAAGTCCAACATACCAAAAGCTTTCTTCAGCACCCTATCCACATGAGATTCTACCTACAGGGAATTAAGCACCATTATTCCTAGATCACTCTGTTCTATTGCATTCTTCAATGCCCTACCATTTACCATGTATGTCCTATTTGGATTATTCCTACCAAAATGTAGTACCTCACACTTATCAGCATTAAACTCTATCTGCCATCACTCAGCCCATTCTTCTAACTGGCCTAAATCTCCCTGCAAGCTTTGAAAACCTACTTCATTATCCACAACGCCACCTACCTTAGTATCATCTGCATACTTACTAATCCAATTTACCACCCCATCATCCAGATCATTAATGTACTTTGTATATGACAAACAACATTGGACCCAGTACAGATCCCTGAGGCACACCACTAGTCACCGGCCTCCAACCTGACAAACAGTTATCCACAACACTACTCTCTGGCATCTCCCATCCAGCCACTGTTGAATCCTTCTTACTACTTCAATATTAATACCTTTAGAACCGAACCCTTTGATTGCTCTGTTTGGTTTCTTGGGTGAGACAGACATACGCTTGAGTTCGACTAAATATTGAATATTATCTTTTGCTTCTCTCCTGGCTAGATGTCTAATTCTTCTTAGGCGGAGAGATGTTGCCCCACCCACCCGTGCTGAATGGCTTAATGATATCATGTCCTGTTTAGACCTTGAAAAAATTCATTATTCTATTCTTAATTCGGACATAAAGTTTCATAAGTTCCGGGGACCTTTTATTGAGTATTTTCATAACTTTCCTTTTAATTAAGTTTGTTTTTCAGTCCCTTGCTTTCAGCTTTTTTTTGGTAGTAGGCATTATTATCTTCTGTTTTCAATTGTATTTAGAGTTTTGGGGGTTTCAATTTGGGGATTTATATTTTCTATATTTTGTTTTGGTTGGTCTGGAGTTTTTTTTGTGGGGTTGTGGGGTGGACACTGACTTTACATGACTTCAACTTGGGTGCTTTTTCAATTATTTTATTTTGTATTATATCACTATTGTATGTTTATCTTGCACTGTACTAATTTCCTATTTTGTTTTTGGGGTTTTTTTTTGTTTGTAGTGTTGTAGAAAATGCATAAAAAATCAATTAAAAAAATTAATACCTAACGATTAAACCTTCCTAACTAACCTTCCGTGCTGAACCTTGTCAAAGGCCTTAGTGAAGTCCATATAGACAACATCCACTGCTTTACCCCCATCAACTTTCCTCATGACTTCTTCAAAAATTCAATAAGATTTTTCAAACATGACCTTCCACGCACAGATCCATGTTGATTGTTCCTAATCAGACCCTGTCTATCCAAATAATTATAAATACCATCTCTAAGAATACTTTCCATTAATTTACCCACCACTGAAGTCAAACTGACAGGCCTATAATTGCTAGGTTTACTCTTAGAACCCTTTTTAAATAATGGAACCACATGAGCAATACACCAATCCTCCGGCACCATCCCCATTTCTAATGACATTTGAAATATTTCTGCCCTAGCTCCTGCTATCTCTACACTATCCTCCCTCAAGGTCCTAGGGAATATCCTGTCAGGAACCGGAGATTTATCCACTTTTATATTCCTTAAAAGTGCCAGTACTTCCTCCTCTTTAATCATCATAGTTTCCATAACTTCCCTACTTGTTTCCCTTACCTTACACAATTCAATATCCTTCTCCTAAGTGAATACCGAAGAAAAGAAATTGTTCAAAATCTCCCCCATCTCTTTCGGCTCCACACATAGCTGTCCACTCTGATTCTCTAAGGGACCAATTTTATCCCTCACTATCCTTTTGTTATTAATATAACTGTAGAAACCCTTTGGTTTTATTTTCACCTTACTTGCCAAAGCAACCTTGTATCTTCTTTTAGCTTTTCTAATTTCTTTCTTAAGATTCTTCTTACATTCTTTATATTCATCGAGCACTTCATTTACTCCATGCTGCCTATATTTATTGTAGATATCTCTCTTTTTCCAAACCAAGTTTCCAAGATCCTTTGAAAACCATGGCTCTCTCAAACTTTTAACCTTTCCTTTCAACCTAACAGGAACACAAAGATTCTGTACCTTCAAAATTTCATCTTTAAATGACCTCCATTTCTCTATTACATCCTTCCCATCAAACAAATTGTCCCAATCCACTCCTTCTAAATACTTTCACATCTCCTTAAAGTTAGCCTTTCTCCAATCAAAAATCTCAACCCTGGGTCCAGTCCTCTCCTTCTTGATAATTATATTGAAACTAATGGCATTGTGATCACTGGACCCGAAGTGCTCCCCAACTCATACTTCTGTCACCTGAACTATTTCATTCCCTAACAGAAGATCCAACACTGCCCCTTCTCTAGTTGGTACCTCTATGTATTGCTGCAAAAAACTATCCTGCACAGATTTTACAAACTCCAAACCATCCATCCCTTTTACAGTATGGGCTTCCCAGTCTATGTGTGGAAAATTAAAATCTCTCACAATCACAACCCTGTGCTTACTACAAATATCTGCCATCTCCTTGCAAATTTGCTCCTCCGATTCTCACTCCCCATTAGGTGGTCTATAATATACCCCTATAAGTGTTACTACTTATTTCCCATTCCTCAATTCCACCCAAATAGGCTCCCTAGACAAGCCCTCTAATCTATACTGCCAGAGCACCGCTGTAATATTTTCTCTGACAAGCAACGCAACACCTCCCCCTCTTGTCCCTCCGATTCTATCACACCTGAAGCAACAAAATCCAGGAATATTTAGTTACCAATCACACCCCTTCTGCAACCATGTTTCACTAATAGCTACAACATCATATTTCCAGGTATTAATCCATGCTCTAAGCTCATCCACCTTTCTTACAATGCTCCTAGCATTAAAATAAATGCATTTAAGAAATTCTCCAACTCTTCCTCTTTATTTCTAACAGTACAAAGAACTTTACTGTCTTTTTCTTCTTTCTCCCATACATCTGTTCCTACACTCTGGTTCCCCTCCCCCCTCATATCTAGTTTAAATCCACTGGACCCTCTCTAGTAAACCTACCATCATTTACAATTTTCCAGTCTTCCAGGCTGCCCACAGCACATTGTGTTGATGTTTAATGTAAACAACATATTTCACTGTACTTTTTGATTTTCATGTGACAAATAAAGCTAATCTTCCTTGTACTCAAGGGATTCCTGAACCCTGCCTCCTTTTATCTGACCAGGGCCTCAGTATCCGTTGGCAGCCAGAGTTTACATATCCTGAGAACTTTGCCCTTCACTCCAATGGGAATGGGAATATTCCATGCTGTGTGCATCAGTCAGCTGCAGGGATATGGGGGCAGTGCAGGTAATCAGGAGACTAGGAGGCTTACTGGGAGATGGACCAGGAGGCGGACCGAGGGACAGACCAGGAGATACACTGGGAGATGGACTGATAGGCAGACTGGGAGACCGACCAAGAGACACAGCAGATCGGGAGACACTCCGGACTGGGAGACTGACCAGGAGACAGACTGGGAAACCCACCTAGAATCTGACCAGTAGACACACCGGGTGACAGGTCGGGTGATACACTGGGAGACAGATGAGAAGACAAACCGGGTGACAGGCCAGGTGATACACTGGGAGACCGATCAGGAAATCCACAAAGAATCAGATCAATAGGCACACTGGGTGATACACTGGGAGGAGGACCAGGAAGCGGACTGGAGACACCATGGAAACTGATCTGGGGGACTCACAGGGAGGCAGAGGGGAAGATTCATTAGCAGATGGACCAGGAGATTCACCAGGAGACGGATTGGGAGATAGCACAGCAGACAGATCGGGGGATTCACCAGGTGGGACCAGAAGATACACCAGGAGATAGATTGGGAAGAAGACAAGAATGTAGACCCAGACACTCAACAGGAGATGGACCAGATGATGGATTGATCGACAGACTGAGTGGTGGTCTCAGAGGCAGGATGGTTGGTCGACTGTGATGTGGACAGAAAGGCAGATCTAAATGTAACACACACAAAATGCTGGAGGAACTCATCAGACCACTCAGCATCTATGGACAAAAGTACAGTTAACATTTTGGGCTGAAACATCAACTGTGTGTGCTGCTTGGATTTCCAGCATCTGCAGATTTTCTCTTGTTTCAGATCATGATGGGAACCCAAAAGAGGACTGGGGGGTAGAGTGGGGATGTTAAGCCGGAGATAGATCAGGAAAGGGAAAGACCACAACAACATTTAATGTCAGCAAGACTAAAGAGCTGATTCTTGATTGCCCATTGTGGGATCAGAGGTGGAGAGGGTCAGTTGCTTTAAATTCCTCAGTGTAATCATTTCAGAGGATCTTCCCAGGGATGACGCATAAGCAATTACAAAGAAAGCATGACAGCACCTCCACTTAGAAGTTTGTGAAGATCAACGTGTCATCTAAAACTGTGACAAACTTCTTTTGGATGTGTGGTGAGTACATAGACTGGTTGTATTATGGCCTGGTATGGAAACACCAATGCCCTTGAACAGAAAAGTAGTGGATATGGCCCAGAATATCATAGTCAAGCCCTCCTAACCATTGAGCACAGGCATATGAAAGGCAGTCGTAGGAAAGCAAGATCTATTATCAGGAAACCCGACCACCCAGGACATGCTCCCTTCTCACCTCTGCCATCAGGAAAAAGATACAGGAGCCTCAGGACTCACACCACCATGTTCAGGAACAGTTATTACCCCTCAGTCATCAGGCTCCTGATTACCCTCACTCACCCCATTCCATCACTAAGCTGTTTCCACAAACCATGGGTCCACTTTCAAGGGTTCTTCATCTCATGTTCTCCATATTTATTATTGTTCTTTTTCTATTTTTATATTTGCACACTTTGTTTTCTTCTGCAAATTTGTGTTTGCATTTTGGGTGGACTCTTTCATTGATTCAATTGCTGATTTGTAGTTACAGTGAATGCCTGCAGGAAAATGCATCTCAGGGTTGTATATGGTAACGTATATGTACTTAAGTGAACATTTGCTTCTGTGAACCTCCCATGACAGGTGCTGCGTTATTTTGCTTACTGGGATGACCAAGAGAACACACCTGGGGAATGCCACCATTATGTCATCCATTACTTCCTTGCTGATGGGACCGTGGAGATTCGGGAGGTTTATGAGAAGAATGATGGCCGAGAACCCTTTCCCATGCTGGTGGGAAGGAAGCGATTGCCCAAGACACTGCAACAGTCCCACGGTGAGGAGCTTTCCAGGCACACATACACTCAACATCGACCGGCCCACAGAATATAACTACTCCCAAGCTAACTACACTCGCTGACCCACATCAAGGGATGGGAACCACACACAGACATCCTAGTGTGGGACAGTCCCACACACACACACACGCACACATCCCTTCTCTGGGAGACATTCCCACACAAAAATTGACCCTCACTGCAGAACAGACCCACATACACACACCGACCCCTCACTGGGGAACGGACCTACAGACCCACACTGACCCCTCACTGGGGAACGGACCTACAGACACACACTGACCCCTCACAGAGGGATGGTCCCCACACACACACACTGACCCTCACTGGGGGATGGTCCCACACACACACTGACCCTCACTGGGGATGGTCTCCCACAATCTGACCTGTACTGGAGACAGGTCTCTCACACACTGTCTCTCACTAAGGGACAGTCACATTCTGTATGAGTCCCATGACATGGCCATCCTCCCCACAACCTCTTGTTCCCTATCTCGGGCTATCCTCACCCTTGACGTGGTGATCCTCTCCCCTGAAGGCAGCTTCCCCTCCATTTCGATGGAATTGGCAGAGGAGGAGGTGAAGGAGTGGTTCGGTCCCAGGGATTTTGTGGTCGGTCAGCCTGTCACTATCCTTGGGCGCCAATTCTTCATCTACGACTGTGACGAGTTCACCAGGGAATATTATCAGCAGAACGTGCGTGGAGTTGACCTTCACCCTGTCGATGTGACCAAGCAACCACCTACCTCCGAAGACAAGGTCTCCATAGGGGAGGGGACATGGGGGAAGGGGGCAGGTGAGGAAGTGGGGGGAATGGAAGAAGCAGATAGGGGAGAGTGTGGCAGAATGAGAGGGGAGAGAAGTACTGGGGCAGGTTTGGAGCATGTGGGGGAGGGTTTGGGAAGAGGGTTATGAAGGGAGGGGGTGTGTGGAGAGTGGGGATCAGAGTGAGTGGGCAGTGATGTAGACACATCGGTGACAGGATGGAAGGTGAGGGTGAGTGAGGGAGATGGAGGTGTGTAGAGAGGGGATGAGGGTGGGTGGGGAGTGGTGTTGGCAGGGTAGAAACAGAGGAAGTGGCATGTAAGCTCTGGTTTTCTGTTACCCTCAGTGGATTCCTCCCTACAATGGGTTTGGTTCGCTGGAGGATTCGGTGCAGAACTGCCTATCACTGATCCCCAAGGTGCCTAAGAGAGATCTCATCAAACTGCTGGAGAAGGACAAGATTGTCCTCCGCTACGAAGCCAAAATGGTAACTATGTGGGGTTGGGATAAGGCCATCTGTGGGATGTGGGATTGTGGGACAGCAGTGGTGTGTTTCTGTGGGATGGGTGAGGATTTGGAAGTTGAAGGTCTCATGCCGTCTGTGGTACATGTCAATATTTGGTGGGATAGTCACTGAGAAGTTCACCCCAGTGCTGAAGCTGAATCTGAGGAACAAAGAATGGAGTTGAGACGATGGAGTGGCTGAGTAGTCTGATGGACCAAATGGCCTGATTCTGCTCCTATGTCCAATGGTCTTATGGTCATCTACTCCAGTGAGTTGTCACTGGACTGGATGGTGGTGTGACCCTTGGGCTCGGCTAGTGGCTCATTCTAGGGAAAGACAGCCTTTGGCTCAGCTAAACCTGAGAAATCTCATTTGGGTGGATGCTGCATGATATTTCCCATTACAAATCAGTACCACGAAATAACAAACAGTACACAATATGCAAATAAACGATTGAGCTTTATAATTCTTCATTTGACTATAAGGTTGGTAAAGAAACAAAATAAAAGTGCACATTACATTAGCAGTGAAACATAACAGAGAGGCCACAACATTAGCAATGAAACCTTATAGCATGTTACAGTGGTTTGAGAGGTGAGGAACTGCCCTGAGGACAGGTAGACAGCAGATGTGGACACAAACTGCAGGAGGAACCCAGCAGAATGAGCAGGATCTGTGGAGACACTCCATGAAAGATTAACATTGTAATGCAGTGAAGTGGGGTAGAAGCTTATTGTTTTCATGGACCTCAGCAGACACCGTAGGAGTGGGGAGGTTACACTGGAATCGTCCTGTACCTGATGGACAACAGTGAGAGGTGGATCCAAAATCAGAATCAGAATCATGTTTAATATCACCAACATATATGGCTGCAGTACAATGCAAAGTGCAATAAAAATTATATGTCGTGCCCCTGTGGGTAAAATTAGAATGGCTTGGGAGCATGATTTAAATATCTCTTTATCTGATGAGACTTGGGACTCGATTCTCAAATCGGTTAATTCAACCTCTCTTTGTGCTCGCTATTGCCTTTTACAGATTAAGATTGTTCATAGAGCCCATATGTCTAAATCTAAATTATCTCGATTTTACCCTAATATTAGTCCTCTTTGTGATAAATGCAAAAGGGGTGAGGCCTCTCTTATTCATATGTATTGGTTCTGTCCTAGCTTGGAGAAATTTTGGAAAGATGTCTTCATAACTTTATCTTATATTCTGAATCATCACTTAGAACCTAACCCTTTAATTGCTTTGTTTGGTTTTTTGGGTGAGACAGATTTACGTTTGAGTTCAACTAAGTGTCGAATATAACCATATAACCATATAACAATCACAGCACGGAAACAGGCCATCTCGGCCTTCCTAGTCCGTGCCGAGCTCTTAATCTCACCTAGTCCCGCCTACCCGTACTCAGCCCATAACCCTCCACTCCTTTCCTGTCCATATACCTATCCAATTTTACCTTAAATGACACAACTGAACTGGCCTCTACTACTTCTACAGGAAGCTCATTCCACACAGCTATCACTCTCTGAGTAAAGAAATACCCCCTCGTGTTTCCCTTAAACTTCTGCCCCCTAACTCTCAAATCATGTCCTCTCGTTTGAATCTCCCCTACTCTCTATGGAAACAGCCTATTCACGTCAACTCTATCTATCCCTCTCAAAATTTTAAATACCTCGATCAAATCCCCCCTCAACCTTCTACGCTCCAATGAATAGAGACCTAACTTGTTCAACCTTTCTCTGTAACTTAAGTGCTGAAACCCAGGTAACATCCTAGTAAATCGTCTCTGCACTCTCTCTAATTTATTGATATCTTTCCTATAATTCGGTGACCTGAACTGTACACAATATTCCAAATTTGGCTTTACCAATGCCTTGTACAATTTTAACATTACATCCAACTGCTGTACTCAATGCTTTGATTTATAAAGGCCAGCGTCCCAAAAGCCTTCTTTACCACCCTATCTACATGAGACTCCACCTTCAGGGAACTATGCACTGTTATTCCTAGATCTCTCTGTTCCACTGCATTCCTCAATGCCCTACCATTTACCCTGTATGTTCTATTTGGATTATTCCTGCCAAAATGTAGAACCTCACACTTCTCAGCATTAAACTCCATCTGCCAATGTTCAGCCCATTCTTCTAACCGGCATAAATCTCCCTGCAAGCTTTGAAAACCCAGCTCATTATCCACAACACCTCCTACCTTAGTATCATCGGCATACTTACTAATCCAATTTACCAGCCCATCATCCAGATCATTTATGTATATTACAAACAACATTGGGCCCAAAACAGATCCCTGAGGCACCCCGCTAGTCAGCGGCCTCCATCCTGATAAACAATTATCCACCACTACTCTCTGGCATCTCCCATCTAGCCACTGTTGAATCCATTTTATTACTCCAGCATTAATACCTAACGACTGAACCTTCTTAACTAACCTTCCATGTGGAACTTTGTCAAAGGCCTTGCTGAAATCCATATAGACTACATCCACTGCCTTACCCTCGTCAACATTCCTCGTAACTTCTTCAAAAAATTCAATAAGGTTTGTCAAACATGACCTTCCACGCACAAATCCATGCTGGCTACTCCTAATCAGATCCTGTCTATCCAGATAATTATAAATACTATCTCTAAGAATACTTTCCATTAATTTACCCACCACTGATGTCAAACTGACAGGTCTATAATTGCTAGGCTTACTTCTAGAACCCTTTTTAAACAATGGAACCACATGAGCAATACGCCAATCCTCCGGCACAATCCCCATTTCTAATGACATCTGAAAGATCTCCGTCAGAGCTCCTGCTATCTCTACACAAACTTCCCTCAAGGTCCTGGGGAATATCCTGTTAGGATCAGGAGATTTATCCACTTTTAAATTTCTTAAAAGCACCAGTACTTCCACCTCTTTAATTGTCATAGGTTCCATAACTTCCTTACTTGTTTCCCACACCTTACACAATTTAATATCCTTCTCCTCAGTGAATACCGAAGAGAAGAAATCATTCAAAATCTCTCCCATCTCCTTCGGCTCCACACATAGCTGACTACCCTGATTCTCTAAGGGACCAATTTTATCCCTCACTATCCTCTTGCTTTTAATATAACTGCAGAAACCTTTTGGATTTACTTTCACCTTATTTGCCAAACCAACCTCGTATCTTTTAGCTTTTCTAATCTCTTTCTTAAGATTCCTTTTACATTCTTTATACTCCTCAAGCAATTCCTTTACTCCATGCTGCCTATATCTATTGTGGACATCCCTCTTTTTCCGAACCAAGTTTCTAATATCCCTTGAAAACCATGGTGCTTTCAAACCTTTAACCTTTCCTTTCAACCTAACAGGAACATAAAGATTCTGTCCCCTCACAATTTCACCCTTAAATGACCTCCATTTCTCTATTACGTCCTTCCCATAAAACAACATGACCCAATCCACTCTCTCTAAATCCCTTCGTATCTCCTCAAAGTTAGCCTTTCTTTTGCTTCTCAAAGTTATCTTTTGTTTCTCTCCTGGCTAGATGTTTAATCCTCCTTAGATGGAGAGATGTTGCCCCACCCATGCATGCTCAATAGCTTAATGATATTATGTCCTGCTTAGACCTTGAAAAAATTCATTATTCAGTTCTTAATTTGGATATAAAGTTCCATAAGGTCTGGGGACCTTTTATTGAGTACTTTCATAACCTTCCACTTAACTAAGGTTTTTTTTTGGTCCTTTGCTTTCAGCTCTTTTTTTTTGGTGTTTTTAAGTGTATTTACAGTTTTGGGGGTTTGAATGTCCTGATTTATATTCTCTGTATTGTGCTGTGGTTGGTCTGGAGTTTTTTTTTTGTTGCAGGTCTTGTGGAGGATACTAATTTTACATGTCTTCAATTTGGGTGCTTTCTCAATTATCTTTTTTGTATTATATTATTAT
This sequence comes from Hypanus sabinus, assembly GCF_030144855.1. Classification (NCBI taxonomy): domain Eukaryota; kingdom Metazoa; phylum Chordata; class Chondrichthyes; order Myliobatiformes; family Dasyatidae; genus Hypanus; species Hypanus sabinus. The sequence continues at coordinate 1,137,505 of NC_082717.1, read as the reverse complement.
TGTATGTTTATTTTTGCAGTGTATTAATTTTCTTCATTTTCATTTGGGGTTTTTTTTCCTATCTGTAGCGATGTAGAAAATGCATTAAAAAACTAATTTAAAAAAATTATATGCAACTAAGTACATGGTTGTAATTCACTCTCCCTTCAGCCTGATGACAAAAAGGAAGGGGCTGTTTCTTCTTTGATGGTTGCAATGAGAAGAGGGCATGTCCAGGGTAATGGGCCACCCTTTGAAGATGTCCTCAATGCTGGGGAGGCTGGTGCCCGTGATAGAGCTGGCTGAATTTACAACTTTCATTAGTTCTGCTCATCTCGTTATAGTCATACAAAAGTACAGCACAGAAACAGGCCCTTCAGCCTATCTAGTCCATGCTGAAAACATTTAAGCTGCCTCCTCCCATTGACCAGCACCAGGGTCACAGCCCTCTACCCCCATCATCCATGTACCGATCCAAACTTTGCTTAAAAGTTGAAATAGAGCTCACATGCACACTTGAGCTGGCAGATCATTCCACACTCACGATACCCTCTGAGTGAAGTTTCCCCACATATTCCCTTTAGACCATAAAATAGAGGAGCAGAAGTAAGCCATTCAGCCCATCAAGTCTGCACCGGCATTCAATCATGACTGGAAGAATTGGATCAGCCCATGATTGAATGGTGAAATATACTCAATGGGCCAAATGGCCTACATCTGCTCCTATATCTTATGGCCTTATGGATCTAACTCTTCCAGTCATCCCCACTCCCCTGCCTTCTCCCCATACCCCTTGATGCCCTGGGTAATCAAGAATCTATCTATCTCTGCTTTAAATGCACCCAGTGACTTGGCCTCCTCAACTGCTCATGACAACAAATTCTACAGATTAACCATCCTCTGACTAAAGTAATTTCTCCACATCTCTGTTCTAAATGGACATCCTTCAATCCTGAAGTCGTGCCCTTCTTGTCCTAGACTCCCCTACCATGGAAAATAACTTTGCCATATCTAATCTTATCAAGCCTTTTAACACTCGGAATGTTTCTATGAGATCCTCCATCATTCTCCTGAACTCCAGGGAATGCAGCCCAAGAGCTGCCAGATGTTCCTCATATGGTAATCCTTTCATTCCTGGAATGATTCTTATGAATCTTCTCTGAACCCACTCCAATGTCAGTATATCCTTTCTAAAATAAGGAGCCAAAACTGCACACAATACTCCCAAGTGTGGTCTCATGAGTGCCTTATAGAGCCTCAACATCAAATCCCTGCTCTTATATTCAATACCTCTAGAAATGAATGCCAACATTGCATTTGCTGTCTTCATCACCGACTCAACCTGGAGGTTAACCTTTAGTGTATCTTGCACAAGGACTCCCAAAGCCCTTTGCATCTCTGCATTTTGAATTCTCTCCCCATCTAAATAGTCTGCAAACACGAGGAAATCTGCAGATGCTGGAAATTCAAGCAACACACACACAAAATGCTGGTGGAACACAGCAGGGCAGGCAGCATCTATAGGAGAAGCACTGTTGACGTTTCGGGCCGAGACCCTTCGTCAGGACTAACCAAGAAGAAAGATAGTAAGAGATTTGAAAGTAGTGGGGGGAGGGGGAAATGCAAAATGATAGGAGAAGACCAGAGGGGGTAGGATGAAGCTAAGAGCTGGAAAGGTGATTGGCGTAAGTGGTACAGAGCTGGAGAAGGGAAAGGATCGTGGGATGGGAGGCCTCGGGAGAAAGAAAGGTGGGGGGAAGCACCAGAGGGATATGGAGAACAGGCAAATAACTAAATATGTCATGGATAGACATGGCCTCCTCTACTGTCAAGATGAAGCCACACTCAGGTTGGAGGAACAACACCTTATATACCAGCTGGGTAGGCTCCAACCTGATGGCATGAACATTGACTTCTCTAACTTCCGTTAATGCCCCTCCTCCCCTTCTTATCCCATCCCTGACATATTTAGTTGTTTGCCTGTTCTCTATCTCCCTCTGGTGTTTCCCCCCCACTTTCTTTCTCCCAAGGCCTCCCGTCCCATGATCCTTTCCCTTCTCCAGCTCTGTATCACTTTCGCCAATCACCTTTCCAGCTCTCAGCTTCATCCCACCCCCTCCGGTCTTCTATCATTTCGCATTTCCCCCACCCCCTACTACTTTCAAATCTCTTACTATCTTTCCTTTCAGTTAGTCCTGACGAAGGATCTGGGCCCGAAAGGTCGACAGTGCTTCTCCTATAGATGCTGCCTGGCCTGCTGTGTTCCACCAGCATTGTGTAAATAGTCTGCACATTTATTTCTTCCACCAAAGTGCATGGCCATACACTTTACAACATTGTATTTCATTTGTCACTTCTTTGCCCATTCTCTTAAACTATCTGAGTCTCTGTGCAGGCTCTCTGTGTCCTCAACTCTACCTGCTCCTCCACCTATCTTTGAATCATCAGCAAATTTAGCCACAAATCCATTAATACCATAGTCCAAGTCATTGACATACATGGTAAAAAGCAGCAGTCCCAACACCGACCTCTGTGGAACTCCACTGGTAACCGGCAGCCAGCCAGAATAGGATCCCTTTATTCCCACTCTCTATTTTCTGCTGATCAGCCAGTGCTCCACCCATACTGGTAACTTTCCTGTAATTCAACAGGCTCCATCTTGCTAAATAGCCTCATGTGCGGCACCTTATCTAAGGCCTTCCAAGTACCCCACGTCAACTGCATCTCCTTTGTCTACCCTGCTTGTAATTTCTTCAAAAAATTGCAGTAGGTTAATCAGATAGGACTTTCCTTTCAGGAAACCATGCTGGCTTTGGCCTACCTTGTCATGTGCCTCCAAGTACTCCGTAATTTCATCCCTAACAATCGATTCCAACAACTTCCCAACCACTGATGTCAGGCTAGCATGTCTATAGTTTCCTTTCTGCTGCCTCCCACCCTTCTTAAATAGCGAAGTAACATTTGCAATTTTCCAGTCATCCGGTACAATGCCAGAATCCTTTGATTCTTGAAAGATCATTGTTAATGCCTCCACAATCTCTCCAGTTACTTCCTTCAGAACCCAAGAATGCATTCCATCAGGTCCAGGAGATTTATCCACCCTCAGACCATTAAGCTTCTTGAGCACCTTCACAGTCGTAATTTTCACTGCACCTGCTTCTCTTCCCTGGCACTCTTGAATGTCTGGTCTACTACAGATATCTTCCACTGTGAAGAGAGATGAAAAATACACATTCAGTTCCTCTGCCAGCTGTGCATCTCTCATTACAATATCTCCAGTGTCATTTTCTATTGGTCCTATATCTACCCTCAACTCTTTTATCCTTTATATACTTATAAAAGCTTTTAGTATCTTCTTTGATATTAGTCACCAGCTTTCTTTCATAATTCATCTTTGCCTTCCTAATGATCTTCTTAGTTTCCTTCTGCAAGTTTTTAAAAACTTCCCAATCCTCTATCTTCCCAGTAGCTTTGTCTTCCTTGTATACCCTCTCTTTTGCTTTTACTTTGGCTCTGATTTCACTTGTGAGCCACTGTAGTGTCCTTCTTACATTCAAAAATTTCTTCTTATTTGGAATATATCTGTCTTGTATTTCCCTCATTTTTCGCAGGAAGTGCAGCCATTTCTGCTCTGCTGTCCTTCCTGCTAGTGTCCCTTTCCAGAGAACCTTGGTCAGTTCCCCTCTCATGCCATTGTAATTTCCTTTATTCCACTGAAATACGACACATTGGATTTTATTTTTTCCCTCTCAAATTTCAAAGTGAACTTAATCATGTTGTGGTCACTGTTCCCTAAGGGTTCCTTAACCTTAAGATCTTATCACCCCCGGATCATTGCACAACACCCAGTCCAGCACAGCTGATTCCCTGGTGGGCTCAATGACAAGCTGTTCTAAAAAGTCATCCCTTAGACATTCTATAAATTCTCTCTCTTGAGGTCCAGTACTGGCCTGGTTTTCCCAATCCACTTTCATGTTAAAATCCCCAACGACCATCATGACATTGCCCTTCTGACATGCCTTTTCTATCTCCTGCTGTAATTTATAATCTGCATCCTGGCTGCTATTTGGAGGCCTCTATACAACTGTCATTAGGGTCCTTTTATGTTTGCCATTTCAACCTATAGAGACTCTTCCCCTTAAACCTTTCACCTATCACTCTTATCTCATGACCTCTGTTTGTGGTCCCACCCAACCTCAGAGGAAAAGGCCTATTTGCATTCATGCCTTCTATACCCCTCATAATCTTGTATACCTCTATCAAATCTCCTCTCAATCTTCTACATTCGAAGAAATAAAGTCCTAACCTAATTGGTCTTTCATATAACTTGGGTGCTTTAGACCTGGCTACATCCTTGTAAATATTCTCTGCACTTTTTCAACCTTATTCATGTCTTTCCTTTAAGTTGGTGATCAAAACTGCACACCGTACTCCAAATTAAGCATCACCAATATAACTTCAATATGATATCCCATCTCCTGTACTCAATACATTGATTCATGAAAGCCAATGTCCAAAAACTTTCTTTATGACCCCATCTATCTGTGACACCACTTTCAATGAATTTTCGATATGTTCCCAGATCCTTCTGTTGTACCACATTCCTGGGGGCCGTACCATTCTCTGTATAAGACCTACCCTGATTAGTCCTACCGAAGTGCAAAACCTCACACTTGTCTGCATTAGTTCTCAGTAGGTACATTCCAATGAGACATGGAAAGGATGGTAGGGTGCAAGATCCGTGGTGCACAAAGTCTGTTGTAAATCTAGTTAAGAAGAAAAGAAGAGCTTATGAGAGGTTCAAAAAACCAGGCAATCATAGGAATCTAGAAGACTATAAGGCCAGCAGGAAGGAGCTTAAGAATGAAATTAGGAGAGCCAGAAGGGGCCATGAGAAAGCATTGGCGGACAGGATTAAGGAAAACCTCAAGGCATTCTATAAGTATGTGAAGAGCAAGTGGATAAGATGTGAGAGAATAGGACCAATCAAGAGTGGTAGTGGAAAACTGTGTATGGAAACGGAGGAAATAGCGGAGGTACATAATGAATGCCTTGCTTCAGTATTCACTAGTCAAAATGACCTTAGCAATTGTGGGGATGACTTACAATGGACTGAAATGCTTGAGCATATAGACACTAATGAAGAGGATATGCTGGAGCTTTTGAAAAGCATTAACTAAGTTATGTTGCTGAGTCCGGATGAGATATACCCCAGGCTACCTTGGGAAGTGAGGGAGGTGGCATAGTTTTACAGACAGACGTGGTGTGGGCTGGTGGGTGGTGTAGTTTTACAGAGAGATGTGGTCTGGCAGGTAGTGTCGTTTTACAGAGAGACTTGGTCTGGTGTGGACGTGGTGTAGTTTTACAGAGAAACATGGTCTAGTCTGGACGTGTTGTAGCTTTACAGAGAGACGTGGTCTGGTCTGGACGTTGTGTCGTTTTATAGAGAAACGTGGTCTGGCGGGTGGTGTAGCTTTACAGAGAGATATGGTCTGTGCTGGTGAGTCGTTTAGCTTTACAGAGAGACATGGTCTGGTCTGGATGTGGTGTATCTTTACAGAGAGACGTGGACTGGTCTGGACGTGCTGTAGTTTTACAGAGAGACCTCGTCTATCAGGTGGTGTAGCTTTACAGAGAGATGTGGTCTGTGCTGGTGAGTGGTGTAGCATTAGAGAGAAACATGGTCCGGTCTGGACGTGGTGATGTTTTACAGAGAGATGTCGTCTGTCAGGTGGTGTAGCTTTACAGAGAGATGTGGTCTGGTCTGGGCGTGGTGTAGTTTACAAAGAGACGTGGTCTGGTCTGGAAATGGTGTAGCTTTACAGAGAGACGTGGGTCTGGTCTGGGCGTGGTGTAGTTTACAAAGAGATGTGGTCTGGTCTGGACGTGGTGTAGCTTTACAGAGAGACATGGTCTAGTCTGGACGTGGTGTAGTTTTACAGAGAGACGCGGTCTAGTCTCGACGTGTTGTAGTTTTACAGAGATGTGGTCTGGTCTGGACGTGGTGTAGTTTTACAGACAGATGTGGTCTGGGCTAGACATGGTGCAGTTTTACAGAGAGATGTGGTCTGGTCTGAACGTGGTGTAGTTTTACAGAGAGACGTGGTCTGGTCTGGATGTGGTGTAGTTTTACAAAGAGACGTGGTCTAGTCTGGAAGTGGTGTAACTTCTCAGAGAGACGCGGTCTAGTCTTGAAGTGGTGTAGTTTTACAGAGAGACATGGTCTGGTCTGGACGTGGTGTAGTTTTACAGAGAGACATGGTCTGGTCTGGACGTGGTGTAGTTTTACAAAGAGACGTGGTCTGGTGGGTGGTGTAGTTTTACAGAGAGACGTGGTCTGGTGGATGTTGTAGTTTTACAGAGAGACATGGCCTGGTCTGGACGTGGTGTAGTTTTACTGAGAGACGCGGTCTGGACGTGGTGTAGCTTTACAAAGAGATGTGGTCTGGTCTGGACGTGGTGTAGTTTTACAGAGAAACATGGTCTGGTCTGGACGTGGTGTAGTTTTACAGAGAAACATGGTCTGGTCTGGACGTGGTGTAGCTTTACAGAGAGACATGGCCTGGTCTGGACGTGGTATAGTTTTACTGAGAGACGTGACCTGGTCTGGACATGGTGTAGTTTTACAGAGAGACACGGTCTTGACGTGGTGTAGCTTTACAGAAAGATGTGGTCTGGTCTGGACGTGGTGTAGTTTTACAGAGAGACGTGGTCTGGGCTGGATGTGGTGTAGTTTTACTGAGAGACATGGCCTGGTCTGGACGTGGTGCAGTTTTACAGAGAGAAGCGGTCTGGCGGGTGGTGTAGATTTACAGAGAGATGTGGTCTGGTCTGGACATGGTGTAGTTTTACAGAGAGATGTGGTCTGGTCTGGACATTGTGTAGTTTAACAGAGAAACGTGGTCTGGCGGATGGTGTAGCTTTCCAGAGAGATGTGGTCCGGGCTGGACATGGTGTAGCTTTACAGAGACGTGATCTGGTCTGGATGTCGTGTAGTTTTACAGAGAGATGTTCTCTGGGCTGGACGTGCTGTAGTTTTACAGAGAGATGTGGTCTGGTGGGTGGTGTAGTTTTACAGTGAGATGTTGTCTGGTGGGTGGTGTAGTGTTACAGACAGACATGGTCTGGGCAGGTGGGTGGTGTAGTTTTACAGAGAGACGTTGTCTGGTCTGGAAGTGGTGAAGTTTTACAGACAGATGTGGTCTGGCAGGTGGTGTAGCTTTACAGAGAGACGTGGTCTGGTGGGTGGTGTAGTTTTACAGAGAGATATGGTCTGGTGGGTGGTGTAGTTTTACACAGAGACGTGGTCTTGGCCGGACATGGTGTAGTTTGACAGAGAGCTGTCGTCTGGTCTGGACGTGGTGTAGCTTAACAGAGAGACGCGGTCTGCTGGGTGGTGAATCTTTACAGAGAGACGCTGTCTGGTCTGGACGTCGTGTAGTTTTACAGAGCGACGTGGTCTGGTCTGGACGTGGTGTAACTTTACAGAGAGACGCGGTCTGGTCTGGACGTATTGTAGTTTTACAGAGAGACGTGGTCTGGTGGGTGGTGTAGTTTTACAGAGAGATGTGGTCTGGTGGGTGTTGTAGTTTTACAGAGAGATGTGGTCTGGTCTGGACGAGCTGTAATTTTACAGACAGACGTGGTCTGGTCTGGACGTGGTGTAGTTTTACAGAGAGACGTTGTCTGGCTGGTGGTGTAGCTTTACAGAGATTTGGTCTGGTCTGGACATGGTGTAGTTTTCCAGAAAGATGCGGTCTGGTTTCGACATGATGTAGTTTTACAGAGGGACGTCGTCTGGCAGGTGGTGTAGCTTTACAGAGAGACGTGGTCTAGTCTAGACGTGGTGTAACTTTACAGAGAGACGAGGTCTATTCTCAAGGTGCTGTAGTTTTACAGAGACATGGTCTGGTCTGGACGTGGTGTAGCTTTACAGAGAGATGTGGTCTGGTGGGTGCTGTAGTTTTACAGTGAGATGTGGTCTGGTGGGTGGTGTAGTGTTACAGACAGACATGGTCTGGGCTGTTGGGTGGTGTAGTTTTACAGAGAGACATTGTCTGGTCTGGAAGTGGTGAAGTTTTACAGACAGACGTGGTCTGGCAGGTGGTGTAGCTTTACAGAGAAACATGGTCTGGTCTGGACGTCGTGTAGTTTTACAGACAAATGTGGTCTGGCGGGTGGTGTAGCTTTACAGACAGACGTATTCTGGTCTGGACGTGGTGTAGTTTCACAGAGGGACATGGTCTGGTCTGGACGTCGTGTAGTTTCACAGAGAAACGTGGTCTGGCGGGTGGTGTAGCTTTACAGAGAGATGTGGTCTGTGCTGGTGAGTGGTGTAGCTTTACAGAGAGATGTGGTCTGGGCTGGTGATTGGTGTAGCGTTACAGAGAAACATGGTCTGGTCTGGACATGGTGTAGTTTTACAGAGAGACATCGTCTGGCAGGTGGTGTAGCTTTACAGAGAGATGTGGTCTGGGCTGATGATTGGTGTAGTGTTACAGAGAAACATGGTCTGGTCTGGACGTGGTGTAGTTTTACTGAGAGACGTGGTCTGGTCTGGACGTGGTGAAGTTTTACAGAGAGACGTCATCTGGCAGGTGGTGTAGCTTTACAGAGAAACATGGTCTGGTCTGGACGTGGTGTAGTTTCACAGAGAGACATGGTCTGGTCTGGACGTGGTGTAGTCTTACAGAGATGTGGTCTGGTCTGGACGTGGTGTAGCTTTACAGAGAGATGTGGTCTGGTCTGGACGTGGTGTAGCTTTACAGAGAGACGTGGACTGGTCTGGACATTGTGTAGTTTAACAGAGAAACGTGGTCTGGTGGGTGGTGTAGCTTTCCAGAGAGATGTGGTCTGGGCTGGTGATTGGTGTAGCGTTACGGAAAAACATGGTCTGGTCTGGATGTGGTGAAGTTTTACAGAGAGATGTGGTCCGGGCTGGACGTGGTGTAATTTTACAGAGAGACGTCGTCAGGTCTGGACGTGGTGTAGTTTTACAGACAGATGTTCTCTGGGCTGGACGTGCTGTAGTTTTACAGAGAGATGTGGTCTGGTGGGTGGTGTAGTTTTACAGTGAGATGTGGTCTGGTGGGTGGTGTAGTGTTACAGACAGACATGGTCTGGGCAGGTGGGTGGTGTAGGTTTACAGAGAGACGTTGTCTGGTCTGGACTTGGTGTAGCTTTACATAGAGATGTGGTCTGGTGGGTGGTGTAATTTTACAGTGAGATGTGGTCTGGTGGGTGGTGTAGTGTTACAGACAGACATGGTCTGGGCTGGTGGGTGGTGTAGTTTTACAGAGAGACGTTGTCTGGTCTGGAAGTGGTGTAGTTTTACAGAGAGACGTGGTCTGGTCTGGACTTGGTGTAGCTTTACATAGAGATGTCGTCTGGTGGGTGGTGTAATTTTACAGTGAGATGTGGTCTGGTGGGTGGTGTAGTGTTACAGACAGACATGGTCTGGGCTGGTGGGTGGTGTAGTTTTACAGAGAGACGTTGTCTGGTCTGGACGTGTTGTAGCTTTACAGAGAGACGTGGTCTGGTCTGGACGTTGTGTCGTTTTATAGAGAAACGTGGTCTGGCGGGTGGTGTAGCTTTACAGAGAGATATGGTCTGTGCTGGTGAGTCGTTTAGCTTTACAGAGAGACATGGTCTGGTCTGGATGTGGTGTATCTTTACAGAGAGACGTGGACTGGTCTGGACGGGCTGTAGTTTTACAGAGAGACCTCGTCTGGCAGATGGTGTAGCTTTACAGAGAGATGTGGTCTGTGCTGGTGAGTGGTGTAGCATTAGAGAGAAACATGGTCCGGTCTGGACGTGGTGATGTTTTACAGAGAGACGTCGTCTGTCAGGTGGTGTAGCTTTACAGAGAGATGTGGTCTGTGCTGGTGAGTGGGGTAGCTTTACAAAGAAACATGGTCCGGTCTGGACGTGGTGATGTTTTACAGAGAGACGTCGTCTGTCAGGTGGTGTAGCTTTACAGAGAGATGTGGTCTGTGCTGGTCTGGATGTGTTGTAGCTCTACAGAGAAACATGGTCTGGTCTGGACGTGGTGTAGTTTTACAGAGATGTGGTCTGGTCTGGCGGGTGGTATAGCTTTACATAGAGAGATGGTCTAGTCTGGACGTGGTGTAGTTTTACAGAGAAACGTGGTCTGGTCTGGACGTGGTGTAGTTTTACAGAGAAACGTGGTCTAGCGGGTGGTGTAGCTTTACAGACAGATGTTGTCTGGTCTGGACATGGTGTAGTTTTACTGAGAGATGTGGCCTGGTCTGGACGTGGTGTAGTTTTACAGAGAGACTTGGTCTCGTGTGGACGTGGTGTAGTTTTACAGAGAAACATGGTCTAGTCTGGACGTGTTGTAGCTTTACAGAGAGACGTGGTCTGGTCTGGACGTTGTGTCGTTTTATAGAGAAACGTGGTCTGGCGGGTGGTGTAGCTTTACAGAGAGATATGGTCTGTGCTGGTGAGTCGTTTAGCTTTACAGAGAGACATGGTCTGGTCTGGATGTGGTGTATCTTTACAGAGAGACGTGGACTGGTCTGGACGTGCTGTAGTTTTACAGAGAGACCTCGTCTGGCAGGTGGTGTAGCTTTACAGAGAGATGTGGTCTGTGCTGGTGAGTGGTGTAGCATTACAAAGAAACATGGTCTGGTCTGGACGTGATGTAGTTTCACAGAAAGACATGGTCTGGCCTGGACATGGTGTAGTTTTACAGAGAAACATGGTCTGGCCTGGATGTGGTGTAGTTTTACAGAGATCTGGTCTGGTCTGGACGTGGTGTAGCTTTACAGAGAGACGTGGTCTGGTCTGGATGTTGTGTTGTTTTACAGAGAAACGTGGTCTGGCGGGTGGTGTAGCTATCCAGAGAGATGTGGTCTGTGCTGGTGAGTGGTGTAGCTTTACAGAGAAACATGGTCTGGTCTGGACGTGGTGTAGTTTCACAGAAAGACATGGTCTGGTCTGGACGTGATGTAGTTTTACAGAGATGTGGTCTGGTCTGGCGTGTGGTATAGCTTTACATAGAGAGATGGTCTAGTCTGGATGTTTTGTAGTTTTACTGAGAGACGTCGTCTGGTCTCGACGTGTTGTAGCCTTACAGACAGACATGGTCTGGTCTGGACGTGGTGTAGTTTTACAGAGAAACATGGTCCAGTCTGGACGTGTTGTAGCTTTATAGAGAGACATGGTCTGGTCTGGACGTGGTGTAGTTTTACAGAGAAACATGGTCTAGTCTGGACGTGTTGTAGCTTTACAGAGAGACGTGATCTGGTCTGGACGTTGTGTCGTTTTATAGAGAAACGTGGTCTGGCGGGTGGTGTAGCTTTACAGAGAGATATGGTCTGTGCTGGTGAGTCGTTTAGCTTTACAGAGAGAATGGTCTGTTCTGGATGTGGTGTATCTTTACAGAGAGACGTGGACTGGTCTGGACGTGCTGTAGTTTTACAGAGAGACCTCGTCTGGCAGGTGGTGTAGCTTTACAGAGAGATGTGGTCTGGGCTGGTGATTGGTGTAGCATTAGAGAGAAACATGGTCTGGTCTGGACGTGGTGATGTTTTACAGAGAGACGTCGTCTGTCAGGTGCTGTAGCTTTACAGAGAGATGTGGTCTGTGCTGGTGAGTGGTGTAGCTTTACAGAGAGACATGGTCTGGTCTGGACGTGGTGTAGTTTCACAGAGAGACATGGTCTGGTCTGGACGTGATGTAGTTTTACAGAGAAACATGGTCTGGTCTGGACGTCGTGTAGTTTTACAGAGAAACGTGGTCTAGCTGGTGGTGTAGCTTTACAGACAGATGTTGTCTGGTCTGGACATGGTGTAGTTTTACTGAGAGATGTGGCCTGGTCTGGACGTGGTGTAGTTTTACAGAGAGACTTGGTCTGGTGTGGACGTGGTGTAGTTTTACAGAGAAACATGGTCTAGTCTGGACGTGTTATAGCTTTACAGAGAGACGTGGTCTGGTCTGGACGTTGTGTCGTTTTATAGAGAAACGTGGTCTGGCGGGTGGTGTAGCTTTACAGAGAGATATGGTCTGTGCTGGTGAGTCGTTTAGCTTTACAGAGAGACATGGTCTGGTCTGGATGTGGTGTATCTTTACAGAGAGACGTGGACTGGTCTGGACGTGCTGTAGTTTTACAGAGAGACCTCGTCTATCAGGTGGTGTAGCTTTACAGAGAGATGTGGTCTGTGCTGGTGAGTGGTGTAGCATTAGAGAGAAACATGGTCCGGTCTGGACGTGGTGATGTTTTACAGAGAGACGTCGTCTGTCAGGTGGTGTAGCTTTACAGAGAGCTGTGGTCTGGTCTGGGCGTGGTGTAGTTTACAAAGAGACGTGGTCTGGTCTGGAAATGGTGTAGCTTTACAGAGAGACGTGGTCTGGTCTGGGCGTGGTGTAGTTTACAAAGAGATGTGGTCTGGTCTGGACGTGGTGTAGCTTTACAGAGAGACATGGTCTAGTCTGGACGTGGTGTAGTTTTACAGAGAGACGCGGTCTAGTCTCGACGTGTTGTAGTTTTACAGAGATGTGGTCTGGTCTGAACGTGGTGTAGTTTTACAGAGAGACGTGGTCTGGTCTGGGCGTGGTGTAGTTTACAAAGAGATGTGGTCTGGTCTGGACGTGGTGTAGCTTTACAGAGAGACATGGTCTAGTCTGGACGTGGTGTAGTTTTACAGAGAGACGCGGTCTAGTCTCGACGTGTTGTAGTTTTACAGAGATGTGGTCTGGTCTGAACGTGGTGTAGTTTTACAGAGAGACGTGGTCTGGTCTGGATGTGGTGTAGTTTTACAAAGAGACGTGGTCTAGTCTGGAAGTGGTGTAACTTCTCAGAGAGACGCGGTCTAGTCTTGAAGTGGTGTAGTTTTACAGAGAGACATGGTCTGGTCTGGACGTGGTGTAGTTTTACAAAGAGACGTGGTCTGGTGGGTGGTGTAGTTTTACAGAGAGACGTGGTCTGGTGGATGTTGTAGTTTTACAGAGAGACATGGCCTGGTCTGGACGTGGTGTAGTTTTAAGACAGACGTGGTCTGGTCTGGACGTGGTGTAGTTTTACACAGAGACATGGCCTGGTCTGGACGTGGTGTAGTTTTACAGAGAAACATGGTCTGGTCTGGACGTGGTGTAGTTTTACAGAGAAACATGGTCTGGTCTGGACGTGGTGTAGTTTTACTGAGAGACGTGACCTGGTCTGGACGTGGTATAGTTTTACTGAGAGACGTGACCTGGTCTGGACGTGGTGTAGTTTTACAGAGAGATGCGGACTGGCGGGTGGTGTAGCTTTATAGAGAGATGTGGTCTGGTCTGGATGTGGTGTAGTTTTACAGAGAGACGTGGTCTGGGCTGGACGTCGTGTAGTTTTACAGAGAGACGTGGTCTGGTCTGGACGTGGTGTAGTTTTACAGAGAGACATGGCCTGGTCTGGACGTGGTGTAGTTTTACTGAGAGACGTGACCTGGTCTGGACGTGGTGTAGTTTTACAGAGAGACACGGTCTTGACGTGGTGTAGCTTTACAGAAAGATGTGGTCTGGTCTGGACATGGTGTAGTTTTACAGAGAGACGTGGTCTGGTCTGGATGTGGTGTAGTTTTACAAAGAGACGTGGTCTAGTCTGGAAGTGGTGTAACTTCTCAGAGAGACGCGGTCTAGTCTTGAAGTGGTGTAGTTTTACAGAGAGACATGGTCTGGTCTGGACGTGGTGTAGTTTTACTGAGAGACGCGGTCTGGACGTGGTGTAGCTTTACAAAGAGATGTGGTCTGGTCTGGACGTGGTGTAGTTTTACAGAGAAACATGGTCTGGTCTGGACGTGGTGTAGTTTTACAGAGAAACATGGTCTGGTCTGGACGTGGTGTAGCTTTACAGAGAGACATGGCCTGGTCTGGACGTGGTATAGTTTTACTGAGAGACGTGACCTGGTCTGGACATGGTGTAGTTTTACAGAGAGACACGGTCTTGACGTGGTGTAGCTTTACAGAAAGATGTGGTCTGGTCTGGACGTGGTGTAGTTTTACTGAGAGACGTGACCTGGTCTGGACATGGTGTAGTTTTACAGAGAGACACGGTCTTGACGTGGTGTAGCTTTACAGAAAGATGTGGTCTGGTCTGGACGTGGTGTAGTTTTACAGAGAGACGTGGTCTGGGCTGGATGTGGTGTAGTTTTACTGAGAGACATGGCCTGGTCTGGACGTGGTGCAGTTTTACAGAGAGAAGCGGTCTGGCGGGTGGTGTAGATTTACAGAGAGATGTGGTCTGGTCTGGACATGGTGTAGTTTTACAGAGAGATGTGGTCTGGTCTGGACATTGTGTAGTTTAACAGAGAAACGTGGTCTGGCGGATGGTGTAGCTTTCCAGAGAGATGTGGTCCGGGCTGGACATGGTGTAGCTTTACAGAGACGTGATCTGGTCTGGATGTCGTGTAGTTTTACAGAGAGATGTTCTCTGGGCTGGACGTGCTGTAGTTTTACAGAGAGATGTGGTCTGGTGGGTGGTGTAGTTTTACAGTGAGATGTTGTCTGGTGGGTGGTGTAGTGTTACAGACAGACATGGTCTGGGCAGGTGGGTGGTGTAGTTTTACAGAGAGACGTTGTCTGGTCTGGAAGTGGTGAAGTTTTACAGACAGATGTGGTCTGGCAGGTGGTGTAGCTTTACAGAGAGACGTGGTCTGGTGGGTGGTGTAGTTTTACAGAGAGATATGGTCTGGTGGGTGGTGTAGTTTTACACAGAGACGTGGTCTTGGCCGGACATGGTGTAGTTTGACAGAGAGCTGTCGTCTGGTCTGGACGTGGTGTAGCTTAACAGAGAGACGCGGTCTGCTGGGTGGTGAATCTTTACAGAGAGACGCTGTCTGGTCTGGACGTCGTGTAGTTTTACAGAGCGACGTGGTCTGGTCTGGACGTGGTGTAACTTTACAGAGAGACGCGGTCTGGTCTGGACATATTGTAGTTTTACAGAGAGACGTGGTCTGGTGGGTGGTGTAGTTTTACAGAGAGATGTGGTCTGGTGGGTGTTGTAGTTTTACAGAGAGATGTGGTCTGGTCTGGACGAGCTGTAATTTTACAGACAGACGTGGTCTGGTCTGGACGTGGTGTAGTTTTACAGAGAGACGTTGTCTGGCTGGTGGTGTAGCTTTACAGAGATTTGGTCTGGTCTGGACATGGTGTAGTTTTCCAGAAAGATGCGGTCTGGTTTCGACATGATGTAGTTTTACAGAGGGACGTCGTCTGGCAGGTGGTGTAGCTTTACAGAGAGACGTGGTCTAGTCTAGACGTGGTGTAACTTTACAGAGAGACGAGGTCTATTCTCAAGGTGCTGTAGTTTTACAGAGACATGGTCTGGTCTGGACGTGGTGTAGCTTTACAGAGAGATGTGGTCTGGTGGGTGCTGTAGTTTTACAGTGAGATGTGGTCTGGTGGGTGGTGTAGTGTTACAGACAGACATGGTCTGGGCTGTTGGGTGGTGTAGTTTTACAGAGAGACATTGTCTGGTCTGGAAGTGGTGAAGTTTTACAGACAGACGTGGTCTGGCAGGTGGTGTAGCTTTACAGAGAAACATGGTCTGGTCTGGACGTCGTGTAGTTTTACAGACAAATGTGGTCTGGCGGGTGGTGTAGCTTTACAGACAGACGTATTCTGGTCTGGACGTGGTGTAGTTTCACAGAGGGACATGGTCTGGTCTGGACGTCGTGTAGTTTCACAGAGAAACGTGGTCTGGCGGGTGGTGTAGCTTTACAGAGAGATGTGGTCTGTGCTGGTGAGTGGTGTAGCTTTACAGAGAGATGTGGTCTGGGCTGGTGATTGGTGTAGCGTTACAGAGAAACATGGTCTGGTCTGGACATGGTGTAGTTTTACAGAGAGACATCGTCTGGCAGGTGGTGTAGCTTTACAGAGAGATGTGGTCTGGGCTGATGATTGGTGTAGTGTTACAGAGAAACATGGTCTGGTCTGGACGTGGTGTAGTTTTACTGAGAGACGTGGTCTGGTCTGGACGTGGTGAAGTTTTACAGAGAGACGTCATCTGGCAGGTGGTGTAGCTTTACAGAGAAACATGGTCTGGTCTGGACGTGGTGTAGTTTCACAGAGAGACATGGTCTGGTCTGGACGTGGTGTAGTCTTACAGAGATGTGGTCTGGTCTGGACGTGGTGTAGCTTTACAGAGAGATGTGGTCTGGTCTGGACGTGGTGTAGCTTTAAAGAGAGACGTGGACTGGTCTGGACATTGTGTAGTTTAACAGAGAAACGTGGTCTGGTGGGTGGTGTAGCTTTCCAGAGAGATGTGGTCTGGGCTGGTGATTGGTGTAGCGTTACGGAAAAACATGGTCTGGTCTGGATGTGGTGAAGTTTTACAGAGAGATGTGGTCCGGGCTGGACGTGGTGTAATTTTACAGAGAGACGTCGTCAGGTCTGGACGTGGTGTAGTTTTACAGAGAGATGTGGTCTGGTGGGTGGTGTAGTTTTACAGTGAGATGTGGTCTGGTGGGTGGTGTAGTGTTACAGACAGACATGGTCTGGGCAGGTGGGTGGTGTAGTTTTACAGAGAGACGTTGTCTGGTCTGGACTTGGTGTAGCTTTACATAGAGATGTGGTCTGGTGGGTGGTGTAATTTTACAGTGAGATGTGGTCTGGTGGGTGGTGTAGTGTTACAGACAGACATGGTCTGGGCTGGTGGGTGGTGTAGTTTTACAGAGAGACGTTGTCTGGTCTGGACGTGGTGTAGCTTTACAGAGAGATGTGGTCTGGTCTGGACGTGGTGTAGCTTTAAAGAGAGACGTGGACTGGTCTGGACATTGTGTAGTTTAACAGAGAAACGTGGTCTGGTGGGTGGTGTAGCTTTCCAGAGAGATGTGGTCTGGGCTGGTGATTGGTGTAGCGTTACGGAAAAACATGGTCTGGTCTGGATGTGGTGAAGTTTTACAGAGAGATGTGGTCCGGGCTGGACGTGGTGTAATTTTACAGAGAGACGTCGTCAGGTCTGGACGTGGTGTAGTTTTACAGAGAGATGTGGTCTGGTGGGTGGTGTAGTTTTACAGTGAGATGTGGTCTGGTGGGTGGTGTAGTGTTACAGACAGACATGGTCTGGGCAGGTGGGTGGTGTAGTTTTACAGAGAGACGTTGTCTGGTCTGGACTTGGTGTAGCTTTACATAGAGATGTGGTCTGGTGGGTGGTGTAATTTTACAGTGAGATGTGGTCTGGTGGGTGGTGTAGTGTTACAGACAGACATGGTCTGGGCTGGTGGGTGGTGTAGTTTTACAGAGAGACGTTGTCTGGTCTGGAAGTGGTGTAGTTTTACAGAGAGACGTGGTCTGGTCTGGACTTGGTGTAGCTTTACATAGAGATGTGGTCTGGTGGGTGGTGTAATTTTACAGTGAGATGTGGTCTGGTGGGTGGTGTAGTGTTACAGACAGACATGGTCTGGGCTGGTGGGTGGTGTAGTTTTACAGAGAGACGTTGTCTGGTCTGGACGTGTTGTAGCTTTACAGAGAGACGTGGTCTGGTCTGGACGTTGTGTCGTTTTATAGAGAAACGTGGTCTGGCGGGTGGTGTAGCTTTACAGAGAGATATGGTCTGTGCTGGTGAGTCGTTTAGCTTTACAGAGAGACATGGTCTGGTCTGGATGTGGTGTATCTTTACAGAGAGACGTGGACTGGTCTGGACGGGCTGTAGTTTTTCAGAGAGACCTCGTCTGGCAGATGGTGTAGCTTTACAGAGAGATGTGGTCTGTGCTGGTGAGTGGTGTAGCATTAGAGAGAAACATGGTCCGGTCTGGACATATTGTAGTTTTACAGAGAGACGTGGTCTGGTGGGTGGTGTAGTTTTACAGAGAGATGTGGTCTGGTGGGTGTTGTAGTTTTACAGAGAGATGTGGTCTGGTCTGGACGAGCTGTAATTTTACAGACAGACGTGGTCTGGTCTGGACGTGGTGTAGTTTTACAGAGAGACGTTGTCTGGCTGGTGGTGTAGCTTTACAGAGATTTGGTCTGGTCTGGACATGGTGTAGTTTTCCAGAAAGATGCGGTCTGGTTTCGACATGATGTAGTTTTACAGAGGGACGTCGTCTGGCAGGTGGTGTAGCTTTACAGAGAGACGTGGTCTAGTCTAGACGTGGTGTAACTTTACAGAGAGACGAGGTCTATTCTCAAGGTGCTGTAGTTTTACAGAGACATGGTCTGGTCTGGACGTGGTGTAGCTTTACAGAGAGATGTGGTCTGGTGGGTGCTGTAGTTTTACAGTGAGATGTGGTCTGGTGGGTGGTGTAGTGTTACAGACAGACATGGTCTGGGCTGTTGGGTGGTGTAGTTTTACAGAGAGACATTGTCTGGTCTGGAAGTGGTGAAGTTTTACAGACAGACGTGGTCTGGCAGGTGGTGTAGCTTTACAGAGAAACATGGTCTGGTCTGGACGTCGTGTAGTTTTACAGACAAATGTGGTCTGGCGGGTGGTGTAGCTTTACAGACAGACGTATTCTGGTCTGGACGTGGTGTAGTTTCACAGAGGGACATGGTCTGGTCTGGACGTCGTGTAGTTTCACAGAGAAACGTGGTCTGGCGGGTGGTGTAGCTTTACAGAGAGATGTGGTCTGTGCTGGTGAGTGGTGTAGCTTTACAGAGAGATGTGGTCTGGGCTGGTGATTGGTGTAGCGTTACAGAGAAACATGGTCTGGTCTGGACATGGTGTAGTTTTACAGAGAGACATCGTCTGGCAGGTGGTGTAGCTTTACAGAGAGATGTGGTCTGGGCTGATGATTGGTGTAGTGTTACAGAGAAACATGGTCTGGTCTGGACGTGGTGTAGTTTTACTGAGAGACGTGGTCTGGTCTGGACGTGGTGAAGTTTTACAGAGAGACGTCATCTGGCAGGTGGTGTAGCTTTACAGAGAAACATGGTCTGGTCTGGACGTGGTGTAGTTTCACAGAGAGACATGGTCTGGTCTGGACGTGGTGTAGTCTTACAGAGATGTGGTCTGGTCTGGACGTGGTGTAGCTTTACAGAGAGATGTGGTCTGGTCTGGACGTGGTGTAGCTTTAAAGAGAGACGTGGACTGGTCTGGACATTGTGTAGTTTAACAGAGAAACGTGGTCTGGTGGGTGGTGTAGCTTTCCAGAGAGATGTGGTCTGGGCTGGTGATTGGTGTAGCGTTACGGAAAAACATGGTCTGGTCTGGATGTGGTGAAGTTTTACAGAGAGATGTGGTCCGGGCTGGACGTGGTGTAATTTTACAGAGAGACGTCGTCAGGTCTGGACGTGGTGTAGTTTTACAGAGAGATGTGGTCTGGTGGGTGGTGTAGTTTTACAGTGAGATGTGGTCTGGTGGGTGGTGTAGTGTTACAGACAGACATGGTCTGGGCAGGTGGGTGGTGTAGTTTTACAGAGAGACGTTGTCTGGTCTGGACTTGGTGTAGCTTTACATAGAGATGTGGTCTGGTGGGTGGTGTAATTTTACAGTGAGATGTGGTCTGGTGGGTGGTGTAGTGTTACAGACAGACATGGTCTGGGCTGGTGGGTGGTGTAGTTTTACAGAGAGACGTTGTCTGGTCTGGAAGTGGTGTAGTTTTACAGAGAGACGTGGTCTGGTCTGGACTTGGTGTAGCTTTACATAGAGATGTCGTCTGGTGGGTGGTGTAATTTTACAGTGAGATGTGGTCTGGTGGGTGGTGTAGTGTTACAGACAGACATGGTCTGGGCTGGTGGGTGGTGTAGTTTTACAGAGAGACGTTGTCTGGTCTGGACGTGTTGTAGCTTTACAGAGAGACGTGGTCTGGTCTGGACGTTGTGTCGTTTTATAGAGAAACGAGGTCTGGCGGGTGGTGTAGCTTTACAGAGAGATATGGTCTGTGCTGGTGAGTCGTTTAGCTTTACAGAGAGACATGGTCTGGTCTGGATGTGGTGTATCTTTACAGAGAGACGTGGACTGGTCTGGACGGGCTGTAGTTTTTCAGAGAGACCTCGTCTGGCAGATGGTGTAGCTTTACAGAGAGATGTGGTCTGTGCTGGTGAGTGGTGTAGCATTAGAGAGAAACATGGTCCGGTCTGGACGTGGTGATGTTTTACAGAGAGACGTCGTCTGTCAGGTGGTGTAGCTTTACAGAGAGATGTGGTCTGTGCTGGTGAGTGGGGTAGCTTTACAAAGAAACATGGTCCGGTCTGGACGTGGTGATGTTTTACAGAGAGACGTCGTCTGTCAGGTGGTGTAGCTTTACAGAGAGATGTGGTCTGTGCTGGTCTGGATGTGTTGTAGCTCTACAGAGAAACATGGTCTGGTCTGGACGTGGTGTAGTTTTACAGAGATGTGGTCTGGTCTGGCGGGTGGTATAGCTTTACATAGAGAGATGGTCTAGTCTGGACGTGGTGTAGTTTTACAGAGAAACGTGGTCTGGTCTGGACGTGGTGTAGTTTTACAGAGAAACGTGGTCTAGCGGGTGGTGTAGCTTTACAGACAGATGTTGTCTGGTCTGGACATGGTGTAGTTTTACTGAGAGATGTGGCCTGGTCTGGACGTGGTGTAGTTTTACAGAGAGACTTGGTCTCGTGTGGACGTGGTGTAGTTTTACAGAGAAACATGGTCTAGTCTGGACATGTTGTAGCTTTACAGAGAGACGTGGTCTGGTCTGGACGTTGTGTCGTTTTATAGAGAAACGTGGTCTGGCGGGTGGTGTAGCTTTACAGAGAGATATGGTCTGTGCTGGTGAGTCGTTTAGCTTTACAGAGAGACATGGTCTGGTCTGGATGTGGTGTATCTTTACAGAGAGACGTGGACTGGTCTGGACGTGCTGTAGTTTTACAGAGAGACCTCGTCTGGCAGGTGGTGTAGCTTTACAGAGAGATGTGGTCTGTGCTGGTGAGTGGTGTAGCTTTACAAAGAAACATGGTCTGGTCTGGACGTGATGTAGTTTCACAGAAAGACATGGTCTGGCCTGGACATGGTGTAGTTTTACAGAGAAACATGGTCTGGCCTGGATGTGGTGTAGTTTTACAGAGATCTGGTCTGGTCTGGACGTGGTGTAGCTTTACAGAGAGACGTGGTCTGGTCTGGATGTTGTGTTGTTTTACAGAGAAACGTGGTCTGGCGGGTGGTGTAGCTATCCAGAGAGATGTGGTCTGTGCTGGTGAGTGGTGTAGCTTTACAGAGAAACATGGTCTGGTCTGGACGTGGTGTAGTTTCACAGAAAGACATGGTCTGGTCTGGACGTGATGTAGTTTTACAGAGATGTGGTCTGGTCTGGCGTGTGGTATAGCTTTACATAGAGAGATGGTCTAGTCTGGATGTTTTGTAGTTTTACTGAGAGACGTCGTCTGGTCTCGACGTGTTGTAGCCTTACAGACAGACATGGTCTGGTCTGGACGTGGTGTAGTTTTACAGAGAAACATGGTCCAGTCTGGACGTGTTGTAGCTTTATAGAGAGACATGGTCTGGTCTGGACGTGGTGTAGTTTTACAGAGAAACATGGTCTAGTCTGGACGTGTTGTAGCTTTACAGAGAGACGTGATCTGGTCTGGACGTTGTGTCGTTTTATAGAGAAACGTGGTCTGGCGGGTGGTGTAGCTTTACAGAGAGATATGGTCTGTGCTGGTGAGTCGTTTAGCTTTACAGAGAGAATGGTCTGTTCTGGATGTGGTGTATCTTTACAGAGAGACGTGGACTGGTCTGGACGTGCTGTAGTTTTACAGAGAGACCTCGTCTGGCAGGTGGTGTAGCTTTACAGAGAGATGTGGTCTGGGCTGGTGATTGGTGTAGCATTAGAGAGAAACATGGTCTGGTCTGGACGTGGTGATGTTTTACAGAGAGACGTCGTCTGTCAGGTGCTGTAGCTTTACAGAGAGATGTGGTCTGTGCTGGTGAGTGGTGTAGCTTTACAGAGAGACATGGTCTGGTCTGGACGTGGTGTAGTTTCACAGAGAGACATGGTCTGGTCTGGACGTGATGTAGTTTTACAGAGAAACATGGTCTGGTCTGGACGTCGTGTAGTTTTACAGAGAAACGTGGTCTAGCTGGTGGTGTAGCTTTACAGACAGATGTTGTCTGGTCTGGACATGGTGTAGTTTTACTGAGAGATGTGGCCTGGTCTGGACGTGGTGTAGTTTTACAGAGAGACTTGGTCTGGTGTGGACGTGGTGTAGTTTTACAGAGAAACATGGTCTAGTCTGGACGTGTTGTAGCTTTACAGAGAGACGTGGTCTGGTCTGGACGTTGTGTCGTTTTATAGAGAAACGTGGTCTGGCGGGTGGTGTAGCTTTACAGAGAGATATGGTCTGTGCTGGTGAGTCGTTTAGCTTTACAGAGAGACATGGTCTGGTCTGGATGTGGTGTATCTTTACAGAGAGACGTGGACTGGTCTGGACGTGCTGTAGTTTTACAGAGAGACCTCGTCTATCAGGTGGTGTAGCTTTACAGAGAGATGTGGTCTGTGCTGGTGAGTGGTGTAGCATTAGAGAGAAACATGGTCCGGTCTGGACGTGGTGATGTTTTACAGAGAGACGTCGTCTGTCAGGTGGTGTAGCTTTACAGAGAGCTGTGGTCTGGTCTGGGCGTGGTGTAGTTTACAAAGAGACGTGGTCTGGTCTGGAAATGGTGTAGCTTTACAGAGAGACGTGGTCTGGTCTGGGCGTGGTGTAGTTTACAAAGAGATGTGGTCTGGTCTGGACGTGGTGTAGCTTTACAGAGAGACATGGTCTAGTCTGGACGTGGTGTAGTTTTACAGAGAGACGCGGTCTAGTCTCGACGTGTTGTAGTTTTACAGAGATGTGGTCTGGTCTGAACGTGGTGTAGTTTTACAGAGAGACGTGGTCTGGTCTGGGCGTGGTGTAGTTTACAAAGAGATGTGGTCTGGTCTGGACGTGGTGTAGCTTTACAGAGAGACATGGTCTAGTCTGGACGTGGTGTAGTTTTACAGAGAGACGCGGTCTAGTCTCGACGTGTTGTAGTTTTACAGAGATGTGGTCTGGTCTGAACGTGGTGTAGTTTTACAGAGAGACGTGGTCTGGTCTGGATGTGGTGTAGTTTTACAAAGAGACGTGGTCTAGTCTGGAAGTGGTGTAACTTCTCAGAGAGACGCGGTCTAGTCTTGAAGTGGTGTAGTTTTACAGAGAGACATGGTCTGGTCTGGACGTGGTGTAGTTTTACAAAGAGACGTGGTCTGGTGGGTGGTGTAGTTTTACAGAGAGACGTGGTCTGGTGGATGTTGTAGTTTTACAGAGAGACATGGCCTGGTCTGGACGTGGTGTAGTTTTAAGACAGACGTGGTCTGGTCTGGACGTGGTGTAGTTTTACACAGAGACATGGCCTGGTCTGGACGTGGTGTAGTTTTACTGAGAGACGCGGTCTGGACGTGGTGTAGCTTTACAAAGAGATGTGGTCTGGTCTGGACGTGGTGTAGTTTTACAGAGAAACATGGTCTGGTCTGGACGTGGTGTAGTTTTACAGAGAAACATGGTCTGGTCTGGACGTGGTGTAGTTTTACTGAGAGACGTGACCTGGTCTGGACGTGGTATAGTTTTACTGAGAGACGTGACCTGGTCTGGACGTGGTGTAGTTTTACAGAGAGATGCGGACTGGCGGGTGGTGTAGCTTTATAGAGAGATGTGGTCTGGTCTGGATGTGGTGTAGTTTTACAGAGAGACGTGGTCTGGGCTGGACGTCGTGTAGTTTTACAGAGAGACGTGGTCTGGTCTGGACGTGGTGTAGTTTTACAGAGAGACATGGCCTGGTCTGGACGTGGTGTAGTTTTACTGAGAGACGTGACCTGGTCTGGACGTGGTGTAGTTTTACAGAGAGACACGGTCTTGACGTGGTGTAGCTTTACAGAAAGATGTGGTCTGGTCTGGACATGGTGTAGTTTTACAGAGAGACGTGGTCTGGGCTGGATGTGGTGTAGTTTTACAGAGAGAAGCGGTCTGGCGGGTGGTGTAGATTTACAGAGAGATGTGGTCTGGTCTGGACATGGTGTAGTTTTACAGAGAGATGTGGTCTGGTCTGGACATTGTGTAGTTTAACAGAGAAACGTGGTCTGGCGGATGGTGTAGCTTTCCAGAGAGATGTGGTCCGGGCTGGACATGGTGTAGCTTTACAGAGACGTGGTCTGGTCTGGATGTCGTGTAGTTTTACAGAGAGATGTTCTCTGGGCTGGACGTGCTGTAGTTTTACAGAGAGATGTGGTCTGGTGGGTGGTGTAGTTTTACAGTGAGATGTTGTCTGGTGGGTGGTGTAGTGTTACAGACAGACATGGTCTGGGCAGGTGGGTGGTGTAGTTTTACAGAGAGACGTTGTCTGGTCTGGAAGTGGTGAAGTTTTACAGACACACGTGGTCTGGCAGGTGGTGTAGCTTTACAGAGAGACGTGGTCTGGTGGGTGGTGTAGTTTTACAGAGAGATATGGTCTGGTGGGTGGTGTAGTTTTACACAGAGACGTGGTCTTGGCCGGACATGGTGTAGTTTGACAGAGAGCTGTCGTCTGGTCTGGACGTGGTGTAGCTTAACAGAGAGACGCGGTCTGCTGGGTGGTGAATCTTTACAGAGAGACGCTGTCTGGTCTGGACGTCATGTAGTTTTACAGAGCGACGTGGTCTGGTCTAGACGTGGTGTAACTTTACAGAGAGACGCGGTCTGGTCTGGACGTATTGTAGTTTTACAGAGAGACGTGGTCTGGTGGGTGGTGTAGTTTTACAGAGAGATGTGGTCTGGTGGGTGTTGTAGTTTTACAGAGAGATGTGGTCTGGTCTGGACGAGCTGTAATTTTACAGACAGACGTGGTCTGGTCTGGACGTGGTGTAGTTTTACAGAGAGACGTTGTCTGGCTGGTGGTGTAGCTTTACAGAGATTTGGTCTGGTCTGGACATGGTATAGTTTTCCAGAAAGATGCGGTCTGGTTTCGACATGATGTAGTTTTACAGAGGGACGTCGTCTGGCAGGTGGTGTAGCTTTACAGAGAGACGTGGTCTAGTCTAGACGTGGTGTAACTTTACAGAGAGACGAGGTCTATTCTCAAGGTGCTGTAGTTTTACAGAGACATGGTCTGGTCTGGACGTGGTGTAGCTTTACAGAGAGATGTGGTCTGGTGGGTGGTGTAGTTTTACAGTGAGATGTGGTCTGGTGGGTGGTGTAGTGTTACAGACAGACATGGTCTGGGCTGTTGGGTGGTGTAGTTTTACAGAGAGACATTGTCTGGTCTGGAAGTGGTGAAGTTTTACAGACAGACGTGGTCTGGCAGGTGGTGTAGTTTTACAGAGAAACATGGTCTGGTCTGGACGTCGTGTAGTTTTACAGACAAATGTGGTCTGGCGGGTGGTGTAGCTTTACAGACAGACGTATTCTGGTCTGGACGTGGTGTAGTTTCACAGAGGGACATGGTCTGGTCTGGACATGGTGTAGTCTTACAGAGATGTGGTCTGGTCTGGACGTGGTGTAGCTTTACAGAGAGATGTGGTCTGGTCTGGACGTGGTGTAGCTTTACAGAGAGACGTGGACTGGTCTGGACATTGTGTAGTTTAACAGAGAAACGTGGTCTGGCGGGTGGTGTAGCTTTCCAGAGAGATGTGGTCTGGGCTGGTGATTGGTGTAGCGTTACGGAAAAACATGGTCTGGTCTGGATGTGGTGAAGTTTTACAGAGAGACGTGGTCCGGGCTGGATGTGGTGTAATTTTACAGAGAGACGTCGTCAGGTCTGGACGTGGTGTAGTTTTACAGACAGATGTTCTCTGGGCTGGACGAGCTGTAGTTTTACAGAGAGATGTGGTCTGGTGGGTGGTGTAGTTTTACAGTGAGATGTGGTCTGGTGGGTGGTGTAGTGTTACAGACAGACATGGTCTGGGCTGGTGGGTGGTGTAGTTTTACAGAGAGACGTTGTCTGGTCTGGAAGTGGTGTAGTTTTACAGAGAGACGTGGTCTGGTCTGGACTTGGTGTAGCTTTACATAGAGATGTGGTCTGGTGGGTGGTGTAATTTTACAGTGAGATGTGGTCTGGTGGGTGGTGTAGTGTTACAGACAGACATGGTCTGGGCTGGTGGGTGGTGTAGTTTTACAGAGAGACGTTGTCTGGTCTGGACGTGTTGTAGCTTTACAGAGAGACGTGGTCTGGTCTGGACGTTGTGTCGTTTTATAGAGAAACGTGGTCTGGCGGGTGGTGTAGCTTTACAGAGAGATATGGTCTGTGCTGGTGAGTCGTTTAGCTTTACAGAGAGAATGGTCTGTTCTGGATGTGGTGTATCTTTACAGAGAGACGTGGACTGGTCTGGACGTGCTGTAGTTTTACAGAGAGACCTCATCTGGCAGGTGGTGTAGCTTTACAGAGAGATGTGGTCTGGGCTGGTGATTGGTGTAGCATTAGAGAGAAACATGGTCTGGTCTGGACGTGGTGATGTTTTACAGAGAGACGTCGTCTGTCAGGTGCTGTAGCTTTACAGAGAGACGTAGTCTGTGCTGGTGAGTGGTGTAGCTTTACAAAGAAACATGGTCTGGTCTGGACGTCGTGTAGTTTTACAGAGAAACGTGGTCTAGCGGGTGGTGTAGCTTTACAGACAGATGTTGTCTGGTCTGGACATGGTGTAGTTTTACTGAGAGATGTGGCCTGGTCTGGACGTGGTGTAGTTTTACAGAGAGACTTGGTCTGGTGTGGACGTGGTGTAGTTTTACAGAGAAACATGGTCTAGTCTGGACGTGTTGTAGCTTTACAGAGAGACGTGGTCTGGTCTGGACGTTGTGTCGTTTTATAGAGAAACGTGGTCTGGCGGGTGGTGTAGCTTTACAGAGAGATATGGTCTGTGCTGGTGAGTCGTTTAGCTTTACAGAGAGACATGGTCTGGTCTGGATGTGGTGTATCTTTACAGAGAGACGTGGACTGGTCTGGACGTGCTGTAGTTTTACAGAGAGACCTCGTCTGGCAGATGGTGTAGCTTTACAGAGAGATGTGGTCTGTGCTGGTGAGTGGTGTAGCTTTACAGAGAGACATGGTCTGGTCTGGACGTGGTGTAGTTTCACAGAGAGACATGGTCTGGTCTGGACGTGATGTAGTTTTACAGAGAAACATGGTCTGGTCTGGACGTCGTGTAGTTTTACAGAGAAACGTGGTCTAGCTGGTGGTGTAGCTTTACAGACAGATGTTGTCTGGTCTGGACATGGTGTAGTTTTACTGAGAGATGTGGCCTGGTCTGGACGTGGTGTAGTTTTACAGAGAGACTTGGTCTGGTGTGGACGTGGTGTAGTTTTACAGAGAAACATGGTCTAGTCTGGACGTGTTGTAGCTTTACAGAGAGACGTGGTCTGGTCTGGAAGTTGTGTCGTTTTATAGAGAAACGTGGTCTGGCGGGTGGTGTAGCTTTACAGAGAGATATGGTCTGTGCTGGTGAGTCGTTTAGCTTTACAGAGAGACATGGTCTGGTCTGGATGTGGTGTATCTTTACAGAGAGACGTGGACTGGTCTGGACGTGCTGTAGTTTTACAGAGAGACCTCGTCTATCAGGTGGTGTAGCTTTACAGAGAGATGTGGTCTGTGCTGGTGAGTGGTGTAGCATTAGAGAGAAACATGGTCCGGTCTGGACGTGGTGATGTTTTACAGAGAGACGTCGTCTGTCAGGTGGTGTAGCTTTACAGAGAGCTGTGGTCTGGTCTGGGCGTGGTGTAGTTTACAAAGAGACGTGGTCTGGTCTGGAAATGGTGTAGCTTTACAGAGAGACGTGGTCTGGTCTGGGCGTGGTGTAGTTTACAAAGAGATGTGGTCTGGTCTGGACGTGGTGTAGCTTTACAGAGAGACATGGTCTAGTCTGGACGTGGTGTAGTTTTACAGAGAGACGCGGTCTAGTCTCGACGTGTTGTAGTTTTACAGAGATGTGGTCTGGTCTGAACGTGGTGTAGTTTTACAGAGAGACGTGGTCTGGTCTGGGCGTGGTGTAGTTTACAAAGAGATGTGGTCTGGTCTGGACGTGGTGTAGCTTTACAGAGAGACATGGTCTAGTCTGGACGTGGTGTAGTTTTACAGAGAGACGCGGTCTAGTCTCGACGTGTTGTAGTTTTACAGAGATGTGGTCTGGTCTGAACGTGGTGTAGTTTTACAGAGAGACGTGGTCTGGTCTGGATGTGGTGTAGTTTTACAAAGAGACGTGGTCTAGTCTGGAAGTGGTGTAACTTCTCAGAGAGACGCGGTCTAGTCTTGAAGTGGTGTAGTTTTACAGAGAGACATGGTCTGGTCTGGACGTGGTGTAGTTTTACAAAGAGACGTGGTCTGGTGGGTGGTGTAGTTTTACAGAGAGACGTGGTCTGGTGGATGTTGTAGTTTTACAGAGAGACATGGCCTGGTCTGGACGTGGTGTAGTTTTAAGACAGACGTGGTCTGGTCTGGACGTGGTGTAGTTTTACACAGAGACATGGCCTGGTCTGGACATGGTGTAGTTTTACTGAGAGACGCGGTCTGGACGTGGTGTAGCTTTACAAAGAGATGTGGTCTGGTCTGGACGTGGTGTAGTTTTACAGAGAAACATGGTCTGGTCTGGACGTGGTGTAGTTTTACAGAGAAACATGGTCTGGTCTGGACGTGGTGTAGTTTTACTGAGAGACGTGACCTGGTCTGGACGTGGTATAGTTTTACTGAGAGACGTGACCTGGTCTGGACGTGGTGTAGTTTTACAGAGAGATGCGGACTGGCGGGTGGTGTAGCTTTATAGAGAGATGTGGTCTGGTCTGGATGTGGTGTAGTTTTACAGAGAGACGTGGTCTGGGCTGGACGTCGTGTAGTTTTACAGAGAGACGTGGTCTGGTCTGGACGTGGTGTAGTTTTACAGAGAGACATGGCCTGGTCTGGACGTGGTGTAGTTTTACTGAGAGACGTGACCTGGTCTGGACGTGGTGTAGTTTTACAGAGAGACACGGTCTTGACATGGTGTAGCTTTACAGAAAGATGTGGTCTGGTCTGGACATGGTGTAGTTTTACAGAGAGACGTGGTCTGGGCTGGATGTGGTGTAGTTTTACAGAGAGAAGCGGTCTGGCGGGTGGTGTAGATTTACAGAGAGATGTGGTCTGGTCTGGACATGGTGTAGTTTTACAGAGAGATGTGGTCTGGTCTGGACATTGTGTAGTTTAACAGAGAAACGTGGTCTGGCGGATGGTGTAGCTTTCCAGAGAGATGTGGTCCGGGCTGGACATGGTGTAGCTTTACAGAGACGTGGTCTGGTCTGGATGTCGTGTAGTTTTACAGAGAGATGTTCTCTGGGCTGGACGTGCTGTAGTTTTACAGAGAGATGTGGTCTGGTGGGTGGTGTAGTTTTGCAGTGAGATGTTGTCTGGTGGGTGGTGTAGTGTTACAGACAGACATGGTCTGGGCAGGTGGGTGGTGTAGTTTTACAGAGAGACGTTGTCTGGTCTGGAAGTGGTGAAGTTTTACAGACAGACGTGGTCTGGCAGGTGGTGTAGCTCTACAGAGAGACGTGGTCTGGTGGGTGGTGTAGTTTTACAGAGAGATATGGTCTGGTGGGTGGTGTAGTTTTACACAGAGACGTGGTCTTGGCCGGACATGGTGTAGTTTGACAGAGAGCTGTCGTCTGGTCTGGACGTGGTGTAGCTTAACAGAGAGACGCGGTCTGCTGGGTGGTGAATCTTTACAGAGAGACGCTGTCTGGTCTGGACGTCATGTAGTTTTACAGAGCGACGTGGTCTGGTCTAGACGTGGTGTAACTTTACAGAGAGACGCGGTCTGGTCTGGACGTATTGTAGTTTTACAGAGAGACGTGGTCTGGTGGGTGGTGTAGATTTACAGAGAGATGTGGTCTGGTCTGGACATGGTGTAGTTTTACAGAGAGATGTGGTCTGGTCTGGACATTGTGTAGTTTAACAGAGAAACGTGGTCTGGCGGATGGTGTAGCTTTCCAGAGAGATGTGGTCCGGGCTGGACATGGTGTAGCTTTACAGAGACGTGGTCTGGTCTGGATGTCGTGTAGTTTTACAGAGAGATGTTCTCTGGGCTGGACGTGCTGTAGTTTTACAGAGAGATGTGGTCTGGTGGGTGGTGTAGTTTTGCAGTGAGATGTTGTCTGGTGGGTGGTGTAGTGTTACAGACAGACATGGTCTGGGCAGGTGGGTGGTGTAGTTTTACAGAGAGACGTTGTCTGGTCTGGAAGTGGTGAAGTTTTACAGACAGACGTGGTCTGGCAGGTGGTGTAGCTTTACAGAGAGACGTGGTCTGGTGGGTGGTGTAGTTTTACAGAGAGATATGGTCTGGTGGGTGGTGTAGTTTTACACAGAGACGTGGTCTTGGCCGGACATGGTGTAGTTTGACAGAGAGCTGTCGTCTGGTCTGGACGTGGTGTAGCTTAACAGAGAGACGCGGTCTGCTGGGTGGTGAATCTTTACAGAGAGACGCTGTCTGGTCTGGACGTCATGTAGTTTTACAGAGCGACGTGGTCTGGTCTAGACGTGGTGTAACTTTACAGAGAGACGCGGTCTGGTCTGGACGTATTGTAGTTTTACAGAGAGACGTGGTCTGGTGGGTGGTGTAGTTTTACAGAGAGATGTGGTCTGGTGGGTGTTGTAGTTTTACAGAGAGATGTGGTCTGGTCTGGACGAGCTGTAATTTTACAGACAGACGTGGTCTGGTCTGGACGTGGTGTAGTTTTACAGAGAGACGTTGTCTGGCTGGTGGTGTAGCTTTACAGAGATTTGGTCTGGTCTGGACATGGTATAGTTTTCCAGAAAGATGCGGTCTGGTTTCGACATGATGTAGTTTTACAGAGGGACGTCGTCTGGCAGGTGGTGTAGCTTTACAGAGAGACGTGGTCTAGTCTAGACGTGGTGTAACTTTACAGAGAGACGAGGTCTATTCTCAAGGTGCTGTAGTTTTACAGAGACATGGTCTGGTCTGGACGTGGTGTAGCTTTACAGAGAGATGTGGTCTGGTGGGTGGTGTAGTTTTACAGTGAGATGTGGTCTGGTGGGTGGTGTAGTGTTACAGACAGACATGGTCTGGGCTGTTGGGTGGTGTAGTTTTACAGAGAGACATTGTCTGGTCTGGAAGTGGTGAAGTTTTACAGACAGACGTGGTCTGGCAGGTGGTGTAGTTTTACAGAGAAACATGGTCTGGTCTGGACGTCGTGTAGTTTTACAGACAAATGTGGTCTGGCGGGTGGTGTAGCTTTACAGACAGACGTATTCTGGTCTGGACGTGGTGTAGTTTCACAGAGGGACATGGTCTGGTCTGGACATGGTGTAGTCTTACAGAGATGTGGTCTGGTCTGGACGTGGTGTAGCTTTACAGAGAGATGTGGTCTGGTCTGGACGTGGTGTAGCTTTACAGAGAGATGTGGTCTGGTCTGGACGTGGTGTAGCTTTACAGAGAGACGTGGACTGATCTGGACATTGTGTAGTTTAACAGAGAAACGTGGTCTGGCGGGTGGTGTAGCTTTCCAGAGAGATGTGGTCTGGGCTGGTGATTGGTGTAGCGTTACGGAAAAACATGGTCTGGTCTGGATGTGGTGAAGTTTTACAGAGAGACATGGTCCGGGCTGGATGTGGTGTAATTTTACAGAGAGACGTCGTCAGGTCTGGACGTGGTGTAGTTTTACAGAAAGATGTTCTCTGGGCTGGACGAGCTGTAGTTTTACAGAGAGATGTGATCTGGTGGGTGGTGTAGTTTTACAGTGAGATGTGGTCTGGTGGGTGGTGTAGTGTTACAGACAGACATGGTCTGGGCAGGTGGGTGGTGTAGTTTTACAGAGAGACGTTGTCTGGTCTGGACTTGGTGTAGCTTTACATAGAGATGTGGTCTGGTGGGTGGTGTAATTTTACAGTGAGATGTGGTCTGGTGGGTGGTGTAGTGTTACAGACAGACATGGTCTGGGCTGGTGGGTGGTGTAGTTTTACAGAGAGACGTTGTCTGGTCTGGAAGTGGTGTAGTTTTACAGAGAGACGTGGTCTGGTCTGGACTTGGTGTAGCTTTACATAGAGATGTGGTCTGGTGGGTGGTGTAATTTTACAGTGAGATGTGGTCTGGTGGGTGGTGTAGTGTTACAGACAGACATGGTCTGGGCTGGTGGGTGGTGTAGTTTTACAGAGAGACGTTGTCTGGTCTGGACGTGTTGTAGCTTTACAGAGAGACGTGGTCTGGTCTGGACGTTGTGTCGTTTTATAGAGAAACGTGGTCTGGCGGGTGGTGTAGCTTTACAGAGAGATATGGTCTGTGCTGGTGAGTCGTTTAGCTTTACAGAGAGAATGGTCTGTTCTGGATGTGGTGTATCTTTACAGAGAGACGTGGACTGGTCTGGACGTGCTGTAGTTTTACAGAGAGACCTCATCTGGCAGGTGGTGTAGCTTTACAGAGAGATGTGGTCTGGGCTGGTGATTGGTGTAGCATTAGAGAGAAACATGGTCTGGTCTGGACGTGGTGATGTTTTACAGAGAGACGTCGTCTGTCAGGTGCTGTAGCTTTACAGAGAGACGTAGTCTGTGCTGGTGAGTGGTGTAGCTTTACAAAGAAACATGGTCTGGTCTGGACGTCGTGTAGTTTTACAGAGAAACGTGGTCTAGCGGGTGGTGTAGCTTTACAGACAGATGTTGTCTGGTCTGGACATGGTGTAGTTTTACTGAGAGATGTGGCCTGGTCTGGACGTGGTGTAGTTTTACAGAGAGACTTGGTCTGGTGTGGACGTGGTGTAGTTTTACAGAGAAACATGGTCTAGTCTGGACGTGTTGTAGCTTTACAGAGAGACGTGGTCTGGTCTGGACGTTGTGTCGTTTTATAGAGAAACGTGGTCTGGCGGGTGGTGTAGCTTTACAGAGAGATATGGTCTGTGCTGGTGAGTCGTTTAGCTTTACAGAGAGACATGGTCTGGTCTGGATGTGGTGTATCTTTACAGAGAGACGTGGACTGGTCTGGACGTGCTGTAGTTTTACAGAGAGACCTCGTCTGGCAGATGGTGTAGCTTTACAGAGAGATGTGGTCTGTGCTGGTGAGTGGTGTAGCTTTACAGAGAGACATGGTCTGGTCTGGACGTGGTGTAGTTTCACAGAGAGACATGGTCTGGTCTGGACGTGATGTAGTTTTACAGAGAAACATGGTCTGGTCTGGACGTCGTGTAGTTTTACAGAGAAACGTGGTCTAGCTGGTGGTGTAGCTTTACAGACAGATGTTGTCTGGTCTGGACATGGTGTAGTTTTACTGAGAGATGTGGCCTGGTCTGGACGTGGTGTAGTTTTACAGAGAGACTTGGTCTGGTGTGGACGTGGTGTAGTTTTACAGAGAAACATGGTCTAGTCTGGACGTGTTGTAGCTTTACAGAGAGACGTGGTCTGGTCTGGAAGTTGTGTCGTTTTATAGAGAAACGTGGTCTGGCGGGTGGTGTAGCTTTACAGAGAGATATGGTCTGTGCTGGTGAGTCGTTTAGCTTTACAGAGAGACATGGTCTGGTCTGGATGTGGTGTATCTTTACAGAGAGACGTGGACTGGTCTGGACGTGCTGTAGTTTTACAGAGAGACCTCGTCTATCAGGTGGTGTAGCTTTACAGAGAGATGTGGTCTGTGCTGGTGAGTGGTGTAGCATTAGAGAGAAACATGGTCCGGTCTGGACGTGGTGATGTTTTACAGAGAGACGTCGTCTGTCAGGTGGTGTAGCTTTACAGAGAGCTGTGGTCTGGTCTGGGCGTGGTGTAGTTTACAAAGAGACGTGGTCTGGTCTGGAAATGGTGTAGCTTTACAGAGAGACGTGGTCTGGTCTGGGCGTGGTGTAGTTTACAAAGAGATGTGGTCTGGTCTGGACGTGGTGTAGCTTTACAGAGAGACATGGTCTAGTCTGGACGTGGTGTAGTTTTACAGAGAGACGCGGTCTAGTCTCGACGTGTTGTAGTTTTACAGAGATGTGGTCTGGTCTGAACGTGGTGTAGTTTTACAGAGAGACGTGGTCTGGTCTGGGCGTGGTGTAGTTTACAAAGAGATGTGGTCTGGTCTGGACGTGGTGTAGCTTTACAGAGAGACATGGTCTAGTCTGGACGTGGTGTAGTTTTACAGAGAGACGCGGTCTAGTCTCGACGTGTTGTAGTTTTACAGAGATGTGGTCTGGTCTGAACGTGGTGTAGTTTTACAGAGAGACGTGGTCTGGTCTGGATGTGGTGTAGTTTTACAAAGAGACGTGGTCTAGTCTGGAAGTGGTGTAACTTCTCAGAGAGACGCGGTCTAGTCTTGAAGTGGTGTAGTTTTACAGAGAGACATGGTCTGGTCTGGACGTGGTGTAGTTTTACAAAGAGACGTGGTCTGGTGGGTGGTGTAGTTTTACAGAGAGACGTGGTCTGGTGGATGTTGTAGTTTTACAGAGAGACATGGCCTGGTCTGGACGTGGTGTAGTTTTAAGACAGACGTGGTCTGGTCTGGACGTGGTGTAGTTTTACACAGAGACATGGCCTGGTCTGGACGTGGTGTAGTTTTACTGAGAGACGCGGTCTGGACGTGGTGTAGCTTTACAAAGAGATGTGGTCTGGTCTGGACGTGGTGTAGTTTTACAGAGAAACATGGTCTGGTCTGGACGTGGTGTAGTTTTACAGAGAAACATGGTCTGGTCTGGACGTGGTGTAGTTTTACTGAGAGACGTGACCTGGTCTGGACGTGGTATAGTTACTGAGAGACGTGACCTTGTCTGGACGTGGTGTAGTTTTACAGAGAGATGCGGACTGGCGGGTGGTGTAGCTTTATAGAGAGATGTGGTCTGGTCTGGATGTGGTGTAGTTTTACAGAGAGACGTGGTCTGGGCTGGACGTCGTGTAGTTTTACAGAGAGACGTGGCCTGGTCTGGACGTGGTGTAGTTTTACTGAGAGACGTGACCTGGTCTGGACGTGGTGTAGTTTTACAGAGAGACACGGTCTTGACGTGGTGTAGCTTTACAGAAAGATGTGGTCTGGTCTGGACATGGTGTAGTTTTACAGAGAGACGTGGTCTGGGCTGGATGTGGTGTAGTTTTACAGAGAGAAGCGGTCTGGCGGGTGGTGTAGATTTACAGAGAGATGTGGTCTGGTCTGGACATGGTGTAGTTTTACAGAGAGATGTGGTCTGGTCTGGACATTGTGTAGTTTAACAGAGAAACGTGGTCTGGCGGATGGTGTAGCTTTCCAGAGAGATGTGGTCCGGGCTGGACATGGTGTAGCTTTACAGAGACGTGGTCTGGTCTGGATGTCGTGTAGTTTTACAGAGAGATGTTCTCTGGGCTGGACGTGCTGTAGTTTTACAGAGAGATGTGGTCTGGTGGGTGGTGTAGTTTTGCAGTGAGATGTTGTCTGGTGGGTGGTGTAGTGTTACAGACAGACATGGTCTGGG
This sequence comes from Hypanus sabinus, assembly GCF_030144855.1. NCBI lineage: Eukaryota > Metazoa > Chordata > Chondrichthyes > Myliobatiformes > Dasyatidae > Hypanus > Hypanus sabinus. Next base: position 1,102,270 of record NC_082717.1, on the reverse strand, counting down.
CAGGTGGGTGGTGTAGTTTTACAGAGAGACGTTGTCTGGTCTGGAAGTGGTGAAGTTTTACAGACAGACGTGGTCTGGCAGGTGGTGTAGCTTTACAGAGAGACGTGGTCTGGTGGGTGGTGTAGTTTTACAGAGAGATATGGTCTGGTGGGTGGTGTAGTTTTACACAGAGACGTGGTCTTGGCCGGACATGGTGTAGTTTGACAGAGAGCTGTCGTCTGGTCTGGACGTGGTGTAGCTTAACAGAGAGACGCGGTCTGCTGGGTGGTGAATCTTTACAGAGAGACGCTGTCTGGTCTGGACGTCATGTAGTTTTACAGAGCGACGTGGTCTGGTCTAGACGTGGTGTAACTTTACAGAGAGACGCGGTCTGGTCTGGACGTATTGTAGTTTTACAGAGAGACGTGGTCTGGTGGGTGGTGTAGATTTACAGAGAGATGTGGTCTGGTCTGGACATGGTGTAGTTTTACAGAGAGATGTGGTCTGGTCTGGACATTGTGTAGTTTAACAGAGAAACGTGGTCTGGCGGATGGTGTAGCTTTCCAGAGAGATGTGGTCCGGGCTGGACATGGTGTAGCTTTACAGAGACGTGGTCTGGTCTGGATGTCGTGTAGTTTTACAGAGAGATGTTCTCTGGGCTGGACGTGCTGTAGTTTTACAGAGAGATGTGGTCTGGTGGGTGGTGTAGTTTTGCAGTGAGATGTTGTCTGGTGGGTGGTGTAGTGTTACAGACAGACATGGTCTGGGCAGGTGGGTGGTGTAGTTTTACAGAGAGACGTTGTCTGGTCTGGAAGTGGTGAAGTTTTACAGACAGACGTGGTCTGGCAGGTGGTGTAGCTTTACAGAGAGACGTGGTCTGGTGGGTGGTGTAGTTTTACAGAGAGATATGGTCTGGTGGGTGGTGTAGTTTTACACAGAGACGTGGTCTTGGCCGGACATGGTGTAGTTTGACAGAGAGCTGTCGTCTGGTCTGGACGTGGTGTAGCTTAACAGAGAGACGCGGTCTGCTGGGTGGTGAATCTTTACAGAGAGACGCTGTCTGGTCTGGACGTCATGTAGTTTTACAGAGCGACGTGGTCTGGTCTAGACGTGGTGTAACTTTACAGAGAGACGCGGTCTGGTCTGGACGTATTGTAGTTTTACAGAGACACGTGGTCTGGTGGGTGGTGTAGTTTTACAGAGAGATGTGGTCTGGTGGGTGTTGTAGTTTTACAGAGAGATGTGGTCTGGTCTGGACGAGCTGTAATTTTACAGACAGACGTGGTCTGGTCTGGACGTGGTGTAGTTTTACAGAGAGACGTTGTCTGGCTGGTGGTGTAGCTTTACAGAGATTTGGTCTGGTCTGGACATGGTATAGTTTTCCAGAAAGATGCGGTCTGGTTTCGACATGATGTAGTTTTACAGAGGGACGTCGTCTGGCAGGTGGTGTAGCTTTACAGAGAGACGTGGTCTAGTCTAGACGTGGTGTAACTTTACAGAGAGACGAGGTCTATTCTCAAGGTGCTGTAGTTTTACAGAGACATGGTCTGGTCTGGACGTGGTGTAGCTTTACAGAGAGATGTGGTCTGGTGGGTGGTGTAGTTTTACAGTGAGATGTGGTCTGGTGGGTGGTGTAGTGTTACAGACAGACATGGTCTGGGCTGTTGGGTGGTGTAGTTTTACAGAGAGACATTGTCTGGTCTGGAAGTGGTGAAGTTTTACAGACAGACGTGGTCTGGCAGGTGGTGTAGTTTTACAGAGAAACATGGTCTGGTCTGGACGTCGTGTAGTTTTACAGACAAATGTGGTCTGGCGGGTGGTGTAGCTTTACAGACAGACGTATTCTGGTCTGGACGTGGTGTAGTTTCACAGAGGGACATGGTCTGGTCTGGACATGGTGTAGTCTTACAGAGATGTGGTCTGGTCTGGACGTGGTGTAGCTTTACAGAGAGATGTGGTCTGGTCTGGACGTGGTGTAGCTTTACAGAGAGATGTGGTCTGGTCTGGACGTGGTGTAGCTTTACAGAGAGACGTGGACTGGTCTGGACATTGTGTAGTTTAACAGAGAAACGTGGTCTGGCGGGTGGTGTAGCTTTCCAGAGAGATGTGGTCTGGGCTGGTGATTGGTGTAGCGTTACGGAAAAACATGGTCTGGTCTGGATGTGGTGAAGTTTTACAGAGAGACATGGTCCGGGCTGGATGTGGTGTAATTTTACAGAGAGACGTCGTCAGGTCTGGACGTGGTGTAGTTTTACAGAAAGATGTTCTCTGGGCTGGACGAGCTGTAGTTTTACAGAGAGATGTGATCTGGTGGGTGGTGTAGTTTTACAGTGAGATGTGGTCTGGTGGGTGGTGTAGTGTTACAGACAGACATGGTCTGGGCAGGTGGGTGGTGTAGTTTTACAGAGAGACGTTGTCTGGTCTGGACTTGGTGTAGCTTTACATAGAGATGTGGTCTGGTGGGTGGTGTAATTTTACAGTGAGATGTGGTCTGGTGGGTGGTGTAGTGTTACAGACAGACATGGTCTGGGCTGGTGGGTGGTGTAGTTTTACAGAGAGACGTTGTCTGGTCTGGAAGTGGTGTAGTTTTACAGAGAGACGTGGTCTGGTCTGGACTTGGTGTAGCTTTACATAGAGATGTGGTCTGGTGGGTGGTGTAATTTTACAGTGAGATGTGGTCTGGTGGGTGGTGTAGTGTTACAGACAGACATGGTCTGGGCTGGTGGGTGGTGTAGTTTTACAGAGAGACGTTGTCTGGTCTGGACGTGTTGTAGCTTTACAGAGAGACGTGGTCTGGTCTGGACGTTGTGTCGTTTTATAGAGAAACGTGGTCTGGCGGGTGGTGTAGCTTTACAGAGAGATATGGTCTGTGCTGGTGAGTCGTTTAGCTTTACAGAGAGAATGGTCTGTTCTGGATGTGGTGTATCTTTACAGAGAGACGTGGACTGGTCTGGACGTGCTGTAGTTTTACAGAGAGACCTCATCTGGCAGGTGGTGTAGCTTTACAGAGAGATGTGGTCTGGGCTGGTGATTGGTGTAGCATTAGAGAGAAACATGGTCTGGTCTGGACGTGGTGATGTTTTACAGAGAGACGTCGTCTGTCAGGTGCTGTAGCTTTACAGAGAGACGTAGTCTGTGCTGGTGAGTGGTGTAGCTTTACAAAGAAACATGGTCTGGTCTGGACGTCGTGTAGTTTTACAGAGAAACGTGGTCTAGCGGGTGGTGTAGCTTTACAGACAGATGTTGTCTGGTCTGGACATGGTGTAGTTTTACTGAGAGATGTGGCCTGGTCTGGACGTGGTGTAGTTTTACAGAGAGACTTGGTCTGGTGTGGACGTGGTGTAGTTTTACAGAGAAACATGGTCTAGTCTGGACGTGTTGTAGCTTTACAGAGAGACGTGGTCTGGTCTGGACGTTGTGTCGTTTTATAGAGAAACGTGGTCTGGCGGGTGGTGTAGCTTTACAGAGAGATATGGTCTGTGCTGGTGAGTCGTTTAGCTTTACAGAGAGACATGGTCTGGTCTGGATGTGGTGTATCTTTACAGAGAGACGTGGACTGGTCTGGACGTGCTGTAGTTTTACAGAGAGACCTCGTCTGGCAGATGGTGTAGCTTTACAGAGAGATGTGGTCTGTGCTGGTGAGTGGTGTAGCTTTACAGAGAGACATGGTCTGGTCTGGACGTGGTGTAGTTTCACAGAGAGACATGGTCTGGTCTGGACGTGATGTAGTTTTACAGAGAAACATGGTCTGGTCTGGACGTCGTGTAGTTTTACAGAGAAACGTGGTCTAGCTGGTGGTGTAGCTTTACAGACAGATGTTGTCTGGTCTGGACATGGTGTAGTTTTACTGAGAGATGTGGCCTGGTCTGGACGTGGTGTAGTTTTACAGAGAGACTTGGTCTGGTGTGGACGTGGTGTAGTTTTACAGAGAAACATGGTCTAGTCTGGACGTGTTGTAGCTTTACAGAGAGACGTGGTCTGGTCTGGAAGTTGTGTCGTTTTATAGAGAAACGTGGTCTGGCGGGTGGTGTAGCTTTACAGAGAGATATGGTCTGTGCTGGTGAGTCGTTTAGCTTTACAGAGAGACATGGTCTGGTCTGGATGTGGTGTATCTTTACAGAGAGACGTGGACTGGTCTGGACGTGCTGTAGTTTTACAGAGAGACCTCGTCTATCAGGTGGTGTAGCTTTACAGAGAGATGTGGTCTGTGCTGGTGAGTGGTGTAGCATTAGAGAGAAACATGGTCCGGTCTGGACGTGGTGATGTTTTACAGAGAGACGTCGTCTGTCAGGTGGTGTAGCTTTACAGAGAGCTGTGGTCTGGTCTGGGCGTGGTGTAGTTTACAAAGAGACGTGGTCTGGTCTGGAAATGGTGTAGCTTTACAGAGAGACGTGGTCTGGTCTGGGCGTGGTGTAGTTTACAAAGAGATGTGGTCTGGTCTGGACGTGGTGTAGCTTTACAGAGAGACATGGTCTAGTCTGGACGTGGTGTAGTTTTACAGAGAGACGCGGTCTAGTCTCGACGTGTTGTAGTTTTACAGAGATGTGGTCTGGTCTGAACGTGGTGTAGTTTTACAGAGAGACGTGGTCTGGTCTGGGCGTGGTGTAGTTTACAAAGAGATGTGGTCTGGTCTGGACGTGGTGTAGCTTTACAGAGAGACATGGTCTAGTCTGGACGTGGTGTAGTTTTACAGAGAGACGCGGTCTAGTCTCGACGTGTTGTAGTTTTACAGAGATGTGGTCTGGTCTGAACGTGGTGTAGTTTTACAGAGAGACGTGGTCTGGTCTGGATGTGGTGTAGTTTTACAAAGAGACGTGGTCTAGTCTGGAAGTGGTGTAACTTCTCAGAGAGACGCGGTCTAGTCTTGAAGTGGTGTAGTTTTACAGAGAGACATGGTCTGGTCTGGACGTGGTGTAGTTTTACTGAGAGACGCGGTCTGGACGTGGTGTAGCTTTACAAAGAGATGTGGTCTGGTCTGGACGTGGTGTAGTTTTACAGAGAAACATGGTCTGGTCTGGACGTGGTGTAGTTTTACAGAGAAACATGGTCTGGTCTGGACGTGGTGTAGCTTTACAGAGAGACATGGCCTGGTCTGGACGTGGTATAGTTTTACTGAGAGACGTGACCTGGTCTGGACATGGTGTAGTTTTACAGAGAGACACGGTCTTGACGTGGTGTAGCTTTACAGAAAGATGTGGTCTGGTCTGGACGTGGTGTAGTTTTACAGAGAGACGTGGTCTGGGCTGGATGTGGTGTAGTTTTACTGAGAGACATGGCCTGGTCTGGACGTGGTGCAGTTTTACAGAGAGAAGCGGTCTGGCGGGTGGTGTAGATTTACAGAGAGATGTGGTCTGGTCTGGACATGGTGTAGTTTTACAGAGAGATGTGGTCTGGTCTGGACATTGTGTAGTTTAACAGAGAAACGTGGTCTGGCGGATGGTGTAGCTTTCCAGAGAGATGTGGTCCGGGCTGGACATGGTGTAGCTTTACAGAGACGTGATCTGGTCTGGATGTCGTGTAGTTTTACAGAGAGATGTTCTCTGGGCTGGACGTGCTGTAGTTTTACAGAGAGATGTGGTCTGGTGGGTGGTGTAGTTTTACAGTGAGATGTTGTCTGGTGGGTGGTGTAGTGTTACAGACAGACATGGTCTGGGCAGGTGGGTGGTGTAGTTTTACAGAGAGACGTTGTCTGGTCTGGAAGTGGTGAAGTTTTACAGACAGATGTGGTCTGGCAGGTGGTGTAGCTTTACAGAGAGACGTGGTCTGGTGGGTGGTGTAGTTTTACAGAGAGATATGGTCTGGTGGGTGGTGTAGTTTTACACAGAGACGTGGTCTTGGCCGGACATGGTGTAGTTTGACAGAGAGCTGTCGTCTGGTCTGGACGTGGTGTAGCTTAACAGAGAGACGCGGTCTGCTGGGTGGTGAATCTTTACAGAGAGACGCTGTCTGGTCTGGACGTCGTGTAGTTTTACAGAGCGACGTGGTCTGGTCTGGACGTGGTGTAACTTTACAGAGAGACGCGGTCTGGTCTGGACGTATTGTAGTTTTACAGAGAGACGTGGTCTGGTGGGTGGTGTAGTTTTACAGAGAGATGTGGTCTGGTGGGTGTTGTAGTTTTACAGAGAGATGTGGTCTGGTCTGGACGAGCTGTAATTTTACAGACAGACGTGGTCTGGTCTGGACGTGGTGTAGTTTTACAGAGAGACGTTGTCTGGCTGGTGGTGTAGCTTTACAGAGATTTGGTCTGGTCTGGACATGGTGTAGTTTTCCAGAAAGATGCGGTCTGGTTTCGACATGATGTAGTTTTACAGAGGGACGTCGTCTGGCAGGTGGTGTAGCTTTACAGAGAGATGTGGTCTGTGCTGGTGAGTGGTGTAGCTTTACAAAGAAACATGGTCTGGTCTGGACGTGATGTAGTTTCACTGAAAGACATGGTCTGGCCTGGACATGGTGTAGTTTTACAGAGAAACATGGTCTGGCCTGGATGTGGTGTAGTTTTACAGAGATCTGGTCTGGTCTGGACGTGGTGTAGTTTTACTGAGAGATGTGGCCTGGTCTGGACGTGGTGTAGTTTTACAGAGAGACTTGGTCTGGTGTGGACATGGTGTAGTTTTACAGAGAAACATGGTCTAGTCTGGACGTGTTGTAGCTTTACAGAGAGACGTGGTCTGGTCTGGACGTTGTGTCGTTTTATAGAGAAACGTGGTCTGGCGGGTGGTGTAGCTTTACAGAGAGATATGGTCTGTGCTGGTGAGTCGTTTAGCTTTACAGAGAGACATGGTCTGGTCTGGATGTGGTGTATCTTTACAGAGAGACGTGGACTGGTCTGGACGTGCTGTAGTTTTACAGAGAGACCTCGTCTGGCAGATGGTGTAGCTTTACAGAGAGATGTGGTCTGTGCTGGTGAGTGGTGTAGCTTTACAGAGAGACATGGTCTGGTCTGGACGTGGTGTAGTTTCACAGAGAGACATGGTCTGGTCTGGACGTGATGTAGTTTTACAGAGAAACATGGTCTGGTCTGGACGTCGTGTAGTTTTACAGAGAAACGTGGTCTAGCTGGTGGTGTAGCTTTACAGACAGATGTTGTCTGGTCTGGACATGGTGTAGTTTTACTGAGAGATGTGGCCTGGTCTGGACGTGGTGTAGTTTTACAGAGAGACTTGGTCTGGTGTGGACGTGGTGTAGTTTTACAGAGAAACATGGTCTAGTCTGGACGTGTTGTAGCTTTACAGAGAGACGTGGTCTGGTCTGGAAGTTGTGTCGTTTTATAGAGAAACGTGGTCTGGCGGGTGGTGTAGCTTTACAGAGAGATATGGTCTGTGCTGGTGAGTCGTTTAGCTTTACAGAGAGACATGGTCTGGTCTGGATGTGGTGTATCTTTACAGAGAGACGTGGACTGGTCTGGACGTGCTGTAGTTTTACAGAGAGACCTCGTCTATCAGGTGGTGTAGCTTTACAGAGAGATGTGGTCTGTGCTGGTGAGTGGTGTAGCATTAGAGAGAAACATGGTCCGGTCTGGACGTGGTGATGTTTTACAGAGAGACGTCGTCTGTCAGGTGGTGTAGCTTTACAGAGAGCTGTGGTCTGGTCTGGGCGTGGTGTAGTTTACAAAGAGACGTGGTCTGGTCTGGAAATGGTGTAGCTTTACAGAGAGACGTGGTCTGGTCTGGGCGTGGTGTAGTTTACAAAGAGATGTGGTCTGGTCTGGACGTGGTGTAGCTTTACAGAGAGACATGGTCTAGTCTGGACGTGGTGTAGTTTTACAGAGAGACGCGGTCTAGTCTCGACGTGTTGTAGTTTTACAGAGATGTGGTCTGGTCTGAACGTGGTGTAGTTTTACAGAGAGACGTGGTCTGGTCTGGGCGTGGTGTAGTTTACAAAGAGATGTGGTCTGGTCTGGACGTGGTGTAGCTTTACAGAGAGACATGGTCTAGTCTGGACGTGGTGTAGTTTTACAGAGAGACGCGGTCTAGTCTCGACGTGTTGTAGTTTTACAGAGATGTGGTCTGGTCTGAACGTGGTGTAGTTTTACAGAGAGACGTGGTCTGGTCTGGATGTGGTGTAGTTTTACAAAGAGACGTGGTCTAGTCTGGAAGTGGTGTAACTTCTCAGAGAGACGCGGTCTAGTCTTGAAGTGGTGTAGTTTTACAGAGAGACATGGTCTGGTCTGGACGTGGTGTAGTTTTACTGAGAGACGCGGTCTGGACGTGGTGTAGCTTTACAAAGAGATGTGGTCTGGTCTGGACGTGGTGTAGTTTTACAGAGAAACATGGTCTGGTCTGGACGTGGTGTAGTTTTACAGAGAAACATGGTCTGGTCTGGACGTGGTGTAGCTTTACAGAGAGACATGGCCTGGTCTGGACGTGGTATAGTTTTACTGAGAGACGTGACCTGGTCTGGACATGGTGTAGTTTTACAGAGAGACACGGTCTTGACGTGGTGTAGCTTTACAGAAAGATGTGGTCTGGTCTGGACGTGGTGTAGTTTTACAGAGAGACGTGGTCTGGGCTGGATGTGGTGTAGTTTTACTGAGAGACATGGCCTGGTCTGGACGTGGTGCAGTTTTACAGAGAGAAGCGGTCTGGCGGGTGGTGTAGATTTACAGAGAGATGTGGTCTGGTCTGGACATGGTGTAGTTTTACAGAGAGATGTGGTCTGGTCTGGACATTGTGTAGTTTAACAGAGAAACGTGGTCTGGCGGATGGTGTAGCTTTCCAGAGAGATGTGGTCCGGGCTGGACATGGTGTAGCTTTACAGAGACGTGATCTGGTCTGGATGTCGTGTAGTTTTACAGAGAGATGTTCTCTGGGCTGGACGTGCTGTAGTTTTACAGAGAGATGTGGTCTGGTGGGTGGTGTAGTTTTACAGTGAGATGTTGTCTGGTGGGTGGTGTAGTGTTACAGACAGACATGGTCTGGGCAGGTGGGTGGTGTAGTTTTACAGAGAGACGTTGTCTGGTCTGGAAGTGGTGAAGTTTTACAGACAGATGTGGTCTGGCAGGTGGTGTAGCTTTACAGAGAGACGTGGTCTGGTGGGTGGTGTAGTTTTACAGAGAGATATGGTCTGGTGGGTGGTGTAGTTTTACACAGAGACGTGGTCTTGGCCGGACATGGTGTAGTTTGACAGAGAGCTGTCGTCTGGTCTGGACGTGGTGTAGCTTAACAGAGAGACCCGGTCTGCTGGGTGGTGAATCTTTACAGAGAGACGCTGTCTGGTCTGGACGTCGTGTAGTTTTACAGAGCGACGTGGTCTGGTCTGGACGTGGTGTAACTTTACAGAGAGACGCGGTCTGGTCTGGACGTATTGTAGTTTTACAGAGAGACGTGGTCTGGTGGGTGGTGTAGTTTTACAGAGAGATGTGGTCTGGTGGGTGTTGTAGTTTTACAGAGAGATGTGGTCTGGTCTGGACGAGCTGTAATTTTACAGACAGACGTGGTCTGGTCTGGACGTGGTGTAGTTTTACAGAGAGACGTTGTCTGGCTGGTGGTGTAGCTTTACAGAGATTTGGTCTGGTCTGGACATGGTGTAGTTTTCCAGAAAGATGCGGTCTGGTTTCGACATGATGTAGTTTTACAGAGGGACGTCGTCTGGCAGGTGGTGTAGCTTTACAGAGAGACGTGGTCTAGTCTAGACGTGGTGTAACTTTACAGAGAGACGAGGTCTATTCTCAAGGTGCTGTAGTTTTACAGAGACATGGTCTGGTCTGGACGTGGTGTAGCTTTACAGAGAGATGTGGTCTGGTGGGTGCTGTAGTTTTACAGTGAGATGTGGTCTGGTGGGTGGTGTAGTGTTACAGACAGACATGGTCTGGGCTGTTGGGTGGTGTAGTTTTACAGAGAGACATTGTCTGGTCTGGAAGTGGTGAAGTTTTACAGACAGACGTGGTCTGGCAGGTGGTGTAGCTTTACAGAGAAACATGGTCTGGTCTGGACGTCGTGTAGTTTTACAGACAAATGTGGTCTGGCGGGTGGTGTAGCTTTACAGACAGACGTATTCTGGTCTGGACGTGGTGTAGTTTCACAGAGGGACATGGTCTGGTCTGGACGTCGTGTAGTTTCACAGAGAAACGTGGTCTGGCGGGTGGTGTAGCTTTACAGAGAGATGTGGTCTGTGCTGGTGAGTGGTGTAGCTTTACAGAGAGATGTGGTCTGGGCTGGTGATTGGTGTAGCGTTACAGAGAAACATGGTCTGGTCTGGACATGGTGTAGTTTTACAGAGAGACATCGTCTGGCAGGTGGTGTAGCTTTACAGAGAGATGTGGTCTGGGCTGATGATTGGTGTAGTGTTACAGAGAAACATGGTCTGGTCTGGACGTGGTGTAGTTTTACTGAGAGACGTGGTCTGGTCTGGACGTGGTGAAGTTTTACAGAGAAACATGGTCTGGTCTGGACGTGGTGTAGTTTTACTGAGAGACGTGGTCTGGTCTGGACGTGGTGAAGTTTTACAGAGAGACGTCATCTGGCAGGTGGTGTAGCTTTACAGAGAAACATGGTCTGGTCTGGACGTGGTGTAGTTTCACAGAGAGACATGGTCTGGTCTGGACGTGGTGTAGTCTTACAGAGATGTGGTCTGGTCTGGACGTGGTGTAGCTTTACAGAGAGATGTGGTCTGGTCTGGACGTGGTGTAGCTTTACAGAGAGACGTGGACTGGTCTGGACATTGTGTAGTTTAACAGAGAAACGTGGTCTGGTGGGTGGTGTAGCTTTCCAGAGAGATGTGGTCTGGGCTGGTGATTGGTGTAGCGTTACGGAAAAACATGGTCTGGTCTGGATGTGGTGAAGTTTTACAGAGAGATGTGGTCCGGGCTGGACGTGGTGTAATTTTACAGAGAGACGTCGTCAGGTCTGGACGTGGTGTAGTTTTACAGACAGATGTTCTCTGGGCTGGACGTGCTGTAGTTTTACAGAGAGATGTGGTCTGGTGGGTGGTGTAGTTTTACAGTGAGATGTGGTCTGGTGGGTGGTGTAGTGTTACAGACAGACATGGTCTGGGCAGGTGGGTGGTGTAGTTTTACAGAGAGACGTTGTCTGGTCTGGACTTGGTGTAGCTTTACATAGAGATGTGGTCTGGTGGGTGGTGTAATTTTACAGTGAGATGTGGTCTGGTGGGTGGTGTAGTGTTACAGACAGACATGGTCTGGGCTGGTGGGTGGTGTAGTTTTACAGAGAGACGTTGTCTGGTCTGGAAGTGGTGTAGTTTTACAGAGAGACGTGGTCTGGTCTGGACTTGGTGTAGCTTTACATAGAGATGTCGTCTGGTGGGTGGTGTAATTTTACAGTGAGATGTGGTCTGGTGGGTGGTGTAGTGTTACAGACAGACATGGTCTGGGCTGGTGGGTGGTGTAGTTTTACAGAGAGACGTTGTCTGGTCTGGACGTGTTGTAGCTTTACAGAGAGACGTGGTCTGGTCTGGACGTTGTGTCGTTTTATAGAGAAACGTGGTCTGGCGGGTGGTGTAGCTTTACAGAGAGATATGGTCTGTGCTGGTGAGTCGTTTAGCTTTACAGAGAGACATGGTCTGGTCTGGATGTGGTGTATCTTTACAGAGAGACGTGGACTGGTCTGGACGGGCTGTAGTTTTACAGAGAGACCTCGTCTGGCAGATGGTGTAGCTTTACAGAGAGATGTGGTCTGTGCTGGTGAGTGGTGTAGCATTAGAGAGAAACATGGTCCGGTCTGGACGTGGTGATGTTTTACAGAGAGACGTCGTCTGTCAGGTGGTGTAGCTTTACAGAGAGATGTGGTCTGTGCTGGTGAGTGGGGTAGCTTTACAAAGTAACATGGTCCGGTCTGGACGTGGTGATGTTTTACAGAGAGACGTCGTCTGTCAGGTGGTGTAGCTTTACAGAGAGATGTGGTCTGTGCTGGTCTGGATGTGTTGTAGCTCTACAGAGAAACATGGTCTGGTCTGGACGTGGTGTAGTTTTACAGAGATGTGGTCTGGTCTGGCGGGTGGTATAGCTTTACATAGAGAGATGGTCTAGTCTGGACGTGGTGTAGTTTTACAGAGAAACGTGGTCTGGTCTGGACGTGGTGTAGTTTTACATAGAAACGTGGTCTAGCGGGTGGTGTAGCTTTACAGACAGATGTTGTCTGGTCTGGACATGGTGTAGTTTTACTGAGAGATGTGGCCTGGTCTGGACGTGGTGTAGTTTTACAGAGAGACTTGGTCTCGTGTGGACGTGGTGTAGTTTTACAGAGAAACATGGTCTAGTCTGGACGTGTTGTAGCTTTACAGAGAGACGTGGTCTGGTCTGGACGTTGTGTCGTTTTATAGAGAAACGTGGTCTGGCGGGTGGTGTAGCTTTACAGAGAGATATGGTCTGTGCTGGTGAGTCGTTTAGCTTTACAGAGAGACATGGTCTGGTCTGGATGTGGTGTATCTTTACAGAGAGACGTGGACTGGTCTGGACGTGCTGTAGTTTTACAGAGAGACCTCGTCTGGCAGGTGGTGTAGCTTTACAGAGAGATGTGGTCTGTGCTGGTGAGTGGTGTAGCTTTACAAAGAAACATGGTCTGGTCTGGACGTGATGTAGTTTCACAGAAAGACATGGTCTGGCCTGGACATGGTGTAGTTTTACAGAGAAACATGGTCTGGCCTGGATGTGGTGTAGTTTTACAGAGATCTGGTCTGGTCTGGACGTGGTGTAGCTTTACAGAGAGACGTGGTCTGGTCTGGATGTTGTGTTGTTTTACAGAGAAACGTGGTCTGGCGGGTGGTGTAGCTATCCAGAGAGATGTGGTCTGTGCTGGTGAGTGGTGTAGCTTTACAGAGAAACATGGTCTGGTCTGGACGTGGTGTAGTTTCACAGAAAGACATGGTCTGGTCTGGACGTGATGTAGTTTTACAGAGATGTGGTCTGGTCTGGCGTGTGGTATAGCTTTACATAGAGAGATGGTCTAGTCTGGATGTTTTGTAGTTTTACTGAGAGACGTCGTCTGGTCTCGACGTGTTGTAGCCTTACAGACAGACATGGTCTGGTCTGGACGTGGTGTAGTTTTACAGAGAAACATGGTCCAGTCTGGACGTGTTGTAGCTTTATAGAGAGACATGGTCTGGTGTGGACGTGGTGTAGTTTTACAGAGAAACATGGTCTAGTCTGGACGTGTTGTAGCTTTACAGAGAGACGTGATCTGGTCTGGACGTTGTGTCGTTTTATAGAGAAACGTGGTCTGGCGGGTGGTGTAGCTTTACAGAGAGATATGGTCTGTGCTGGTGAGTCGTTTAGCTTTACAGAGAGAATGGTCTGTTCTGGATGTGGTGTATCTTTACAGAGAGACGTGGACTGGTCTGGACGTGCTGTAGTTTTACAGAGAGACCTCGTCTGGCAGGTGGTGTAGCTTTACAGAGAGATGTGGTCTGGGCTGGTGATTGGTGTAGCATTAGAGAGAAACATGGTCTGGTCTGGACGTGGTGATGTTTTACAGAGAGACGTCGTCTGTCAGGTGCTGTAGCTTTACAGAGAGATGTGGTCTGTGCTGGTGAGTGGTGTAGCTTTACAGAGAGACATGGTCTGGTCTGGACGTGGTGTAGTTTCACAGAGAGACATGGTCTGGTCTGGACGTGATGTAGTTTTACAGAGAAACATGGTCTGGTCTGGACGTCGTGTAGTTTTACAGAGAAACGTGGTCTAGCTGGTGGTGTAGCTTTACAGACAGATGTTGTCTGGTCTGGACATGGTGTAGTTTTACTGAGAGATGTGGCCTGGTCTGGACGTGGTGTAGTTTTACAGAGAGACTTGGTCTGGTGTGGACATGGTGTAGTTTTACAGAGAAACATGGTCTAGTCTGGACGTGTTGTAGCTTTACAGAGAGACGTGGTCTGGTCTGGACGTTGTGTCGTTTTATAGAGAAACGTGGTCTGGCGGGTGGTGTAGCTTTACAGAGAGATATGGTCTGTGCTGGTGAGTCGTTTAGCTTTACAGAGAGACATGGTCTGGTCTGGATGTGGTGTATCTTTACAGAGAGACGTGGACTGGTCTGGACGTGCTGTAGTTTTACAGAGAGACCTCGTCTATCAGGTGGTGTAGCTTTACAGAGAGATGTGGTCTGTGCTGGTGAGTGGTGTAGCATTAGAGAGAAACATGGTCCGGTCTGGACGTGGTGATGTTTTACAGAGAGACGTCGTCTGTCAGGTGGTGTAGCTTTACAGAGAGCTGTGGTCTGGTCTGGGCGTGGTGTAGTTTACAAAGAGACGTGGTCTGGTCTGGAAATGGTGTAGCTTTACAGAGAGACGTGGTCTGGTCTGGGCGTGGTGTAGTTTACAAAGAGATGTGGTCTGGTCTGGACGTGGTGTAGCTTTACAGAGAGACATGGTCTAGTCTGGACGTGGTGTAGTTTTACAGAGAGACGCGGTCTAGTCTCGACGTGTTGTAGTTTTACAGAGATGTGGTCTGGTCTGAACGTGGTGTAGTTTTACAGAGAGACGTGGTCTGGTCTGGGCGTGGTGTAGTTTACAAAGAGATGTGGTCTGGTCTGGACGTGGTGTAGCTTTACAGAGAGACATGGTCTAGTCTGGACGTGGTGTAGTTTTACAGAGAGACGCGGTCTAGTCTCGACGTGTTGTAGTTTTACAGAGATGTGGTCTGGTCTGAACGTGGTGTAGTTTTACAGAGAGACGTGGTCTGGTCTGGATGTGGTGTAGTTTTACAAAGAGACGTGGTCTAGTCTGGAAGTGGTGTAACTTCTCAGAGAGACGCGGTCTAGTCTTGAAGTGGTGTAGTTTTACAGAGAGACATGGTCTGGTCTGGACGTGGTGTAGTTTTACAAAGAGACGTGGTCTGGTGGGTGGTGTAGTTTTACAGAGAGACGTGGTCTGGTGGATGTTGTAGTTTTACAGAGAGACATGGCCTGGTCTGGACGTGGTGTAGTTTTAAGACAGACGTGGTCTGGTCTGGACGTGGTGTAGTTTTACACAGAGACATGGCCTGGTCTGGACGTGGTGTAGTTTTACTGAGAGACGCGGTCTGGACGTGGTGTAGCTTTACAAAGAGATGTGGTCTGGTCTGGACGTGGTGTAGTTTTACAGAGAAACATGGTCTGGTCTGGACGTGGTGTAGTTTTACAGAGAAACATGGTCTGGTCTGGACGTGGTGTAGTTTTACTGAGAGACGTGACCTGGTCTGGACGTGGTATAGTTTTACTGAGAGACGTGACCTGGTCTGGACGTGGTGTAGTTTTACAGAGAGATGCGGACTGGCGGGTGGTGTAGCTTTATAGAGAGATGTGGTCTGGTCTGGATGTGGTGTAGTTTTACAGAGAGACGTGGTCTGGGCTGGACGTCGTGTAGTTTTACAGAGAGACGTGGTCTGGTCTGGACGTGGTGTAGTTTTACAGAGAGACATGGCCTGGTCTGGACGTGGTGTAGTTTTACTGAGAGACGTGACCTGGTCTGGACGTGGTGTAGTTTTACAGAGAGACACGGTCTTGACGTGGTGTAGCTTTACAGAAAGATGTGGTCTGGTCTGGACATGGTGTAGTTTTACAGAGAGACGTGGTCTGGGCTGGATGTGGTGTAGTTTTACAGAGAGAAGCGGTCTGGCGGGTGGTGTAGATTTACAGAGAGATGTGGTCTGGTCTGGACATGGTGTAGTTTTACAGAGAGATGTGGTCTGGTCTGGACATTGTGTAGTTTAACAGAGAAACGTGGTCTGGCGGATGGTGTAGCTTTCCAGAGAGATGTGGTCCGGGCTGGACATGGTGTAGCTTTACAGAGACGTGGTCTGGTCTGGATGTCGTGTAGTTTTACAGAGAGATGTTCTCTGGGCTGGACGTGCTGTAGTTTTACAGAGAGATGTGGTCTGGTGGGTGGTGTAGTTTTGCAGTGAGATGTTGTCTGGTGGGTGGTGTAGTGTTACAGACAGACATGGTCTGGGCAGGTGGGTGGTGTAGTTTTACAGAGAGACTTGGTCTGGTGTGGACATGGTGTAGTTTTACAGAGAAACATGGTCTAGTCTGGACGTGTTGTAGCTTTACAGAGAGACGTGGTCTGGTCTGGACGTTGTGTCGTTTTATAGAGAAACGTGGTCTGGCGGGTGGTGTAGCTTTACAGAGAGATATGGTCTGTGCTGGTGAGTCGTTTAGCTTTACAGAGAGACATGGTCTGGTCTGGATGTGGTGTATCTTTACAGAGAGACGTGGACTGGTCTGGACGTGCTGTAGTTTTACAGAGAGACCTCGTCTGGCAGATGGTGTAGCTTTACAGAGAGATGTGGTCTGTGCTGGTGAGTGGTGTAGCATTAGAGAGAAACATGGTCTGGTCTGGACGTGGTGATGTTTTACAGAGAGACGTCGTCTGTCAGGTGGTGTAGCTTTACAGAGAGATGTGGTCTGTGCTGGTGAGTGGGGTAGCTTTACAAAGAAACATGGTCTGGTCTGGACGTATTGTAGTTTTACAGAGAGACGTGGTCTGGTGGGTGGTGTAGCTTTACAGAGAGATGTGGTCTGGTGGGTGGTGTAGTTTTACAGTGAGATGTGGTCTGGTGGGTGGTGTAGTGTTACAGACAGACATAGTCTGGGCAGGTGGGTGGTGTAGTTTTACAGAGAGACGTTGTCTGGTCTGGACTTGGTGTAGCTTTACATAGAGATGTGGTCTGGTGGGTGGTGTAATTTTACAGTGAGATGTGGTCTGGTGGGTGGTGTAGTGTTACAGACAGACATGGTCTGGGCTGGTGGGTGGTGTAGTTTTACAGAGAGACGTTGTCTGGTCTGGAAGTGGTGTAGTTTTACAGAGAGACGTGGTCTGGTCTGGACTTGGTGTAGCTTTACATAGAGATGTGGTCTGGTGGGTGGTGTAATTTTACAGTGAGATGTGGTCTGGTGGGTGGTGTAGTGTTACAGACAGACATGGTCTGGGCTGGTGGGTGGTGTAGTTTTACAGAGAGACGTTGTCTGGTCTGGACGTGTTGTAGCTTTACAGAGAGACGTGGTCTGGTCTGGACGTTGTGTCGTTTTATAGAGAAACGTGGTCTGGCGGGTGGTGTAGCTTTACAGAGAGATATGGTCTGTGCTGGTGAGTCGTTTAGCTTTACAGAGAGAATGGTCTGTTCTGGATGTGGTGTATCTTTACAGAGAGACGTGGACTGGTCTGGACGTGCTGTAGTTTTACAGAGAGACCTCATCTGGCAGGTGGTGTAGCTTTACAGAGAGATGTGGTCTGTGCTGGTGAGTGGTGTAGCATTAGAGAGAAACATGGTCTGGTCTGGACGTGGTGATGTTTTACAGAGAGACGTCGTCTGTCAGGTGCTGTAGCTTTACAGAGAGACGTAGTCTGTGCTGGTGAGTGGTGTAGCTTTACAAAGAAACATGGTCTGGTCTGGACGTCGTGTAGTTTTACAGAGAAACGTGGTCTAGCGGGTGGTGTAGCTTTACAGACAGATGTTGTCTGGTCTGGACATGGTGTAGTTTTACTGAGAGATGTGGCCTGGTCTGGACGTGGTGTAGTTTTACAGAGAGACTTGGTCTGGTGTGGACATGGTGTAGTTTTACAGAGAAACATGGTCTAGTCTGGACGTGTTGTAGCTTTACAGAGAGACATGGTCTGGTCTGGACGTTGTGTCGTTTTATAGAGAAACGTGGTCTGGCGTGTGGTGTAGCTTTACAGAGAGATATGGTCTGTGCTGGTGAGTCGTTTAGCTTTACAGAGAGACATGGTCTGGTCTGGATGTGGTGTATCTTTACAGAGAGACGTGGACTGGTCTGGACGGGCTGTAGTTTTACAGAGAGACCTCGTCTGGCAGATGGTGTAGCTTTACAGAGAGATGTGGTCTGTGCTGGTGAGTGGTGTAGCATTAGAGAGAAACATGGTCCGGTCTGGACGTGGTGATGTTTTACAGAGAGACGTCGTCTGTCAGGTGGTGTAGCTTTACAGAGAGATGTGGTCTGTGCTGGTCTGGATGTGTTGTAGCTCTACAGAGAAACATGGTCTGGTCTGGACGTGGTGTAGTTTTACAGAGATGTGGTCTGGTCTGGCGGGTGGTATAGCTTTACATAGAGAGATGGTCTAGTCTGGATGTTTTGTAGTTTTACTGAGAGACGTCGTCTGGTCTGGTCTGGACGTGGTGTAGTTTTACAGAGAAACATGGTCCAGTCTGGATGTGTTGTAGCTTTACAGAGAGACATAGTCTGGTCTGGACGTCGTGTAGTTTTACAGAGAAACGTGGTCTAGCGGGTGGTGTAGCTTTACAGACAGATGTTGTCTGGTCTGGACATGGTGTAGTTTTACTGAGAGATGTGGCCTGGTCTGGACGTGGTGTAGTTTTACAGAGAGACTTGGTCTCGTGTGGACATGGTGTAGTTTTACAGAGAAACATGGTCTAGTCTGGACGTGTTGTAGCTTTACAGAGAGACGTGGTCTGGTCTGGACGTTGTGTCGTTTTATAGAGAAACGTGGTCTGGCGGGTGGTGTAGCTTTACAGAGAGATATGGTCTGTGCTGGTGAGTCGTTTAGCTTTACAGAGAGACATGGTCTGGTCTGGATGTGGTGTATCTTTACAGAGAGACGTGGACTGGTCTGGACGTGCTGTAGTTTTACAGAGAGACCTCGTCTGGCAGATGGTGTAGCTTTACAGAGAGATGTGGTCTGTGCTGGTGAGTGGTGTAGCATTAGAGAGAAACATGGTCCGGTCTGGACGTGGTGATGTTTTACAGAGAGACGTCGTCTGTCAGGTGGTGTAGCTTTACAGAGAGATGTGGTCTGTGCTGGTGAGTGGGGTAGCTTTACAAAGAAACATGGTCCGGTCTGGACGTGCTGATGTTTTACAGAGAGACGTCGTCTGTCAGGTGGTGTAGCTTTACAGAGAGATGTGGTCTGTGCTGGTCTGGATGTGTTGTAGCTCTACAGAGAAACATGGTCTGGTCTGGACGTGGTGTAGTTTCACAGAGAGACATGGTCTGGTCTGGACGTGGTGTAGTTTTACAGAGATGTGGTCTGGTCTGGCGGGTGGTATAGCTTTACATAGAGAGATGGTCTAGTCTGGATGTTTTGTAGTTTTACTGAGAGACGTCGTCTGGTCTGGTCTGGTCTGGACGTGGTGTAGTTTTACAGAGAAACATGGTCCAGTCTGGATGTGTTGTAGCTTTACAGAGAGACATAGTCTGGTCTGGACGTCGTGTAGTTTTACAGAGAAACGTGGTCTGGCGGGTGGTGTAGCTTTACAGACAGACGTGGTCTGGTCTGGACGTGATGTAGTTTCACAGAGAGACATGGTCTGGTCTGGACGTGGTGTAGTATTACAGAGAAACATGGTCTGGTCTGGACGTGGTGTAGTTTTACAGAGATGTGGTCTGATCTGGCGGGTGGTATAGCTTTACATAGAGAGATGGTCTAGTCTGGATGTTTTGTAGTTTTACTGAGAGACGTCATCTGGTCTGGATGTGTTGTAGCCTTACAGACAGACATGGTCTGGTCTGGACATGGTGTAGTTTTACAGAGAAACATGGTCCAGTCTGGACGTGGTGTAGTTTTACAGAGAGACGTCGTCTGTCAGGTGCTGTAGCTTTACAGAGAGATGTGGTCTGTGCTGGTGAGTGGTGTAGCTTTACAGAGAAACATGGTCTGGTCTGGACGTGGTGTAGTTTCACAGAGAGACATGGTCTGGTCTGGACGTGGTGTAGTTTTACAGAGAGATGTGGTCTGGTCTGGACGTGGTGTAGTTTTACAGAGAGACGTCGTCTGGTCTGGACGTGGTGTAGCTTTCCAGAGGGATGTGGTCCGGGCTGGACGTGGTGTACTTTTACAGAGAGACGTCGTCTGGTCTGGACGTGGTGTAGTTTCACAGAGAGACGTGGTCTGGTCTGGACGTTGTGTTGTTTTATAGAGAAACGTGGTCTGGCGGGTGGTGTAGCTTTACAGAGAGATATGGTCTGTGCTGGTGAGTGGTTTAGCTTTACCGAGAGATGTGGTCTGGTCTGGACATGGTGTGGTTTTACAGAGAGACATCGTCTAGTCTGGATGTGGTGTAGTTTTACACAGAGACGTGGTCTTGGCCGGACATGGTGTAGTTTGACAGAGAGCCGTCGTCTGGTCTGGACGTGGTGTAGCTTAACAGAGAGACGCGGTCTGCTGCGTGGTGAATCTTTACAGAGAGACGCTGTCTGGTCTGGACGTCGTGTAGTTTTACAGAGCGACGTGGTCTGGTCTGGACATGGTGTAACTTTACAGAGAGACGCGGCCTGGTCTGGACATGTTGTAGTTTTACAGTGAGACGTGGTCTGGTGGGTGGTGTAGTTTTACAGAGAGATGTGGTCTGGTGGGTGGTGTAGTTTTACAGACAGACGTGGTCTGGTCTGGACGTGGGGTAGTTTTACAGAGAGACGTTGTCTGGTGGGTGGTGTAGCTTTACAGAGAGATGTGGTCTGGGCTGGTGAGTGGTGTAGCTTTACAGAGAAACATGGTCTGGTCTGGACGTGGTGTAGTTTCACAGAGAGACATGGTGTGGTCTGGACGTGGTGTAGCTTTACAGAGAGATGTGGTCTGGTGGGTGGTGTAGTTTTACAGAGAGATGTGGTCTGGTGGGTGGTGTAGTTTTACAGAGAGATGTGGTCTGGTCTGGACGTGCTGTAGTTTTACAGACAGACATGGTCTGGTCTGGATGTGGTGTAGTTTTACAGTGAGACGTTGTCTGGCGGGTGGTGTAGCTTTAGAGATTTGGTCTTGTCTGGACATGGTGTAGTTTTCCAGAGAGATGAGGTATGGTCTCAACATGATGTAGTTTTATAGAGAGACGTCGTCTGGCAGGTGGTGTAGCTTTACAGAGAGATGTGGTCTGTGTTGGTGAGTGGTGTAACTTTACAGAGAGACAAGGTCTGTTCTCGAGGTGCTGTAGTTTTACAGAGATGTGGTCTGGTCTGGACGTGGTGTAGTTTTACAGACAGACATGGTCTGGTCTGGACGTGGTGTTTTACAGAGAAACATGGTCTGGTCTGAACGTGGTGTAGTTTTACAGAGAGACATGGTCTTGTCTGGACGTGTTGTAGTTTTACAGACAGACGTGGTCTGGTCTGGACGTGCTGTAGTTTTACAGAGAGACGTTGTCTGGCGGGTTGTGTAGCTTTACAGAGACGTGGTCTGGTCTGGACGTGGTTTGGCTTTACAGAGAGATGTGGACTGGTCTGGACGTGGTGTAGTTTTACAGAGATATGTGGTCTGGGCTGGTGGTTGGTATAGTTTTACAGAGAGACGTTGACTGGGCTGGTTTGTGTTCATGAATAAGGGTTGAATTGGAAAATAACCAGAGGCCAAGGTGAGGCAAACTGCAGAGCCAGAATGTGCATTTCCCCCTCTGTGGTGCCTGGCCTTCAGTCAGATGATTTGGACAACTACTTATCGAAATTTTTCTTCAATGTTGAAGTTGAATCTGTGTCCACAAGTTGTGTTGGCAGCTTGTTCCACACTCTCACCATCATCTGAGTGAAGCTTCCTCATGTTCTCCTTTACCCTTTCAACCTTAATCCATAACCTCTCATCAAACCTCAACAGAAAAAGCCTGATTTTACTTATCCTAACTACACCCATTTATAACCTTTCATTCCTCTATTAAATCTCTCCTTATTCTCCTGTGCTCTAAGAAATAAAATCCTAACCTATTCAACCTGTAACAACAACTTTCTGTGCTAGTCTCCTCCAAGATCCAAGGGGACATCTTGTGAGACCCTGGGGATTTATCCAGCCAAATTCACTTCAAGACAGTACACATTTTCTCTTCCATAATCTGGATACAGTTCATCACCTCACTATTCTTTTGCCTTGTATTGTCCATGTCTGTCTCCCAAGTTGATGCAGTTGCAGGAAAGATATTCCGCCACTGGAGAGAAAGGGTATTCAAAACTGCCGAATGCATCATTAGCACCAGCCTACTCCCCATCAAGGACATGCATACAGAAAGCAGCTGGAAAAGGGTCAGTAATATCAGGCAGGATCCCACCCACCCTACTCATGGACTGTTGTCCCACTCCCATCATACAGCCATAGAGTCATAGCAAGGTACAGCACAAACAGCCCATCAGGGAGGAGGGTACAGTCTTCAGGCCAGAACCACCATACTCAAAAACAGTTCCTAAGTCTGACCAATCCCTCCATCCACTAACTAACCCCTCAACACTCCCAACCACCACTACTTTATCATTTCCTGTCAGTCACCTTACACACAGTGCCTAGCATTACTTGATAGGCATACAATTAATCTGTTTGTAAGCTATTGTATTCATTTATATTTATTGTGTTTTTTATTATAAAGTTAGACCAAATGCAGAATTAGCCCATTTGGCCCACCAAGTCTGCTTTGCCATTCAACCATGAGTGATACTTTGTCCCCACTCCTCAGCCCCAATCCCTGGCCTTCTTACTGTAACTTTTAATGCTGTGTCCAATCAAGAACCTACCTGCCTTAAATACACCCAACAACCTGGTCTCTACAGCTGCCTGTGGTAATAAATTCCACAAATTCACCATCCTCTGGCGATCTGTTTTATATGGACGTCTTCTTTTATATGGCTGTGCCCTCTTGTCCTAGACTTCCCCCAGTATGGAAAACATCCTTTCCACATCAACTCTGTCTAAGCCTTTCAACATTCGAAAGGTTTCAATGAGATTCTTCCCCCTAAATCCTTCTAAATTCCAGCGAATACAGACTCAGAGCTGTCAGGCGTTCCTCATATGATAACCCTTTCATTTTCGGAAGCATCCTTGTGAACCTCCTCTGAACCCTCTCCAATACCAGCTCATCTTTGTGATATGGTGCAACTCAAACTACCTGCGTCTCAATATCACCAAGACCAAGGAGATGGTAGTGGACTTTAGACCTGGGCCTCATATGGAGCCAGTGATCATTAATGGAGAATGTGTGGAGCAGGTTAAGACCTACAAGTATCTGGGAGTGCAGTTAGATGAGAAGCTAGACTGGACTGCCAACACAGATGCCCTGTGCAGGAAAGCACAGAGTCGACTGTACTTCCTCAGAAGGCTGGCGTCATTCAATGTTTGTAGTGAGATGCTGAAGATGTTCTATTGGTCAGTTGTGGAGAGCGCCCTCTTCTTTGTGGTGGCGTGCTGGGGAGGCAGCATTAAGAGGGACGCCTCACGTCTTAATAAGCTGGTAAGGAAGGCGGGCTCTGTCGTGGGCACAGAACTGGAGAGTATGACATCAGTGGCAGAGCGGAGGGCGCTGAGTAGGCTACAGTCAATCATGGAAAACCCTGAACATCCTCTGCACAGCACCATCCAGAGACGGAGAAGCAGCTTCAGCGGCAGGTTGCTGTCAATGCAATGCTCCTCAGACAGGATGAAGAGATCATTACTCCCCAACGCCATTCGGCTTTACAATTCAACCACCAGGGGCAAGACATGTTAAAGTGCTGGGGTTAGGACTGAGCTTAAGTTACCACTCAATGCACTTTAGTAAACTATTTAAGAATTTTTTAAAAGCTATTTATTAATGCTTTTTGGGAGGGTTATTTTAGATGCATATCATATTTATACTGAGTTAAATACTGTATGTAATTAATTTTGCTACAATAAGTGTATGGGACACTGGAAAAATGTTGAATTTCCCCTTGGGGATGAATAAAGTATCTATCTATCTATCTATCATCTTTTCTAAGAGGAGGGGCCCAGAACTGTACGCAATACTCAAGGTGAGGCCTCACCAGTGCCTTATAAAGCCTCAGCATCACATCCTTGCTCTTGTATTCAAGACCTCTTGAAATGAATGCTGACATGGCATTTGCCTTCCTCACCACTGACTCAACCTGCAAGTTAACCTTCAGGGTGTTCTGCACAAGGACTCCCAAGTCCCTTTACATCTCAGATTCCTGGATTTTCTGCCTGTTTAGAAAATAGTCTGCACATTTATTTCTACTTCCAAAGTTTATGACCATGTATTTTCCAATATGGTATTTCAATATTACTGGATTAGGTATTGTGTAATGAAGCAGAGGTGATTAGAGAGATTGAGGTGAAGGAACCCTTAGGAGACAGTGATCATAACATGATTGAGTTCACTGTAAAATTTGAGAAAGAGTAGCCAAAATCCGATGTGTTGGTATTTCAGTGGAGTAAAGGAAATTACAGTGGCATGAGAGAGGAACTGGCCAAGGTTGACTGGAAAGGGACACCAGCAAGAAGGATAGCAGAGCAGCAGTGGCTGGAGCTTATGCAAGAAGTGAGGAAGGTGCAAGACAGATATATTCCAAAAAAGAAATTTTCAAATGGAAAAAGGATGCAATCGTGGCTGACAACAGAAGTCAAAGCCAAAGTAAAAGCAAAGGAGAGGGTATACAATTACGGGAAAGTTACATACGTGGATAGAGTGTTGGCAGGAAATGAGAGAGTGGGAATAAAGGGATCCCATTCTGTTTGGCTGCCAGTTACCAATGGTGTTCCACAGGGGTCTGTGTTGGGGCCACTTCTTTTTACGTTGTATATCAGTGATTTGGATTATGGAATAGATGGCTTTGTGGCTAAGTTTGCTGATGATACAAAGATAGGTGGAGGGGCTGGTAGTGCTGAGGAAACAGAGTTTGCAGAGAGACCTGGATAGATTGGGGGAATGGGCAAAGAGGTGGCAAATGAATTACAATGTTGGAAAGCATATGGTCATGCACTTCGGTAGAAGAAATAAACGGGCAGACTATTACTTAAATGGGGAGAGAATTCAAAGTTCTGAGATGCAACAGGACTTGGGAGTCCTCGTGCAGGATACCCTTAAGGTTAACCTCCAGGTTGAGTCGGTGGTGAAGAAGGCAAATGTAATGTTGGTATTCATTTCTAGAGGAATAGAGTATAGGAGCAGGGATGTGATGTTGAGGCTCTATAAGGCTCTGGTAAGACCTCACTTGGAGTACTGTGTTCAATTTTGGGCTCCTTATTTAAGGAAGGATGTGCTGACGTTGGAGAGAGTTCAGAGCAGATTCACTAGAATGATTCTGGGAATGTGAGGGTTAACATATGAGGATCGTTTGACCGCTCCTGGACTGTACTCCTTGGAGTTTAGAAGAATGAGGGGGGACCTCATAGAAACATTTTGAATGTTGAAAGGCACGGACAGAGTGGATGTGGCAAAGTTGTTTCCCATGGTGGGGGAGTCTAGTACAAGAGGGCATGACTTAAGGATTGAAGCGCACCCATTCGGAACAGAGATGCGAAGAAATTTTTTTAGCCAGAGGGTGATGAATCTGTGAAATTTGTTGCCACGGGCGGCAGTGGAGGCCAAGTCATTGGGTGTATTTAAGGCAGAGATTGAAAGGTATCTGAGTAGCCAGGGCATCAAAGGTTATGGTGAGAAGACGGGGGAAGTGGGACTAAATGGGAGAATGGATCAGTTTATGATAAAATGGCAGAGCAGACTCGATGGGCCGAATGGCCAACTTCTGCTCCTTTGTCTTATGGTCTTATTTGCCACTTTCTTGCTCATTCTCCTAATCTGTCCAAGTCCTTCTGCATCCTACCTGTTTCCTCAACACTACCTGCCCTTCCACCAATCTTCATATCATCTACAAACTTGGCAACAAAGCCATCTATTCCATCATCTATATCATTTATATACAGCATAAAAAGTAGTCCCTACACCGACCCCTGCAGAATACCACTAGTCACTGGCACTCAACCAGAAAAGGATCCTTTTATTCTCAATCACTGCCTCCTACCAATCAGCCAATGCTCTAACCATGTTAGTATCTTTCTTATAATACCATGGGCTCTTAACTTGGTAAGCAGCCTTATGTGTTGCACCTTGTCAAAAGCCTACTGAAAGTCCAAATTTACAACATCTGTGCATGGAGACCAGGTCGTTGGGTGTATTTAAGGCAGAGATTGAAAGGTTCTTGATTGGACGTGGCATTAAAGGTTATGGGGAGAAGGCCAGGACCTGGGGTTGAGGAGAAGATTTAAAAAAAGTATCAGCTATGATGAATGGTGGAGCAGACTCAATGGGCCAGATGGCCTAATTCTGGTCCTATGTCTTATGGTCGAACGTTACAACTGGCCCTTGTCCAATGCAGAATCTCAACCTGAGGACTAGACCCATGTTACTCCATAACTATCTTGAAACTATTGAAATTATGATTACTAGATGCAAAGCATTCCCCTACACACACTTCTGTCAGCTGTCCTCACTCATTCTCAAAGCAGAGATCTAGTATTACACTTTCTGTAGTTGGGACTTCTAATTCAGAAAACCTTCCTGAACACAAACTCTGTCCTTTTACAGTATGGGAGTCCCAGTCAACACGTAAATGTTAATGTGCAATTTATTAAATTTGCCTCTGTACTAAATCCAAAACAGCTTTTACCTGAAAGCTTTATAAGAAAGGTAAATACAATGTTAGCATATATTTAGAGAGGGATAGAATATAAAAGCAAAGATGTAACACTGAGGCATTGGTCAGACTGCACTTGGGGTATTATGAGCAGTTTTGGGCCCCTTATCTAAGGAAGGAAGTGCTGACATTCGGGAGGATCCAGGGGAGGTTCACAAGAATGATTCCAGAAATGAAAGGCTTGTATGCAGAGTATTTGATGGCTCTGGGTCTGTAATCACTGGAGTTTAGAAGAATGAGGAGGGATCTCATTGAAACCTATTGAATATCAAAAGGCCCGGATAGAGTGGATATGGTGAGAATGTTTCCTATAATGAGGAAGTCTTGGTCCAGAGGGCATCTGATTTGCATGGACATTCTTTAGAACAGAGATGAGTGTTTGTTTAGCCAGAGGATGGTGAATCTGTGGAATTCCTTGCCACAGGTGGCTGTAGAGGCAAGGTCATTAGGTATATCTAAAGTGGAGGTTGATGGTTCTTGATTAGTCAGGGCATCACAGGTTATGAGGGAGAAGGCAAGAGAATGGGGCTGAGATGATAATAAATCATCCATGATGAAATGGCAGAGCAGACTCGATGGGCTGAATGGCTTAGTTCTGCTCCTATGTCTTGTAGTCTATAAATGACTCCCACCAGCATTTCCATTCCCTTTAATCTCCCCTCACATGCCCGTGGCATCTTGAGTCCCAGTCATTTCTCACATCTACACTTGTTTCAGCTTGCTTGATCATGCCATGGCATCAATGTGTTCTTTCTGAGTCAGAAATCCCCAGAGCACAACTTTGATCCACCTACAACTCTCTCTAATGCTTCATATCATACCCTCTCACCTCTGTCTTAGAATAGTGATTGTATATAAAACCAGAGGCACTATGGACATTGCTTTTCAGTAGTTGCGGTCTTTAAACCTCGCTGGATCTGTCAATTTTTACAGGAATCTGGGTAACTATCTGAAGAATTTTAGATGAGAGTGGGAAGACATCCAGCTGAATGGGTTGGTGCAGAGTTAATGGGCCAAATGGCCTCTTCCCATTCTGCTGTGGGGCCTGAATGAGGGTGGAGGTTGCCTGAAGATCAGAAGCAAAAGATGGGAGCTTGGTGATGAGTACTCTACTTCCCCACCCCCCCCCCCACCCCCCACCCAGGAGTCGAGGTACCCAGAGGACAATGCCCGAAGGTTCATCCTCAGCTTCCATGTGGCCACAGACACCATCAGCATCTTCGAACCACCACTCCGCAACTCTGGCAGAACCAGTGGAAAGATCCTGTCGAAGATCAGGATTCCCAAACCAGGGAGCAATGTGGAAAAGCCTGAATTCTACACAGCCAGAGACCTGGCCATCTGTTCAGTTGTGGAAGGTACAATTGAGAGGCATGTGGAAGAATGGCTGGAGGGTGGGGGGAGGATGATGGGTGGCAGGTAGCTGGGTGACTGTCAGGAGAGGAAAAGGGAATACACAGCAGTACAAAGTACCCCTTGTTTCCCTCAACAGCTATACAGCTTTGGGAATGACTGACCGAAGGAAGTCACACAACTAGGTGTCTGTGACTCAGCAGGGAAGAGGGGAGGAGTGCAATAGTGATCAGGGATTCCGCATATAGAGGAGAAGACACAAGTTTCTGTAGATGTGAAAGATTCTGTAAATGTGTATGTTGCCTCCCAGGTGAAAGGAATATCTCAGATTGGGTCTAGAGGGGGCGATTCAGCAGACAGTCATGGTGCACACCGGTGCCAACAACATTGGTAGGAAAAGGGATGAGGTCCTGGAAAAGAGAATATAGGGAGCAAGGTAGAAAGCTGACAAGCAGGACCTCCTGAGTGGTAATCTCTGGATTGCGGCCTGTGCCACATGCAGTAAGGGTAAGAGAATAGAATGAATGGGCTTACGAGGGATCGTAAATCAGATGTGATAGAATGGATGCGTCAAACTCTGCCTGTTTCTCATGGTCCTCAGGGCCAAGGTAACACATGGAAGAGAGAAAAGTGTGAACAGTGACAGAGTTTGCGAAATAGTAGGTGGTGAGGTGATAGGAGAATAACAGGAGGTGGGTAGATATCAAGAGGGAGTGGAGTGTTCCCCTCAGACCAAAGGTAGAGTTGGTATGGGAGGAGACTGGGGGGGGGGGGAGAAGTAAAAAGAGGAGGGGAGAGGGTAAAGGATGGGGATGGGAGATTAGGAGGTCTGTTACCTAGTCAGTATTGATGAAGTGCAGACACCAGAGTCCATGCCAGGACTGATCAGTGTTAAAGTAAATGGAACTCGAAGCTATGTGGGGCAGGGTGGACCAGGGTTGAACACCTGCATGCTGGCGTGAGTATTGGTGTGGTCGAAGAGAGTGGAGATCAGGAAATGGCAGCATAAGTCACTGTACAGTCTCAGGAGGGATATCAGACGGTCACTGTACAGACTCGGGAGGGATATCAGACGGTCACTGTACAGTCTTGGGAGGAGGGATATCAGATAGTCACTGTACAGACTCGGGAGGGATATCAGACGGTCACTGTACAGTCTTGGGAGGAGGGATATCAGATAGTCACTGTACAGACTCGGGAGGGATATCAGACGGTCACTGTACGTTCTCAGGAAGAGGGTTATTATGATGGTGACACTACGGTTGCGGTGGGGGTTTGGGGGTTTATCTGATGGTCATTGTACTGTCCAGGAGGGTGGGAGGGTGGTCATTAGTTGTTGACTGTATGGTCCCAGGATGGGGGTTATCAGATGGTCATTGTACGGTCTCGGGAGAGTGTTTACCGGACAGTGACTGTATGGTCCTTTGAGGGAGGGTGGTGGGGTTAACTGTTCTGTCTTGGGAGGGGTGTTATCAGAATGCCACTGTATTGTCCTAGGATCCATTCCTCATCTCCAGCTGAAGTACTTTTTTATTTCAGTCATTGGCTACCGCTTTATCATCACGGATGCCGATGAGTTTGTCTACAAGTACTTGGAAGAACATGCTGCTGAGTTTCCAAGCGAGACGCTCGAGTCATTCCGCCAGAAGGCACAGGAGAGGGTTGGCCGTGCAGCAATGGAGCAAAAAGCTGGGTTAGTCCTCCCATTGCCCCCTTTCCCTGCAGACGAGGGTCAGTCCTCTTGGAACTCCCTGGCGAGTCCACCCGACGCACAGCCTGCCCATCTATACTTGAGCTGGTGAACAGGCAGAGCTGGCTTTCTGCTTTCTCCACGGCCTGTCTGTCTCACAGACACAGAGTAGAGTGTGACACAGTTTCAGACAGCTCATTGGGCTTGAGGCACACTCACGTTTACAACTCTCTTTCTTTCAGCTCTGCAATGACCAATGACTCAGAGTCAACGCCAGCCATTCCAGTTGTTGATGAATGCTCACCAGTACCTCTGGAATGCAAGCAGCTACCCGAGACCGCAACACTGGGAAATGGGTTCCAGAAAGATGTCTGTGATCCTCCGCAGAGAGATATCCATGTGCCCAGCTACCAGGGAGAAATTGGTGCACCCTTTGACACAGGAAACATTGGTGTTCCTCAGCCAATTAATGTCAGTGCAAGCAAGTATCAGGACAAGATTCAAAGACCACTGTGTAGCCCTCAGCAGGGAGATCCCAATCTTTCCCAGAACCAGAACAGAACCCACACACCTCTGAACCAGACCATCACCTGCTCACCAAAACTCCAGGGCTGCACCCCAACCCCTCAGTATCAGGAGATCTGTGCCCTACAGAAGGGAGATATCTATACTACAGAAAACCATAACGTTAGCCGCCATCCCCAAGTCCAGGGCTGTAGCCCAACCCCTCAGCATCAGCATGGCGACTGCAGCCCATACACCAGCCCAGGAGGGACCTGCTGACAACCAAACTAACAGTTGTTGAAGAGTGTTGTGAGATG
This sequence comes from Hypanus sabinus, assembly GCF_030144855.1. Taxonomy (NCBI): domain Eukaryota; kingdom Metazoa; phylum Chordata; class Chondrichthyes; order Myliobatiformes; family Dasyatidae; genus Hypanus; species Hypanus sabinus. The sequence continues at coordinate 1,072,115 of NC_082717.1, read as the reverse complement.
AGAAAATATTGCAGTGTATTATGGAATAAAGTGACGTAATGAACACCTCCCAAGGCTCTCTTCCTCTCTGTAAAGCTCAGTAATCTGCCGGGTGGAGAAACCGCCCCCCCCCCCCCGCAAACCTCCTCTAGTAACAACAGGGCCTGTGATGGGAACTAGAAGTGTACTGAAACAGGCCTTTTGGCCCATCTTTGGCGGATGAACTGAATAAGTATTTTGCATCAGTCTTCACTGTGGAAGACACTAGCAGTATGGCAGAAGTTCCAGGTGTTAGGGGTCATGATGTGTATGAAGTTACTAAAGAGGTGGCTGAAGAGAGTGTGGAGGCATTAGTAATGATCTTTTAAGAATCACTAGATCCTGAATGGTTCTGGAAGACTGGAAAATTGCAAATGTCACTCCTCTCCTCAAGGGAGAGAGGCAAAAGAAAGGAAACAATTGGTCAGTTAGTCTTCCCTCAGTGGTTGGTAAGATATTAAGAGTTGATTATTAAGTCCTTAAGACATTTGGCCCATTGAGTCTGCTCTGCTATTCAATCATGGCTGATACTTCTTTCCCCTCCTCAGTCCCGTTCCCTGGCCTTCTCTCTGTAATCTTTGATGCCGCATACAATCAAGAACATATCAATCTTTGCCTTAAATACACCCAATGATCTAGCCTCCACAGCTGCCTGTGGCAATAAATTCCACAAATTTATCATACTCTGGCTCAAGAAAATTCTCCACATCACTGCTTTAAATGGGTGCCCTTCTATCCTGAGGCTGTGCCCGCTTGTCCTAGACTTCCCCCACCATGGGAAACATCGTTTCCATCATTTACTTGGTCTAGGTCTTTAAACATTCGAAAGGTTTCAATGAGATTATCCTTTATTCTTCTAAATTCCAGTGAGTACAGACCCAGAGCCATCAACCTTCCTCATATGATAACCCTTTCATTTCCGGAATCATCCTTGTGAACCTCCTCTGGACCCTCTCCAATGCCAGCACATCTTTTCTAAGAGGAGGGGCCCAAAACTGCACACAATACTCGAGGTGTGACCTCATCAGTGCCTTATAAAGCCTCAGCATCACATCCCTGCTCTGTATTCTAGACCTCTTGAAATAAATACTAACATTGTTTTTGCCTTCCTCACCACTGACTCAGCCTGGAAGTTAACTTTCACGGTGTTGTGCACAAGGACTCCCAAGTCACTCTGCATCTCAGATTTTTGGATTTTCTCCCCATTTAGAAAATAGTCCACACATTTATTTCTACTACCAAAGTGCCTGACTCTGCATTTTCTAATGTTGTATTTCTCATTTGCCACTTTCTTGTCCATTCTTCCAATCTAAGTCCTTCTGCAGCCTACCCATTTCCTCAACAATACCTGCCCCTCCACCAATCTCCGTATCATCAGCAATTAGCAAAAAAGGCATCTATTCCATTATCTAAATCACTGATACACAGCATAAAAAGTGTCCCTGCAGAACACCACTAGTCACTGGCAGCCAACCAGAAAAGGATCCTTTTATTCCCACCCGCTGCCTCCTACCAATCAGCCAATGCTCTAACCATGTTAGTAACTTTCCTGTCCTACCATGGGCTCTTAACTTGGTAAGCAGCCTCATGTGTGGCACCTTGTCAAAGGCCTTCTGAAAGTCCAAATATACAACATCCACTGCATTCCCTTTATCTATCCTACTTGTATTCTCAAAGATCACTAAGGTCAGTCTAATTGGTCTAATAGTTTCCATTCTGCTGCCTTCCTTTCTTAAATAGTGGAGTGAGTTCCTCCAGCATTTTGTGTGTGTTGCTCGGATTTCCAGCATCCACAAATTTTCTTGTTTGTGGCTCTCTCCTAAGGGTTCTTTTACTTTAAGCTCCCTAATCCATTCCAGTTCATTACAGAACACCCAATCCAATATAGTTGATCCCCAAGTTAGCTCTACGACAAACTGATTTAAAAAGCCATCTTCTAGGCATTCAACAAACTCTCTTGAGATACGAAACAAACTTGATTTTCCTGATCAACCTGCCCGTTGAAATCTCCCATCACTATCATAAAAGTGTCCTCATTAAGGATGAAGTCTCAGGGTACTTGGAGGCACATGATAAAATAGGCCGTAGTCAGCATGGTTTCCTCAAGGGAAAATCTTACCTAATAAATCTGTTGTAATTCTTTGAAGATATAACAAACAGGATAGACAAAGGAGAATCAGTTGATGTTGTGTACTTGGAATTTCAGAAGGCATTTGATAAAGTGCCATATGAGGCTGCTTTACAATCTAGGTATCACAGGAAAGATTCTAGCATGATTGACTGGCAGGATGCAAAGAATGGGAATAAAGGGAGCATTTTCTGGTTGTCTGCCAGTGACTAGTGTTCCACAGTGATCTGTGTTGGGACTTACACCTTTTACATTATACAGTGCCTATAAAAAGTATTACCCCACCCCCTCAGAGGTTTTCATGTTTTACTGTTTTACAACAATATGTTCTTGTAAAAGACACTTGGATAGGTACATGGAGCTTAGAAAAATAGAGGGCTAACCCTAGGTAATCTCTAAAGTACGTACATGTTCGGCACAGCATTGTGGGCCGAAGGACCTGTATTGAGCTGTAGGTTTTCAATGTTTTCTAACATTGAAGCACAGTGGATTTAATTTGGCATTTTTGATACTGATCAACAGAAAAAGACACTTTCATGTCAAAGTGAAAACCAGATGTCTACAAGGTCATCTAAATTAATTACAAATATAAAACACAAAATAATGGATTGCTTAAGTATTCACCACCCCCTTCTTAATATGACACACCAAATCAGCACTGGTGCAGCCAACTGGTTTTAGAAGTCACATAATTAGTTAAATGGAGATCACTGTGTGCAGTCAAAGTGTTTCAATTGATTGTATTAAAAATACACCTGTATCTGGAAGGTCCAACTGCTGGTGAGTCAGTATCCTGGCAAAAACTACACCATGAGGACAAAAGAGCTGAAAGGTAATGTTACAGCTATATAGGACCCCAGTCAGACCCCACTTGGAGTACTGTGCTCAGTTTTGGTCGCCTCACTACAGGAAGGACGTGGAAACCATAGAAAGGGTGCAGAGGAGATTTACAAGGATTTTGCCTGGATTGGGGAGCATGCCTTATGAGAGGAGGTTGAGGGAACTCGGCCTTTTCTCCTTGGAGTGACAGAGGATGAGAGGTGACCTGATAGGGATGTATAAGATGATGAGAGGATTTGATCGTGTGGATAGTCAGAGGGTTTTCCCCCAGGGCTGGAATGGCGAGCACAAGAGGGCATAATTTTAAGTTGCTTGGAAGTAGGTACAGAGGAGATGTCAGGGGTAAACACGAGGAAATCTGCAGATGCTGGAAATTCAAACAACAACACACACAAAATGTGAAGGGTCTCGGCCCGAAACGTCGACAGTGCTTCTCCCTATAGATGCTGCCTGGCCTGCTGTGTTCCACCAGCATTTTGTGTGAGATGTCAGGGGTAAGTTGTTTTTATTTACGCAGAGTGGTGAGTGCATGGAATGGGCTGTCAGCGACGGTGGTGGAGGCAGATACGATAGGGTCTTTTAAGAGATTCCTGGACAGGTATATGGAGCTCAGAAAAATAGAGGGCTATGGATAACCCTAGGTAATTTTTAAGGACATGTTGGCACAGCATTATGAGCTGAAAGGCCTGTATGGTGCTTGCTGTAGGTTTTCTAAGAATCTATCCACACACCCTCCCATACTGTCAGAACTGAGAGGCATATGTCACTATCCACACCCCCTCCCGCAGTAATAACTGACCAACTCACATCAATATACGCACCCTCCTGTACAATCAGAACAGACTGACTTCACTATCCACACACCCACCTGTACAGTCAAAACCAAGAGACTCACGTCACTTTCCACATCCCCTCCCGTACAGTCAGAATCGAGATTCATGTCACTATCCACACCCCTCTGGTACAGTCAAAACTGACTCACATCACTATCCACACCCCCACCTATACAGTCAAAAGAGACTCGCCCCACTATCCACACACCCTCCCGTACAGTCAGAATTGAGATTCATGTCACTATCCACACCCCTCCAGTACAGTCAAAACCAAGAGACTCACGTCACTATCCACATCCCCTCCCGTACAGTCAGAATCGAGATTCATGTCACTATCCACACCCCTCCGGTACAGTCAAAACTGACTCACATTACTATCCACACCCCCACCTATACAGTCAAAAGAGACTCACCTCACTATCCACACACCCTCCAGTACAGTCAGAACTGAGAGACTCACGACACTATCAACACACCTCCCATACAGTCTGAACTCACATTACTATCAATGCCAACTCCCGTACAGACAGAACTGAGATTCATGTCACAATCCACAGCCCTTCCCATACAGACAAAACTGACAGACTCACATTACCATCTACACCCACTCCTGCACAATCAGAACAAACTCACCTCATTATCCACACACCCTCCCTCCCATACAGTCAACACCGAGAGTCGTTATCCACAACCCTTCCTTTACAGTCACAAATGAGACTCATGTCACTACCCACATCCCCTCCTGTACAGTCTGAACTGAGTCTCATGTCACTACCCGTAACCCCTGTAGTCACAACTCAGAGATTCATATCACTATCCACACCCACTCCCGTACAGTCAGAAATGAGAGACTCACCACACTATCGACATACCCCTCTCTTACAGCTAGAACAGAGAGACTCACTTCACCAACACTTAATGTCATGTTGCTCTTTTACTAAGTTGTATCACAGTTCAGCTGGTCCCAATTCCCACAGTCACCTCTCAGCGATGCCCCTGCAGGTGGGGCTTTTGAAACAGAGGGTTCCCCACTGGAGCCAGGTGCACAAGAGCCCGACCCTCCCTCCAGTATCTCCTTTTGTGTAATCTCAGGTTTGGTGACCATTCGACCCAAGACTCTGAGACAAGCCCCTCACGTCACCATCGGTACTACAGGCAGACACTGCACTCCTCAGCAGGGGCAAGTGCAGACGTCCAGAGATGCACACACGCTTGCATTGACAGGCACAATCACAGACACAATCGTGCATGTATGCACATGCATGCACTAGTGCATGCCCGCTCATACATTTGTGTACAGCCTTTGGAGCCCCAAGGTGGGACAGAGTTCAGACAGGGCTCTTTATGCTGCCTGTGGTACGTGGTGAGGGAGGCACCAGATGGGATGGGGAGGTGAGACACTGTAGGCTAGGGACTGCTTCGGGTTTGGATGGTGGGGAGCACAGTGCTGTCGGATCAGCCACTTGGTGAGTCCACACATTGATCCGGCAAGTCAGGAGCAGCGGAGTTTGCGAGTTCGAGGGGAAACTCCGTTTTCAGATTTGATCAAGCCGTTCTCTTGGTAACCTGTGGGGAATAGAGAGGCAGTGCAGAGGCAAAGGAGAAGAGAGAGAAAGAGGGGAGGAGAGAGAGAGAAAGAGGGGAGGGGAGAGAGAGAAAGAGGGGAGGGGGAGGGAGAAAGAGGGGAAGGAGAGAGAGAAAAGGATGGTGAGGGTGCAGGAGAGGGCGAGGAGGAGGGGTGGGACAGGGGGAGGGAGAGCTGTTACTGAGGTGGCAGCCAAGATCCTGACAACCCCCTGCAGATGCCTTGAGCCCAACACCCTTCTGAGCCCAAACCCATCCATCACAAACAGGCCCCCACATCCAAGTCTACCTCCCACCCATGTGGCAGCACAGCCCCCTCCCACGCCCAGTAGCCCACCGCTCCTCACTGACCTGCATCCCTGCGCTGGCCCCTGGGCCGGGGCCCGGGTACTGCGCCCCTCCTGCGTGCTGCCTGCTCCAGTTGGGACTCCCGGCAGCGACGCAGCTGAAAGTTGATGAAACGCCACATCATCCACCCCTGGGGGAGGCAGGCAGCCAGAAGAATGGTGAGTCTGGGGAGAAGGGCAAATACACATCACCGGTTAACACCAAACAGCCCCTCGCTGCCCCTCCCCCCAGAACAGTGAGCAAGGGTGGGTGTGGGGAGGCCTACGGTCAACGCCAGCAGGGCAGCTGGTTGCAATGACATTTGAACAACAGCTGCATTAATATTGACTGTAAGACATGAACATTCACTCCATCAAGTCTCTCCACTATTCCATCATGACTGATTTATTATCCTTCTCAGCCCCATTCCCCGCCTTCTCCCCACAACCCTTGATAAATTGACTAAACAAGAACCCATCAACCTGCGCTTTAAATAGACCCAAAGATTCGTCCTCCACAGCCACCTATAGCAATCAATTCCACCCCTCTTGCTAAAGAAATTCCTCCTCATTTCCATTCGGAATAGACACCCCTCTATTCTGAGGCTGTGCCCGCTAGTTCTTGACTTCCCCCACCACAGGAAACATCCTCTCCACGTCTGTTAAGGCCTTTCAACATTTAATAGGTTTCAGTGAGATCCCCTTCACTGTTATGAACTCTAGTGAGTACGTGCCCAGAACCTTCAAACGCTCCTCATATGTTAACCCTTTCATTCCTGACATTATTCTCATGAACTTCCTCTGGACCCTCTTCAATGCCAGCAAATCTTTTTCTAGATAAGAGGCCCAAAACCTCAAACAATACTCCACAAGCAGTCTGGCCATAAAACCTAAGATGGAATTAACGCAGCTGGACATGCTGGCTGGAATGAATGGCTTCTGTTCCCGTGCAATGTCTGGGAGAAGTGGGAGTGAGGTGGTTATGAGTGACAACCTTCTGAGGTTCTGCTACAAAACCAAGAGGAGGATTCAAAGCAGGGCAAAGGGACTGGATACTCAGTGCCTATAAAAAGTATTCACCTCCCCCCTTGAAAGTTTTTATATTGTTTGACAACATTGAATCACAGTGGATTTAATTTGGCTTTATTTGACACTGATCAACAGAAGTACTCTTCCGTGTCAAAGTGCAAACAGATCTCTACAAAATGATCTAAATTAGTCACAAATATAAAACACAAAATAATTGATTGCCTAAGTATTCACTGACTTCACGACAGTATTTAGTCAATGCACCTTTGGCAGCAATTACAGCCTTGAGTCTGTGTGGACAGGAACACAACTAGTCACCGACCTCCATGCAGAGTACAAACCATCTACAACCACCCTTTGCCTTCTATGGTCACACCAATTCTGGATCCCTTGGATCCCATGCCTCATTACTTTCTGAATGAGCCTTGCATGGCGAACTTATCAAACGACTTTTTGAAATCAATATACACTACATCCACAGCTCTACCTTCATCAATGTTTTTTTACATCCTCAAAGAATTCAATCAGGCTCATTAGGCATGACCTGCCCTTGACAAAGCCATGATGACTATCCCTAATCAGATTATGCATCTCCAAATGCTCATAAATCTTGTCTCCCAGGACCTTCTCCAACAATTAGGTCTATAATTTGGTCTACGATTTCTTGGGCTATCTCTACTCCCTTTCTTGAACATGGGAACAACATTTGCAACCTTGCAATCCTCCAGTACTTCTCCCGTCCCTATTGATGATACAAAAATCATCAAAGGCTCAGCAATCTCCTCCCTCGATTCCCACAGTAGCCTGGGGTACACCTCATCCAGTCCCGGCAACTTAGCTAACTTAATACCTTTCAATAGCTCCAGCACATCCTCTTTCTTAACATCTGTACGCTCAAACATTTCAGTCTGCTGTGAGTCATCCCCACAGTTGCCAAGGTCCTTTTCCCTGGTGAATACTGAAGCAAAGTATTCATTAAGTACCTCTGCTACTTCATCCAGCTCCACAGGCGTACTTCCATTATCATACGCAATTGGTCCTACTTTCACATGGCTCATCTTCTTGCTCTTCACGTACTTGTAGAATGCCTTGGGGTTTTCCTTAATCCTGCTCGTCAAGGATTAATGTCTCATGGCCCCTTCTAGCTCTCCTAATTTCCTTCTTAAGCTCCTTCCTGGCACCGTTGTAATTTTCTAGAGCTCTAACAATACCTAGTTTCTTGAACGTCTCATAAGCTTTTTTTCTTCTTAACTAGATTTTCTACATCCTTTGTACACCGTGGTTCTCATACCCTACACCATCCTTTCCCTGCCTCAATGGAACCTACCTATGCAGAAATGCTGTGCATTTATAACCATACAATAATTACAGCATGGAAACAGGCCATCTCAGCCCTTCCAGTCTGTGCCGAACGTTTACTCTCACCTAGTCCCACTGACCCGCACTCAGCCCATAACCTTTCATTCCTTTCCTGTCCATATACCTATCCAATTTTACTTTAAATGACAATACTGAACCTGCCTCTACCACTTCTACTGGAAGCTCATTCCACACAGCTACCACTCTCTGAGTAAAGAAATTCTCCCTTGTGTTACCCTTAAACTTCTGCCCCCTAACTCTCATCTCATGTGCTCGTTTGAATCTCCCCTACTCTCAATGGAAAAAGCCTATCCACGTCAACTATCTATCCCCCTCATAATTTTAAATACCTCTATCAAGTCCCCCCTCAACCTTCTATGCTCCAAAGAATAAAGACCTAACTTGTTCAATCTTTCCCTGTAACTTAGGTGCTGAAACCCAGGTAACATTCTAGTAAATCTTCTCTGTACTCTCTCTATTTTGTTGACATCTTTCCTATAATACGGTGACCAGAACTGTACACAATTCTCAGGAATGTTTTCCCTGAGAACATCTGCTCCCAAGTTTCTGCCTAATAGCATCATATTTCCCCCTACTTCAATTAAATGTTTTCCCAAATTGTCTGCTCCTGTCCCTCTCCAGCACTATGGTGAAGGAGACAGATTGTGATTGTGATCTCCAAAATGCTCTCCCACTGAGAGATCTGACACCTGACCAGGTTCATTTCCCAATACCAGTTCAAGTACAGCCTCTCCTCTTATTGGCTTATCTACGTATTGTATCAGGAAACCTTCCTGAACACACCTAACAAATTATACCCTCTAGGGAGATGCCAGTCAATATTAGGAAAGTCAAAATCACCCATCACAACAATCCTATTATTACTACAACCCTATTATTACTGCACTGTCCAGAAATGCCTCCCTATCTGCTCCTCGATGTCTCTGTTCCTATTGGGGGGGGTCTATAAAAACATCCAGTAGAGTTATTGACCCCTTCTTCTTTCTGACTTCCGCCTACAATGATTCAGTAGACAATCCCTCCATTATGTCCTCCTTTCTGCAGCTGTGACACTATCCCTGATCAGCAGTGCCACTCCCCACCTCTTTTGCCTCCCTCCCTGAACCTTTTGAAACATCTAAAGCCCAGAACACTCAGCAGCCATTCCTGCCCCTGAGACATCCAAGTCTCTGTAATGGCCCCAATGTCATAGTTCTACATATCGATCCATGGTCTAGTTCATCCACCTTGTTTTGATACTCCTTGCATTAAAATAGACACATCTCAAACCACCTGGCTGAGTGCATCTTTGCTCTAACATCTGCCTATGCTTCCTCACAAACCCCTACAAGCTGTCTCTACTTGTGCACCAACTGCTCCATCCTCTGCCTCTTCACTTCAGTTCCCACCCCCTGCAAATCTAGTTTAAACCTTCCCCGACAGCTTTAGCAAATTTCCCTCCCAGGATATTGGTTCTCCTCCAGTTCAGGTGCAACCCACTTGTACAGGACACCCTTTCCCCAGAAAAGGTTCCAATGATCCATGAACGAAACCCCTGCCCCATACACCATCTCCCACAGCCACTCGTTCATCTGCACTATCTTCTTGTTCTGACCTTTCCTAGATTGTTGCACTGGGAGTAATCCAGAGATTACCTCCTTGGAGGTCCTGCTCTCCAGCCTCCTTCCTAACTTACTGTGTAGGACCTCTACTCCTCTCCTGCCTCTGTAATTGCTACCAATATGTACCACAACCTTGGGCTGCTCTCCATCTCCTTCGAAAATATTCTGCAACTACTCGGAGACATCCTGGACCCCAGCACCTGGGAGGCTGCTATCTCTTTTGCTGCCGCAGAATTTCCAATCTGTTCCCCTAACCGTCGAGTCCCCCATGACTATCGCTCCACCTGACTTCACCCTGCCTTCTGAGGCTCAGAGCCCACCTCAGTGTTCTTGCTCTGGCTGCTGCTGCCTCGCCCGGATAGTCCATCCCCCCCATCAGTATCCAGAGGGGTATACCTGTTGCTGTGGGAGACCCTGCACTGACTTCCTTCTCCCTTTTCCTCTCTCAGCGTTCACCATTCTATTCCTGGAATTCTGCACTCACAGTGTAACCACCTGCTCAAAAGTTGTATCTATAAATTGATCTGCCTCCTGTAGGATTCCCACATCCTACAGGAGGAGAATTGCACTGCCATATCTGCCATCCTGCCTGCACTGTACAATGGGCAACCTAAACCAAGTCAGCAATAACGAGAGGAAAAACTAACCCTTCTAACCTGTTTCTTTGGCCTCGGCCTCTTGACTCAAAGCCTGACATTCACCACTGGCCTACTCCCAACCAAAGCCACCAGGCTTGTCTCTTCTGTATTTTTATTTACTTCGAAGTTAAGTAAATAGGAGTATCTGCTATTAGCACCGATTGGGCCTCCGGAATGTCTGAATGCCCGCAAAGCTCGCCTTTTATACAAGCTTCACCAACCTGCCAGTAACCTCATATCAATGCCTTGGTGAAAATGAATCTCAAACTTGTATATCGTAACATATACGTACTTTGATAATAAATTTACTTTCAACTTTGAATGGCTGCCAGATGTTCTGAGGCTTAGATGTTTCAAAAGAGGTGGGAAGTGGCATTACTAATCACTAATTACTAATCAGCTGCAGAAAGGGAGGTGTCATCCACTTAGTCAGTGTGGAAGGAATTTAGAAATAGGAATGGAGCTATTTGTTTATAGACCCCCCCCCCCCCCCAACCCACTAAGGCACAACGTGCAGATCCAGAGGCAGATTTTGGGAAAGTGTATAAGTAACAGGCATGCTGACTTTCAACAATCAGGGCTTTGAGTACAGCGGTTGGGATGTTATGTTGCAATTGTGAAAAATAACAGTGAGGCTGCATTTGCAATATTGTGTTTAGTTTTGCCACCCTGATACAGGAAAGATAGTGTGAAACTTGAAAGAGTGTAGAAGAGATTTAGAACAGGAACAATGCCCCTCAGCCTATGATGATGAGCCCAGCTAATAAAAATGACACCTAATTACATTCAGGCAGAAGGGATTCGTGTATCTGTGACCCTCCATTTTCATGTACCTATCTAACAGCCGCTTGAATGCCATTTATAATGATTTAGACCATCAATCATAGAAGAAGAATTAGGCCACTTGGCCCATCGAGTGTTTTCTGCCGCCCCATCATGGCTGATTTATTATCCCTCTCAACCCCATTCTCCTGCCTTCTCCCCATAGCCTTTGATGCCCTGATTAATCAAGGACCTATCAACCTTTGCTTTAAATATTCCCAATGAGTTGGCTTCCACAGGCATCTGTGTCAATAAATTCCACGCTCACCTTGTGTCGGAAGAATTTCATCCTCAGCTGGCACTCCATAAACAGTTATGGAGAGAAGGTGACCAGTTAGGTGAGTGAGTGCATAAAATCATCAGCAGTATAGACAGGGTGAATGCACAGTCTTATTTCCACATTTAAGATGAGGGGGGATATATTTACACTATTACAGGTTGCCAGGTACAATGTTGTGGCCATCAATGAATCTTGGCTGAAGGATGGTTGTAGTTGGGAGCTGAATGTCCAAAGTTACACACTGTATCAGAGGGATAGGAAGGCAGGCAGAGGGGTTTGTGTGGCCCTACTGGTAAAGAATGGCATCAAATCACTAGAAAGATGTGCATTGGATCGGAAGATGGTGAATCCTTGGGGGATGAGTTAAGAAACTACAAAAAAAGGACGTTGATGGCAGTTATATACAGGCCTCCCAACAGTGACTGGGAGATGGACAACAGGAAATAGAAAAGGCAAGTCAAAAGGGCAATGTTATCGTAATCATGGGAGATTTCAACGCGCAGGTTAATTCGGAAAATCAGGTTGGCAATGGATCTCAAGAGAGTGAGTTTGTTGCATGTCTAAGAGATAGCATTTTAGAGCAGTTTGTCATCGGGTTTACTAGGGGATCAGCCATACTGGATTGGTTGTAATGTAGTGAACCAGAGGTGATGAGGGAGCTTAAGATAAAAGAACCCTTGGGAAACAGTGATCACAATATGATTTGAGTTCCAACTTTTAATTTGATAGGGAGAAAGTAAAGTCTGATGTAGCAGTATTTCAGTGGAATGAGGGAAGTTCAGTGGTATGAGAGAGGAGCTGGCCAAAGTAAATTGGAAGGAGCTGCTAGCGGGGATGTCAGCAGAGCAGCAATGGCGTGTGTTTCTGGGAAAAATGAGGAAGGTGCAGGACACACATATTCCAAAAAAAAAGAAATACTCAAATGGTAAAATAGTACAACCATGGCTGACAAGGGAAGTCAGAGCTATTGTAAAAGCAAAAGAAAGGGCATACAACAAACCAAGAATTAGTGTGAAGATAGAGGACTGGGAAGTTTTTAAGAACCTACAGAGAGCAAACCAAAAGAATCATTAGAAGGGAAAAGATGAAATATCAAAGCAAGCTAGCAAATAAAGTCCATGATATCCTGAAGTGGGAAGGTGAACAGCCAAAGGTCGTGGTACATATTGGTACCAACAATATGGGTAAGAAAAGGGAGAAGGTCCTGAAAATGGACTACAGGGAGTTAGGAAGGAAGTTGAGATGCAGGACCTCAAAGGTAGTAATCTCGGGATTACTGCCTATGCCATGTGACAGTGAGTATAGGAATAGAATGAGGTGGAGGATAAATGCATGGCTGAGGGATTGGAGGAGGGGGCAGGGATTCAGATTTCTGGATCATTGGGACCTCTTTTGGGGCAGGTGTGACCTGCACAAAAATGACAGTTGCTGCTGAATCTGAGAGAGACCAATATCCTGGCAGGAAGGTTTGCTAAGGTTATTGGGGAGAGTTTAAACTAGAATTGCTGGCAGGGTGGGAACCAAACTGAAGAGACGGAGGAAGGGGCAGTTCGCTCACAAATAGGGAAAGCTTGGAGACAGTGTGAGAGGGAGGATAGGCAGGTGATAGAGAAGGGATGCACTCAGACTGATAGCTTGAGATGTGTCTATTTTAATGCAAGAAGCATCATGAACTAAGTGGATGAGCTTAAATTGTGGATCAGTACTTGGAGCTATGATGTTGTGGCCATTACAGAGACTTGGATGGCTCAGGGGCAAGAATGATTACTTCAAGTGCCAAGCTTTAGATGTTTCAGAAAGGACAGGGAGGGAGACAAAAGAGGTGGGGGCATGGCACTGCTGATCAGAGATCAGTGTCATGGCTGCAGAAAAAGGAGGAAGTCATGGAAGGATTGTCTATGGAATCTCTGTGGGTGGAAATTAGGAACAGGAAGGGGTCAATAACTCTACTGGGTGTTTTTTATAGACCACCCAATACTAACAGGGACATCATAGAGCAGATAGGAAGACAGATTCTGGAAAGGTGTAATAATAACAGGGTTGTGGTAGTGGAAAATTTTAATTTCCCAAATACTGATTGGCATCTCCCTGGAGCAAGGGATTCAGATGGGGTGGAGTTTTAAGATGTGATCAGAAAGGTTTCCTGATACAATATGTAGATAGGTCTATAAGAACAGAGGCTGTACTTGATCTCATATTGGGAAATGAACCTGGTCAGGTGTCAGGTCTCTCAGTGGAAAAGCATTTTGGAGTTAGTGATCACAATTCTATCTCCATTACCATAGCATTAGAGAGGGGTGGAACAGACAAGTTAGGAAAGCGTTTAATTGGAGTAAGGGGAAATATGAAGCTATTGGGCAGGAACTTGGAAGCATAAATTGGGAACAGATGTTCTCAGGGAAATGTACGGAAGAAATGAGGCAAATGTTCAGGAGATATTTGTGTGAACTTCTGCATAGGTACGTTCCAATGAGACAGGGAAAGGATGGTAGGGTCCAGGGAGCACAGTGTGAAAAAGGCTGTTGAAAATCTAGTCAAGAAGAAAGGAAAAGCTTACGAAAGGTTCAAAAAACTAGATAATGATAGAGATCTAGAAAACTATAAGGCTAGCAGGAAGGAGCTTAAGAATGCAATTAGGAGAACCAGTAAGGGCCATGAGAAGGCCTTGGCAAGCAGGATTAAGTACAACCCCAAGGCATTCTACAAGTATGTGAAGAGTAAGAGGATAAAACGTCAGAGAATACGACCAATCAAGTGTGACAGTGGAAAAGCGTGTATGGAACTGGAGGAGATAGTGGAGGTACTTAATAAATACTTTGCTTCAGTATTCACACAAAAAAGGATATTGGCGATTGTAGGGATGACTTACAGAGGACTGAAAAGCTTGAGCATGTAGATATTAAGAAAGAGGATGTGCTGGAGCTTCTGGAAAGCATCAATTTGGATAAGTCACCAGGACTGGACAGGATGTACCCCAAGCTACTGTAGGAAGCAAGCGAGGAGATTGCTGAGCCCCTGCAATGATCTTTGCATCATCAATGAGGACAAGAGAGGTTCCAGAAGATTGGATGTGTGGATGTTTTCCCTTATTCAATAAAAGGAGTACAGATACTCCAGGAAATTATAGACCAGTGAGTCTTAATTCAGTGGTTGGTAAATTGATGGAGAAGATGCTGAGAGGCAGGATTTATGAACATTTGGAGAGGCATAATATGATTAGGAATAGTCAGCATGGCTTTGTCAAGGGCAGGTCGTGCCTTATGAGCCTGATTGAATTTTTTGAAGATATGACTAGACAGGTTGGTGAAGGTAGAGCAGTAGATGTAGTGTATATGGATTTCAGTAAGCCAGTAAGGCATTTGATAAGGTACCCAATGCAAGGATTATGAGGAAGTAAGGAGGCATGGGACCCACGGGGACATTGCTTTGTGGATCCATAATTGGCTTGTCCACAGAAGGCAAAGAGTGGTTGTAGACGGCTCATATTCTGCATGGAGGTTGGTGACCAGTGGTGTGCCTCAGGGATCTGTTCTGGGACCCTTACTCTTCGTGATTTTTATAAATGATCTGGCTGAGAATGTGGAGGGATGAGTTTGTAAATTTGCTGATGACACAAAGGTTGGGGGTACGTATAGTGTGGAAGGCTGTCAGAGGTTACAGTGGGACATCGAAAGAATGCAAAACTGGGCTGAGATGGGAAAAATGGAGTTCAACCCAGATAAGTGTGAGGTGGTTCATTATGGTAGATCAAATATGATGGCAGAAAACAGTAATAATGGCAAGACTCTTGGCATGTAGAGGATCAGAGGGATCTAGGAGTCCAAGTCCATAGGACAGACACTCAAAGGTGCTATGTAAGTTGACTCTGTGGTTAAGAAGGCATACAGTATATTGACCTTCATCCACCATGGGATTGAGTTTAAGAACCGAGAGCTATTGTTACAGCTATATAGGACCCTGGTCAGACCCCACTTGGAGTACTGTGCTCAGTTCTGTTGCCTCACTATAGAAAGGATGTGGAAACCATAGAAAGGGTGCAGAGGAGATTTACAAGGATGTTGCCTGGATTGGGAAGCATGACTTATGAGAATAGGTTGAGTGAACATGGCCTTTTCTCCTTGAAGTGAAGGAGGATAAGAGGTGACCTGATAGAGGTGTACAAGACGACGAGAGGTATTGATCATGTGGATAGTCAGAGGCTTTTCCCAGGGCTGAAACGGCTAACACGAGAGGGCATAGTTTTAAGGTGCTTGGAAGCAGGTACAGAGGATATGTCAGGGGTAGGTTTTTTTTTATATAAACGCAGAGAGTGATTAGTGCGTGGAATGGGCTGTCAGCAATAGTGGTGGA
This sequence comes from Hypanus sabinus, assembly GCF_030144855.1. Classification (NCBI taxonomy): domain Eukaryota; kingdom Metazoa; phylum Chordata; class Chondrichthyes; order Myliobatiformes; family Dasyatidae; genus Hypanus; species Hypanus sabinus. The sequence continues at coordinate 1,056,286 of NC_082717.1, read as the reverse complement.
GGCGGATATAATAGAGTCTTTTTCTGGACTCCTGGATAGGTACATGGAGCTTAGAAAAAATAGTGGGCTATTGGTAACCCTAGGCAATTTCTAAAGTGAGTATGTGTTTGGCACAGCATTGTGGCCGAAGGGTCTGTATTGTGCTGTAGGTTTTCTGTTTCTAAATAATATCGAAGTGGATAGTAAAAGTTTTTTCAAGTATGTAAAAATAAAAGAGAGATGAGAGTGGATATAGGACTGCTAGAAAATGAGGCGGGAGAAATAATATGAGGGACAAGGAGGATGATGATGAACTAAATGAGTATTTTGCATTAGCCTTCACTGTGGAAGACACTAGCAGAATGCCTGATGTTGTCGTGTGTGAAGGAAGAGAAGTGGATGCAGTTACTATTACAAGGGAGAAGGTGCTTAAAAAGCTGAAAGACATAAAGGTACATAAGTCACCCGGACCAGATGAACTTATTTGAGAATAAGAGGTCAGTTATTTTGAGAATAAGAGGTCAGTTATTTAAAACAGAGTTGAGGAAGAGCTTCTTCTCCCAGAGAGTTGTGGAGGTGTGGAATGCACTGCCTCGGAAGACGGTGGAGGCCAATTCTCTGGATGCTTTCAAGAAGGAGCTGGATAGATATCTGATGGATAGGGGAATCAAGGGATATGGGGACAAGGCAGGGACTGGGTATTGATAGTGAATGATCAGCCATGATCTCAGAATGGCGGTGCAGACTCGAGGGGCCGAATGGTCTACTTCTGCACCTATTGTCTATTGTCTATAACTGCACTCTAGGGTTCTGAAGAGGTAGTAACATTAGAGATTGTGGACCTGCTGAGTTCCTCCAGCGTGTTGTACGTGTTGATAAGATGCAGAAGGACTTAGACAGATGAGGAGAATGGACAAGAACATGGTAAATGAAGTACAATGTTGAAAATGCATGGCCATGCACTTTGGTAGTAGAAATAAGTGTGCGGACTATATTCTAAATGGGGAGAAAATACAAAAATCTGAGATGCAAAGGACTTGAGATTACCTGTGCAGAACACCCTAAAGGTTATCTTACCATTTCAGTCGGTGGTGAGGAAGGCAAATGCAATGTTTACATTCATTTCAAGTGGTCTAGAATACAAGGGCAGGGACATGATGCTGAGGCTTTATAAGGCACTGGTATGTGTGCAGTTTTGGGCCCCTCATCTTGGAAAAGATGTGCTGGCATTGGAGAGAGTCCAGAGGACGTTCACAAGGATGATCCAGGAATGAAAGGGTTACCATACGAGGAAAATCTGATGGCTTTGGACTGTACTCGCTTGAATTTAGAAGGATGAGGGGGATCTCATTGAACCTTTTGAATTTGAAAGGCGTAGACTGAGTAGATGTGGAAAGGATGTTTCCCATAGTAGGAGAGTCTAGGACAAGAGCGCACAGCCTCAGGATAGAGGGGCGACCATTCAAAACAGAGATGTGGGGAAATTTCTTTAGCCAGAGGGTGGGAAATGTGTGGCCACATGCAGTGGTGGAGAGTAGGTCATTGGGTGTAATTAAGGCAGAGATTGATGGGACATGGTATCCAAGGTTACGGAGTGAAGGCCAGGAAATGAGGTTGAGGATGAGAATAAAAAAGGATCAGCCATGATTGAATGGTGGAGCAGTCTCAATGGGCCAAATCGCCTGATTCTGGTCCTACATCTTATGGTCTTATTTAATAGAAACACGAATAGCAACATGTCATGCAGAGGGCAAATGGAATGAGCTGCGTGATGGAGTGTTTGAGGCAGGTCTAATTTTAGATTTACCTTCACTCAGCCTGCCAGTGAAGTTTCTGGAAGCCACTTGCCCGAGTACTTTTCTTCACTTGCCTCCCCACACTTCCAACTCTCAGAGGAAGGCTGGCTGCTACTTACCGGATTGGAAGGGAGTTAAAGATTCCTTTTTCCACGTTGAAGGTTTGATGTTGGACCCGGGAGAGACCAAAGCCCACAACCAGCACGGCCAGAGTGAGGGTGACAAGACGGGTCAGGACAAAACACCACTGCCCACACGTTAAACCTGGTCAAAGGCAGCGAGCTCAGTCAACATGTAAGCCACAGCAACCCACTGAACCTCCTCATGGTAACCCGGGCAGATCACTGCTGGTGGCCCTGTCCTGTCAGTGGGGGGGGGGGGGGGGTCTGTGTGGGAGGGGGCTCACTGCTGCTGGACCTGTCCTGTCAGTGGGGGGGGGGGTAGTGTGGGAGGGGGCTCACTGCTGCTGGACCTGTCCTGTCAGTAGGGGGGGGGTCTGTGTGGGAGGGGGCTCACTGCTGCTGGACCTGTCCTGTCAGTGTGGGAGGGGGCTCACTGCTGCTGGACCTGTCCTGTCAGTGGGGGGGGGGGGGGGGTAGTGTGGGAGGGGGCTCACTGCTGCTGGACCTGTCCTGTCAGTGTGGGAGGGGGCTCACTGCTGCTGGACCTGTCCTGTCAGTGTGGGAGGGGGCTCACTGCTGCTGGACCTGTCCTGTCAGTCGGGTGGGGTCAGTGTGGAGGGGGCTCCACTGCTGCTGGACCTGTCCTGTCAGTAGGGGGGGGGTCTGTGTGGAGGGGGCTCACTGCTGCTGGACTGTCCTGTCAGTAGGGGGGGGGGTCTGTGTGGGAGGGGGCTCACTGCTGCTGGACCTGTCCTGTCAGTGTGGGAGGGGGCTCACTGCTGCTGGACCTGTCCTGTCAGTGGGGGGGGGGGGTAGTGTGGGAGGGGGCTCACTGCTGCTGGACCTGTCCTGTCAGTAGGGGGGGGGTCTGTGTGGGAGGGGCTCACTGCTGCTGGACCTGTCCTGTCAGTGTGGGTGGGGTCAGTGTGGGAGGGGGCTCACTGCTGCTGGACCTGTCCTGTCAGTGTGGGTGGGGTCAGTGTGGGAGGGGCTCACTGCTGCTGGACCTGTCCTGTCAGTGCGGGGGGGGGGGGGGGGTAGTGTGGGAGGGGGCTCACTGCTGCTGGACCTGTCCTGTCAGTGGGGGGGGGTAGTGTGGGAGGGGGCTCACTGCTGGTGGCCCTGTCCTGTCAGTGTGGGAGGAGCTCACTGCTGGTGGCCCTGTCCTGTCAGTGGGGGGGGGGGGGGGGGTCTGTGTGGGAGGGGGCTCACTGCTGCTGGACCTGTCCTGTCAGTGTGGGAGGGGGCTCACTGCTGCTGGACCTGTCCTGTCAGTGGGGGGGGGGGGTAGTGTGGGAGGGGGCTCACTGCTGCTGACCTGTCCTGTCAGTAGGGGGGGGGTCTGTGTGGGAGGGGGCTCACTGCTGCTGGACCTGTCCTGTCAGTGGGGGGGGGGGGGTAGTGTGGGGAGGGGGCTCACTGCTGCTGGACCTGTCCTGTCAGTGGGGGGGGTAGTGTGGGAGGGGGCTCACTGCTGCTGGACCTGTCCTGTCAGTGCGGGGGGGGTCTGTGTGGGAGGGGGCTCACTGCTGCTGGACCTGTCCTGTCAGTGTGGGAGGGGGCTCACTGCTGCTGGACCTGTCCTGTCAGCGGGGGTGGGGTCAGTGTGGGAGGGGGCTCACTGCTGCTGGACCTGTCCTGTTAGTGCGGGGGGGTCAGTGTGGGAGGGGGCTCACTGCTGCTGGACCTGTACTGTCAGTGCGGGGGGGGTCAGTGTGGGAGGGGGCTCACTGCTGCTGGACCTGTCCTGTCAGTGGGGGTGGGGTGGGGTCAGTGTGGGAGGGGGGGGTTTAGTGTGGGAGGGGGCTCACTGCTGCTGGACCTGTCTGTCAGTGGGGTGGGGGTGGGGTCAGTGTGGGAGGGGGCTCACTGCTGCTGGACCTGTCCTGTCAGTGGGGGTGGGGGTGGGGTCAGTGTGGGAGGGGGGGGTTTAGTGTGGGAGGGGCTCACTGCTGCTGGACCTGTCCTGTCAGTGCGGGGGGGGGGGTAGTGTGGGAGGGGCTCACTGCTGCTGGACCTGTCCTGTCAGTGGGGGTGGGGGTGGGGTCAGTGTGGAGGGGGCTCACTGCTTGCTGGACCTGTCCTGTCAGTGGGGGTGGGGGTGGGGTCAGTGTGGGAGGGGCTCACTGCTGCTGGACCTGTCCTGTCAGTGGGGTGGGGGTGGGGTCAGTGTGGGAGGGGGGGGGTTTAGTGTGGGAGGGGGCTCACTGCTGCTGGACCTGTCCTGTCAGTGCGGGGGGGGGGTAGTGTGGGAGGGGGCTCACTGCTGCTGGACCTGTCCTGTCAGTGGGGGGGGGGGGTCTGTGTGGGACGGGGCTCACTGCTGCGGACCTGTCCTGTCAGTGGGGGTGGGGTCAGTGTGGGAGGGGACTCACTGCTGCTGGACCTGTCCTGTCAGTGGGGGGGGGGGGGTAGTGTGGGAGGGGGCTCACTGCTGCTGGACCTGTCCTGTCAGTGTGGGGGGGTGCTTACTGCTGCTGGACCTGTCCTGTCAGTGGGGGTGGGGTCAGTGTGGGAGGGGGCTCACTGCTGCTGGATCTGTACTGTCAGTGTGGGTGGGGTCAGTGTGGGAGGGGGCTCACTGCTGCTGGATCTGTACTGTCAGTGCAGGGGGGGTCAGTGTGGGAGGGGGCTCACTGCTGCTGGACCTGTCCTGTCAGTGGGGGTGGGGGTGGGGTCAGTGTGGGAGGGGGCTCACTGCTGCTGGACCTGTCCTGTCAGTGGGGGTGGGGGTGGGGTCAGTGTGGGAGGGGGGGTTTAGTGTGGGAGGGGGCTCACTGCTGCTGGACCTGTCCTGTCAGTGTGGGGGGGGGGGTAGTGTGGGAGGGGGCTCACTGCTGCTGGACCTGTCCTGTCAGTGGGGTGGGGTCAGTGTGGGAGGGGACTCACTGCTGCTGGACCTGTCCTGTCAGTGGGGGTGGGGTCAGTGTGGAGGGGGCTCACTGCTGCTGGATCTGTACTGTCAGTGTGGGTGGGATCAGTGTGGGAGGGGGCTCACTGCTGCTGGACCTGTCCTGTCAGTGGGGGGGGGGGGTAGTGTGGGAGGGGGCTCACTGCTGCTGGACCTGTACTGTCAGTGCGGGGGGGGTCAGTGTGGGAGGGGGCTCACTGCTGCTGGACCTGTCCTGTCAGTGGGGGTGGGGGTGGGGTCAGTGTGGGAGGGAGGTTTAGTGTGGGAGGGGGCTCACTGCTGCTGGACCTGTCCTGTCAGTGTGGGTGGGATCAGTGTGGGAGGGGCTCACTGCTGCTGGACCTGTCCTGTCAGTGTGGGTGGGATCAGTGTGGGAGGGGGCCTCACTGCTGCTGGACCTGTCCTGTCAGTGTGGGGGGGGTTTAGTGTGGGAGGGGGCTCACTGCTGCTGGACCTGTCCTGTCAGTGGAGGGGGGGGGGGTAGTGTGGGAGGGGACTCACTGCTGCTGGACCTGTCCTGTCAGTGGGGGTGGGGTCAGTGTGGGAGGGGCTCACTGCTGCTGGACCTGTCCTGTCAGTGTGGGTGGGATCAGTGTGGGAGGGGGCTCACTGCTGCTGGACCTGTCCTGTCAGTGGGGGGGGGTCTGTGTGGGAGGGGGCTCACTGCTGCTGGACCTGTCCTGTCAGTGGGGGGGGTCTGTGTGGGAGGGGGCTCACTGCTGCTGGACCTGTCCTGTCAGTGGGGGTGGGGTCAGTGTGGGAGGGGGCTCACTGCTGCTGGACCTGTCCTGTCAGTGGGGGTGGGGGTCTGTGTGGGAGGGGGCTCACTGCTGCATGGACCTGTCCTGTCAGTGGGGGGGGGGGGGTAGTGTGGGAGGGACTCACTGCTGCTGGACCTGTCCTGTCAGTGGGGGTGGGGTCAGTGTGGGAGGGGGCTCACTGCTGCTGGACCTGTACTGTCAGTGTGGGTGGGATCAGTGTGGGAGGGGGCTCACTGCTGCTGGACCTGTCCTGTCAGTGGGGGGGTAGTGTGGAGGGGGCTCACTGCTGCTGGACCTGTCCTGTCAGTGTGGGGGGTGCTTACTGCTGCTGGACCTGTCCTGTCAGTGGGGGTGGGGGTGGGGGTGGGGTCAGTGTGGGAGGGGGGTTTAGTGTGGGAGGGGGCTCACTGCTGCTGGACCTGTCCTGTCAGTGTGGGTGGGGTCAGTGTGGGAGGGGGCTCACTGCTGCTGGATCTGTACTGTCAGTGCAGGGGGGTCAGTGTGGGAGGGGGCTCACTGCTGCTGGACCTGTCCTGTCAGTGGGGGTGGGGGTGGGGTCAGTGTGGGAGGGGGCTCACTGCTGCTGGACCTGTCCTGTCAGTGGGGGTGGGGGTGGGGTCAGTGTGGGAGGGGGTGGGTTTAGTGTGGAGGGGGCTCACTGCTGCTGGACCTGTCCTGTCAGTGTGGGGGGGGGGGGTAGTGTGGGAGGGGGCTCACTGCTGCTGGACCTGTCCTGTCAGTGCGGGGGGGGGTCAGTGTGGGAGGGGGCTCACTGCTGCTGGACCTGTCCTGTCAGTGCGGGGGGGGTCAGTGTGGGAGGGGGCTCACTGCTGCTGGACCTGTCCTGTCAGTGGGGGTGGGGTCAGTGTGGGAGGGGGCTCACTGCTGCTGGACCTGTACTGTCAGTGGGGGGGGGTGGGGTAGTGTGGGGAGGGGGCTCACTGCTGCTGGACCTGTCCTGTCAGTGGGGGTGGGGGTGGGGTCAGTGTGGGAGGGGGCTCACTGCTGCTGGACCTGTCCTGTCAGTGGGGGCTGGGGGTGGGGGTCAGTGTGGGAGGGGGCTCACTGCTGCTGGACCTGTCCTGTCAGTGGGTGTGGGGTCAGTGTGGGAGGGGGGCTCACTGCTGCTGGACCTGTCCTGTCAGTGTGGGGGGGTGGCTTACTGCTGCTGGACCTGTCCTGTCAGTGGGGGGGGTCTGTGTGGGAGGGGGCTCACTGCTGCTGGACCTGTCCTGTCAGTGGGGGTGTGGTCAGTGTGGGAGGGGGCTCACTGCTGCTGGACCTGTCAATGTCAGTCGGGGTGGGGTCAGTGTGGGAGGGGGCTCACTGCTGCTGGACCTGTCCTGTCAGTGGGGGTGGGGTCAGTGTGGGAGGGGGCTCACTGCTGCTGGACCTGTCCTGTCAGTGTGGGAGGGGGGGGTTTAGTGTGGGAGGGGGCTCACTGCTGCTGGACCTGTCCTGTCAGTGGGGGGGGGTAGGGGGCTCACTGCTGCTGGAGCTGTCCTGTCAGTGGGGGTGGGGGTGGGGTCAGTGTGGGAGGGGGGGTTTAGAGTGGGAGGGGGCTCACTGCTGGTGGACCTGTCCTGTCAGTGGGGGTGGGGGTGGAATCAGTGTGGGAGGGGGCTCACTGTGGGGATCAGTGCAGTGGGGGAGGATCCCAGCACACCAGCAACTGATTCTGCTCACCAGTCTGTGATTGAGAAGGTTCAAAGTCTAACGTTCACCCACTTACCCTAAACTTCCCCCATCGATGACCCCCACTCCCCCATCAATGACACCAATGCCCCTAACAATCCCACCCCCACCCGCTGCCTCTGCCCCTGTGCACTCACAGCCTCTGGTTGTCCTCATTGGTGAAGTACAATAGCCGGGCCAGGTGAAACACCAATTCTGCCACACTCTGTAACACCAGTAACACGAGCCCCAACCGCGTCAGGCTGCACACACAAAACATCAGTCAGTACACGTCTCCGTATCTACAACCCTCACCCCTGCTGCTACTGTTCACAGTTCTCCCCACATCAATATCCCTCCTCGGCCCAACAACCTAATTGCTCCCCCTCAGAAAATTTCCCCTCTCACATCAACATTGCCCCTCAGAGTACAGCGAGACACAGACCCTTTGGCCCAACTAGTCTATGCTGTCCAGTGTCAATTTCCTACATTGTGACCCCATCTGTCCAAGACTCACCTCTCCATGGACCTACTGAATCACTTCTCAAATGATGCTATTGTACCTGCCCCAACCATTTCCTTTGGCAGCTCGCTCCATATACAGTGGTGCTAGAAAGTTTGTGAACCCTGTAGAATTTTTTCTATTTCTGCATAAATATGACCTAAAATGTGATCAGATCTTCACACAAGTCCTGAAACTAGATAAAGAGAACCCAATTAAATAAATAACACAAAACATTATTAATTTATTTATTGAAAAAAATGATCTAATATTACATTTATTTGCTGGAAAAAGTATGTGAACCTTTACTTTCAGTAACTAGCGTGACCCTCTTATACAGAAATAACTTCAACCAGCCGCTTCTGGTAACTGTTGATCAGTCCTGCCCATTGGTTTGGAGGAATTTTAGGCCGTTCCTCCTTACAAAACTGCTTCAAGTCTGGGAATTGGTGGACTTCCTTGCGTGCACTGCTTGCTTCAGGTCCTTCCACAACATTTCTAAAGGATTAAGGTCAGGACTTTGACTCAGCCACTCCAAACCACAAATCTTCTTTTTAAACCACGCTTTTGTTGATTTAATGTCTTGTTGCATTAACCAACTTCCATTAAGCTTCAGGTGACGGACTGCTATCCTGACATTCTCCAGTAAAATGTCTTAATACAGTTTTGCATTTATTGTTCCCTCAATAATTATAAAGGGTCCAGACCCTGAGGCAGCAAAGCAGCCCCAAACCATGATGCTCCTTCCACCATGCTTCACAGTTGAGATGAGGTTTTGGTGTTGGTGTGCAGAGCCCTTTTTCCTCCAAACATAGCAATGTGCATTTCTGCCAAAAAGTTCAACTTTTGTCCTACCTGTCCACACAGCATTGTCCCAGAACAATTGTAGAACATCCAGGTGATCTTTCGCAAACTTGAGACATGCAGCAATGTTTTTTTTTGGAGAGCAGTGGTTTCCTCTGTGGTGTCCTTCCATGAACACCATTTTTGTTCAGTATTTTCTTATCAGCAAGTTGTAGAGATTTCTGCAGGTCTTTGGGTGCTATCCTTGTGTTCTTTTTCACCTCTTTCAGCATTGCATGTTGTGTTCTTGGTGTGATCACTGCAGGATGCCCACTGCTAGGAACAGTACTTAATTTCCTCCATTTGTGGACAATTTCTCTTACTGTGGACTGATGAACACTCAGGTATTTAGAAATGCTTAGTAACCTTTTCCAGCTTCATGCATCTCTACAATCCTCCTTCTAAGGCCCTCTACAAGTTGTTTTGATCAAGGCATGGTGCACATTAACAGATTTTGCTTGAGAAGACTTTGCATCTTTTTTGTAGGGGCAGAGCACCTCTACAACCCACACCTCCAATCTTATCTCATTGATTGGAATGCCTGACTCCAAATAGCTTTTGTAGAAGGCAATACACTAGAGTTCACATACCTATGTCCTGACGAAGGGTCTCAGCCCGAAACGTCGACAGTGCTTCTTCCTATAGATGCTGCCTGGCCTGCTGCATTCCACCAGCATTTTGTGTGTGTGACACAAGAGATCACATACCTTTTCCAACAAATACATGCTATATTGGATCATTTTTCGCAATAACTAAATTAAATGTTTTTGTGTTACTTATTTAATTGGGTTCTCTTTATCTAGTCTTAGGATTTACAAGATGATGATGACATTTTATGCTGAAATAGAGAAAATTCTACAGGGTTAACAAACTTTCTAGCACCACTATAGTCAAACCCCTCTATGTGGAAAATGTTGCCCCCTCAGGTCCCTTTGAAACCCTCACCAGAAACCTAAGCCCCTACCCTAGGGAAAAGACTGTTACTATCCACCTCATCTATGCCTCACAGACCTCTAAACATTTCTATAAGATGACGCGTCATTCTCCTACATTCCAAGGAATAAGATCTAGCATGGCCAATCTCTCCCTGTAACTCAGGCTCTCTGGTCCTGGCAACATCTTTGTAAATGTTCAATTTACTCACATCATTTTACAAGAGGGTGACCAAACATAACATCCCAGTTCCTGTACTCTGTACCCAGACTAATGTAGGCCAGTGTCAAACACATTTTTCACCAGCCTGTCAACCTGCAATGCTACTTTGTATTAGCACTCCTAAATCTCCCCGTCCCTCTGTTCCAATACTCTCCCTAGTGCCCTACCATCCTACACCATTTTGACTTTCCAAAATACATCACCTCACTTTGCTGTGTTGAAATCCACCTCATGAAAGTAACCTCAACCTTTCCATATTCACTTCCCAACCCTGTACAAATCCCTGGTTTGAAATCAGTGCTGAGATTGCCCAGAACTTGGAAATGGCTGTTCTACCTGTCCAGGGTTCAGCAGACAGACCAGTGGAGTTACCCCTGCTGCACACTTACTTGAGTAGGTAGGCCCCTGTGATGTGCAGGAGGTACAAGGTGATGTAGAGTAACTGACGTGGAATCTCCTCCTGTCAGACACAAAACGCAGCACGTCACCCACCAACCAAACAAGCCTGAGCAGCCTCTCCACGCACACGGTCAGCAAACATCAGCACCTCAGTCCCGCTGCCCATTCCCACAGCAGAACGGTTTATCCTCGCTCCCTTTGAGGAGGAGGTGCTGATCCTGTGGCGAGGGGCTCCCACAGGGCTGCTGGAGAGTTCCTAATATCCCCTCTGGCCAGTGGAGGTGGTGGGTTTGGGACGAGCTGCCAGCGTATCCTGCAGCCACAGTGAGATGGACCAAAGGATATCGATGACAGGGTTTGCTTTGTCCTCGATAATCAACAATGGTCAGTGCTGAACCTATCCAGGCAAATTCCATCACACTCCTGGCTTGTGCCTTGTTGATGGGGCATCAGGGGGTGAATCACTGAACACAGGAAGCCAGCCTCGGATCTGTCTCCTGTCTTGCAGCCATGCTACTGATTGTGAACAACAAACACGAAACACTGCAGCACTTTAGGTCAGGCAGCATCGATGGAGGAAATAAACAGTTAACCCATTCACATCTGGGCCTGGCCTGCTGAGTTCCTCCAGCATCTTTGTCTGGATTTCCGGCATATAACCATATAATAATCACAGCATGGAAACAGGCCATCTCGGCCCTTCTAGTCCGTGCCGAACACTTACTCTCACGTAGTCCCACTGACCCGTTCTCAGCCCATAACCCTCCATTCCTTTCCTGTCCATATACCTATCCAATTTTACTTTAAATGACAATACCGAACCTGCCTCTACCACTTCTACTGGAAGCTCATTCCACACAGCTATCACTCTCTGAGTAACGAAATTCCCCCTCGTGTTACCCCTAAACTTTTTCCCCTTAACTCTCAACTCATGTCTTCTTGTTTGAATCTCCCCCACTCTCAATGGAAAAAGCCTATCCACATCAACTCTATCTATCCCCCTCATAATTTTAAATACCTCTATCGGACCCCCTCAATCTTCTATGCTCCAAAGAATAAAGACCTAACTTGTTCAATCTTTCCCTGTAACTTAGGTGCTGAAACCAAGGTAACATTCTAGTAAATCTTCTCTGTACTCTCTCTACTTTGTTGACATCTTTTCTATAATTCGGTGACCTGAACTGTACACAATACTCCAAATTCGGCCTTCCCAATGCCTTGTACAATTTTAACATTACATCCCAACTCCTATACTCAATGCTCTGATAGATAAAGGCCAACATACCAAAAGCTTTCTTCACCACCCTATCCACATGAGATTCCACCTTCAGGGAACTATGCACCATTATTCCTAAATCACTCTGTTCTACTGCATTCCTCTATGCCCTACCATTGACCATTTTGATTAGTCCTACCAAAATGTAACACCTCACACTTATCAGCACTAAACTCCATCTGCCATCTTTCAGCCCACTCTTCTAACTGGCCTAAATCTCTCTGCAAGCTTTGAAAACGTACTTCATTATCCACAGTGCCACCTACCTTAGTATCATCTGCATACTTACTAATCCAATTTACCACCCCAACATCCAGATCATTAATGTATATGACAAACAATATTGGACCCAGTACAGATCTCTGAGGCACACCACTAGTCACCGGCCTCCAACCTGACAAACAGTTATCCACCACTACTCTCTGGCATCTCCCATCCAGCCACTGTTGAATCCATTTTACTACTTCAATATTAATACCTAACGACTGAACCTTCCTAACAGAGATGAGCAGGAATTTCTTTAGCCAGAGTGGTGAATCTGTGGAATTGCCAAAGTTGGCCATGGGGGTCAAGTCACTCTGTATATTTAAGGCTGAGGTTGATAGGTTCGTGATTGGTCAAGGTATGAAGGGATATGGGGAGAAGGCAGGAGACTGGGTCTGACAGGGAAAATGGATCAGCCATGATGAAATGGCAGAGCAGATCTGATGGGCCAAATGGCCGAATTCTGCTCCAATATCTAATGAAGTTATGGTATTGATGTTAAAGTGGTGGCTCTGGTCAGTGGTAACTAGCAGGAAGTCGATGATAGGGAATTGAGCTATGATACCACAGACTCTCTGTTGTATCACCTGTTAATACTGGGGCAAACACGTTACTTGTTGCGATCAGGCCAAGCTGCATGCCGGGACAATATAGGAGAGGAACAGGCCCTTCGGCCCACAATGTCTGTGCTGACCACATTGCCAATCTGCACCTCCACCATCCATGGGCCACGTCCTTGAATTCCCTACTCTTTTTCAACGTAATGTCTTTTTATCTGCTATCATAATTATATGTGCTGTGTGCAGCTGTTGGCACTGTGCTTTGCATCTTGGCCTCACAAGAACTCTGCTTAAATTGGCTGTATTCATGTGTATGGCTGAATGACAATTTAGACCGCAAGACCATAAGACTGAGGAGCAGAATTCGCCACAACCCATTGAGTCTGCTTCACCATTTCATCATAGCTGATTTATTATCCCTCTCAACCCCATTCTCCTGCCTTTTCTGTGGCAATGAATCCCACAGATTCACCACCCTCTAGCTAAAGAAATTACTCATCTCCATTCTAAATGAATGCCCCTCTATTCTGAGGCAGTGCACTCTGGTCCCAGACTCAGACACTGTTGGAAGCATCCTCTCCACATGAGTCTATCTAGCCCTTTCAATATTTAATGGGTGTCAACAAAATCCTCCCCTCATTCTTCTAAATTCCTATGTGTACAGGTCACAAACCCCATGCAAGGCTTATAGAGAAAGTAAGGAGGCAGAGGATCCAAGGGGACATTACTTTGTGGAACCAGAATTGGCTTGCCCACAGAAGGGAAAGAGTGATTGTAGACAGTCATATTCTGCATGGAGGTCGGTGACCAGTGGTGTGCCTCAGGGATCTGTTCTGGGACCCTTACTCTTCGTTATTTTTATAAATGACCTGGATGAGGAAGTGGAGGGATGGGTTAGTAGGTTTGCTGAGGACACAAAGGTTGGAAGTGTTGTGGATAGTCTGGAGGGCAGTCAGAGGTTACAGCGGGATTGATAGGATGCAAAACTGGGCTGAGAAGTGGCAAATGGAGTTCAACCCAGATAAGTGTGAAGAGGCAACACGAGTGAATCTGCAGATGCTGGAAATAAATAAAAACACAAAATGCTGGCAGAACTCAGCAGGCCAGACAGCATCTATGGGAGGAGGTAGTGACGACGTTTCGGCTCGAAGCATCAACACTACCTCTTCCCATAGATGATGTCCGGCCTGCTGAGTTCTGCCAGCATTTTATGTTCTTAAGTGTGAAGAAGTTCATTTTGGTACATCAAATATGATGGCAGAATATAGTATTAATGGTAAGGCTCTTGGCAGTGCGGAGGATCAGAAGGATCATGGGGTCCGAGTCCACAGGACACTCAAAGCAGCTGCACAGGTTGACACTGTGGTTAAGAAGGCGTACGGTGTATTGGCCTTCATCAATCGTAGAATTGAATTTAGGAGCCGAGAGGTAATGTTGCAGCTATATAGCACCCTGGTCAGACCACACTTGGAGTACTGTGCTCAGTTCTGGGGTTGAGTGGGATCCAGGATCAGCCATGATGGATTGGTGGAGCACACTCGATGGGCTGAATGGCCTAATTCTGCTCCTATGTGTTATGATCTTATCTATAGAACAGCAACTGTAAACATCAGGAACTATTAACTGTAAACAAACTGCAAAAATGCAGATAGAAATAAATAGCAATAAATAACAAGCATGAAATAGCAATATAACAGAGTCCTTAAGTGAGTCCTTAAATGTGTAGCTATCTCCTTCTGTTCAAGAGGCTGATGGTTGAGGGGTAGTAACTGTTCTTGAACCTGGTGGTGCAATTCCTGAGGCTCCTGTACCTTCTACTTGATGGTAGCTGTGAGAAAAGAGCATGACCTGGGTGGTGAGAATCTTTGATGATGGATGCTGCTTTTTTATGACAACATTTCATGTAGATGTGCTCAACGATTGGGAGGGTTTTACCCTGATGTACTAGGCCAAATCCACTACCTTCTGTAGTATTTTTTGCTCAAAGGCATTGGTGTTCCTGTGCCACACCGTAATGCAGCCAGTTGGCACATTTTCCACCACATCTATAGAAGTTTGCCAAGGTTTTTGATGACATGGTGAATCTTCCAGGAAACTGAGGAAGCAGAGGTGCTGTCTTGCCTTCTTTGCAATTATATTTATTTAATGGATTCAGGACAAATCTTCTGAGATAGACACCCAGAAATTTAAAGTTACTGACCCTCTCCACCTCTGATCACCTGATGAGGACTTGCTCATGGACCTCTGTTTTCCCTCTCCTGAAGTCCACTATCAATTATTGGTCTTATGGACAATGAATGATAGGTTGCTATTACACCACTCAATCTCTCTCCTGTATGCTGATTCATCACTGCCTGTGATACAGCCCACAACCGTGGTGTCAGCAAACAGTACTTCGCCACACGGTCACAGGTGTAAAGCGAGTACAGCAGGGGGCTAAGCACACAGAATTGCCGTTCCAACATTGGCTGATCTGCTTAAGCCTCACTTCTTTTCGTTGGCCCTTCCAAAGTTACAACGAACAAGAATTAAACTTGAGCTTGAACTCACCTTGCGCACTCTCTGGAAGTAAAGCTCTGGGAGCATGTGGATCCAGTATGAGATCTGGTACAGATAGAAGAACTTCATCTGGAAGCTATCAAGACAGAGAATTTAGTCAATGTTTGTTCGACTACAACACCCTACCCTTCCTGCCCCGCCAACACTCCTTCCTCACACAGCCCTCGCCAACACCTTGCTATGGGACACAGCCTCACACTGGACACTCTGGAGCACTGACATTGAAATAGGTCCAGGGTTCCACCATCCCCAGGGAAGATGGTGGAACCCCCACACACAGTGCCTCACAGACTGCCACACCCAACACACACTACAAAATACCCCCACACTACCCCACCCAATGTCTTCTTCGGTTTTCCATCGGAATCCGATGACGACGTCCACTCCTTTAACGATGCGATCTTTGATGACTATACAGTCCTATCCTGGACCCACAAGATCTATTGCAGGTGGGACATGTATTTGTGGTAGTGGTGGCAACCATGGCTGCATTTCTCCTGGCTCTCTTCTGCTGTCTTCTGGTTGTTCTTTCCATCTCCAGAATATGAACCCCATCCCTACACAGCTGTCGCAAGTGTTACGGTCAGCAGCAACATCCTCCAGGTCCTCAGGTCAGATATTGCACTTCCTCAAAGCATTCTTCATCTGATCCTTATAGCGCTTCTTCGGCCCTCCAGCTGAGCGTCGATCGTGATGTAGCTTGGCTGTATGACACTCTGCAGGGCAGCCGACATTGGGGCATCCTTATCACATACCCCAGCCACTGCAACTGATACTGGGTGATCATGGCCTCAATATTTCTGCAGTTGGTATTTACGAGTATTTCAGCGTGAGGCACCCGCTCATGCCAAGTAATTCCCAGGATGCGCTGAAGGCAGCTTATGTGGAAGCGCTCCAAGGACTTGATGTGATGCCTGTAGGTTACCCAAGCTTCACAGCCATAAAGGAGGGTGGTGACACAGACCGCTTGGTGTACGGTGACCTTTGTGGAGGGACGAAGGCTCCTGTTCTGAAAGACTCTTCACCGAAGTCTCCCAAAGGTAGCTGATGCCTGTTTAATGTGGCTCTGGATGTCGTTGTCAATGCCGCTATCCTCAGAGAGAATGCTGCCCAGATATTTGAAAGATGGCACCGCTGATAGCTTTTCATCACCAACAGTGAAAGCAGATAGGGTGGGTGGGACACTAGTACTCCACTGGCAAACCACTTCTGTCTTGGGGGTATTGACGGTCAGCCCCATCGTGCTGTACGCTCTCACCACCACAGCAAGGACAGTCTGAAGATCCTCCGGAGTGTGGGCCACAAGAGCACAGTCGTCTGCATTCTGCAGCTCCAGGATCCGCTTTCTACGGAGTTTGGTGATTGCGTGGAGCCTCTTGATGTCAAAGAGGTTGCCAGCTAATCTGACGTTCACTGCCACACCACTGCTATCCTCAATCTCATTTTGGAGAAGCTTGGTAACACACAAAAGGAAGATGTTAAAGAGCACTGGAGCTAGCACACACCCCTGCTTCACCCCTCTGCATACCAAGAAGGGCTCGGATTCTTGTCCTCCTGTGGTCACCCAGCCAATGTACATACACTGACACACACACAGTGCCCATAGTTAGATCATAACAAACAGGAGCAGAGTTAAACTAATTGACTCATCAATTCTGCTCCTCTGTTCTAACATGGCTTATTTATCATCCCTCTCAACCATTTCCTGCCTTCTCCTGTAGATTTTGACACCCTGACTAACCTCGGAACTATCATAACATAGATCATGACTTGGTCTCCACAGCCATCTTTGGCAATGAATTCCACAGCTACACCACCCTCTGGCCACAGAAAATCCTCCCCATCTCTGTTCTGAATGGACATCCCTCTAATCCGAGGCTGTGCCGTCTGATCTGTAACTCTCCCACTGTAGGAAACATCCTCTCCACATCACTAACGAGACCTTTCAATATTCCACATAATCCAGCGACATGACCCCACCCACATTTCTCCCCACCAACACCCAGGGTGTTGGGTAGGGGCGCAGACTTACGTGAGGTGGGTGTGTGGATAATCCTCCCACAGACTGGACGGGGAACTGATGTAACCCTCCTGCAAAGAGACAAAGTCACAACAGTTGTGGGATATGAGCTGGGGGTGGGGGGGTGGGGGGGAAGACAAAGACACAGGCAGGCAGTCAGGAGAGGGGGGAGAGAGGGCAGGCTGGGAGAGGGGAGAGGGGGAGACGGGGCAGGCGGTTGGGAGAGGGGGAAAGGGGACAGGCGGCTGGGAGAGGGGGACAGGGGACAGGCGGCTGGGAGAGCGGGAGAGGGGGCAGACGGCTGGGAGAGCGGGAGAGGGGGCAGACGGCTGGGAGAGCGGGAGAGGGGGCAGACGGCTGGGAGAGCGGGAGAGGGGGCAGACGGCTGGGAGAGCGGGAGACAGGGGGCAGACGGCTGGGAGAGGGAGACAGGGGGCAGGCGGCTGGGATAGGGAGACAGGGGGCAGGCGGCTGGGAGAGCGGGAGAGGGGGCAGACGGCTGGGAGAGGGGGCAGACGGCTGGGAGAGGGGGCAGACGGCTGGGAGAGGGGGCAGACGGCTGGGAGAGGGGGCAGACGGCTGGGAGAGGGGGCAGACAGCTGGGAGAAGGGGCAGACAGCTGGGAGAAGGGGCAGAGCTGGGAGAGGGGGCAGATGGCTGGGTGAGCAGTGTCAAGACAAGGGGCAGGAGATGAGAGGTGGGGGGCAGTTCTGCAGGGATGGAGCCAGGTGACTGAGATGGGGGAGGTGCAGGAGTAATTGTAGGGAGTTTGAGGGGCCCCAGTGGGGATAGGCAGAAACGGCGAGTTGGGGGGGTGAGGGGGAAGGCCACTCAAGGATAAGCTCAGGGAATGGGGGAAGAGGGCATTTCAGGAGGAGAGACTGGAAGAGTGGTGTGGCTGTAGGTGAAGGGGCATCTAGGGGCAGGGCTATTCTCCAGGGTCAAGGGAGGAAGGTCCCGGGATCTCCAGGGATGAGCGAGGTAGGAGGCTCACTCACGCTGACGATGATGTAGAGGCCCCAGACACTTGAGCCAAGGTGGAGAACTACCAAGTGGCCAGACTCATTCACCTTGCTGTGTTTGACCTTCGAGAGGTGCAGCCTCTTGTTCAGTTTCTGAAACAAAAATATCAAGCTATTAACCCGTCATGGTTCTGAACTTTGCCCCCTGAGCTGTCCTGGCTTACTTCCATCCCCAACTGTCCACCTTCTCCCAGCTCCCCCTTTGTCCCTGAGCCACACATAATCTTAAACCCCTCTCCACCACTCGTGGGACGATTGCTTTTAAATCCCCCTTTTCCCAAGTGACCCAGTAATCTATCGATTGCAGCCGTGAACCGGACACCAGAACCCCCGGAGATACTGGGTGTGCTCTCTGCTCACCAACCACCCACCCCTCCCTCCCACGGGCAGATCCCAGGCCTTGGCCACAGAGGCTTGGAGATAGCCAACTCCACAACAGTACAAGCTGCCCCACCTCTGACGACACCTTCAAGAGGTGATGCCTCAAAAAGGCAGTGATCATTATCGAGTATCTCAGCACAAGAGGGCACGTCCTTGTCTCACTGCTGGAGCAGAGGTACAGAAACCTGAAGACACTGTCACAGTGTCTTAACCTCTACAATCACAATTCTGAATGATCCATGAACACTACCTCACTTTTTTTTGCATTATTTATGCAGTTTATAGATTTTTATACCTTTGCCCTGAACCACTGCCACTAAATCACAAAGAACAGATCATGTCGGTGGAAGTAAGCACGATCATCATCTCCAACTGGACCCCCTCCCAGAATTCATCCTATCAACCTCTCCACAATCGTGCTGAAAGGGAAGCTCATCGAAAATAAAATCACTTTGTTCCTACACTACACCTGCACCTTCACAGAAATCTCTACAGATTGCCCCTCACACTCACTCCCCACCCTTTCAATTTCCCAGCCCTTGCTCCAACTGGCAAGCCCAACGCATCCCCATTACCCTGAGGAAAGGAGGCGAGTCCCTCCTCTTGTCTTTCTGGCAAAGCCAACGCATCCCCATTACCCTGAGGAAAGGAGGTGAGTCCCTCCTCTGTCTTTCTGGGGAAGATGCATCCATAGAGTTGGTGGAGAAGGATTTCCAGGGTTTATATCCAGAGATGGAGTATTTTTTTTCTACAGAACGATAGCTTCTTGATTAGTCAGGTTATCAAAGGTTACAGGGATAATGAGGTTGAGAAGGATAATAAATCAGCCATGATGGAATGACAGAGAAGACTCAATGGACCGTGGCCACATCCTGCTCCTATCTCAGATGTATTTCCAGGTCAGGGTGGTGAGTCCAGGAGGGGAAGCAGTTCCTCAGTCACAGTGGAAGTCATCTTTTGGGAGTGCTGTTAGATTAGCCTGGTACAGTTTTTTGACAGTACACACTGCAAACACTGAGTGTCAATGGTTGAGGGAGGCAGTGTTGTTCGGGAGTAGATGGAAAGCTGATCAAGTGGGTAATCCTCATGAGAGTATTTCTTGCCATGTGGATAATGTCCCCTCACATTCCTGACTTGTGTCCTGTAGGTGCTGGAAAGGTTTCAGGGTGTCAGGAGCTGAGCCGTGACTCGTGTCCTGGAAACATAGGGAAGGTTTGGGGTATCAGGAGTTGAGACCCTGACTGGTGTCCTGTAGATGTTGGAAAAGTTTCTAGTATCAGGAGTTGAGACCCTGACTGGTGTCCTGTAGGTGTTGGAAAGGTTTTGGGTATCAGGAGGTGAGACCCTGACTCGTGTCCTGTATCAGAGTGTCTACGCGGCCGGTGCATCTGAATTTCTGTTCAATGGTCACTCCCAGGACATTGATGGTTGGAACTCCACAACGGCAATGCTGATTATCAAGGGTGGGTAAGACAGTCGCTCTGTGGTACTCATCACTAACCAATCCGTGCCTGAATGTGGCCTGAATCTTGCTGAATGCAGGTGCGGTGCTGCTTCATTTCCTGAAGTGTTACAAATGGAATTGATCACTGAGCATTCACCAGCAAACATGCCCACTTCTGACCTGACGGAAGGAAGGTCACTGATGAAGGAACTGAAGATGGTTGGGCCCAGGACTCTGCCCTGAGGAACTCCTGCACTGATGTCCTGGGGCTGGAATGGTGGACCTCCAACAACCACAACCATCTTCCTTTTGAAATAGTGGAGGACTAGAGGTCTAGAGCAAATGAGGAGATGAAAGAAATTAGTATTAGTATAAAATTGTTATTGAAGATAGGAGCAGTAAATCCCCAGGACCTGATGACCTGGGTTGTTGGGCTTCGATAGAGTTGGCTGCAGAGGCGATAGCAGTCATCTTCAAGAATTCCATCAATTCTAACAGGATTCCCACAGAGAGACAGTAGCAGACAATGTAACATTATTTAAAGGAGGAATATTAGTTAGCACAGCACCAGTGTGAGGGGTTACATTAGAATTCTACTGAGGAAATGTCAGAAGACTCCAAGAATGAGGACTGGGAAGAGACAAAATGGAATCACTGAAGGGGAACAGTGTTTGAGGAACCTGTTGGTGTCAAAAAGCAGAGAGGCAGATGTTGTCAACAATACTGGAGAAACTCAGCTGGTCAGGTCAAGCAGGGAGATGGACCATCAGTGCTTCAGGCTGAGACTGAAAGGGTGGAGAGGGGCAAAAGCCAGAGCAGAACGGTGGGAGGAGGAGGACCACAAGCAAGTGGGTAATGGGGAAACTGGGAAGGAGAGGAAGGGGACGAAAGGAAATGAAGAAAGAAGCTGGGAGGTGATAGTGGATGTGGTAAAGAGCTGAAGAAGGAATATGACAGGAGAGGACAGTGGAGCTAGGGGAAAGGGAAGGTGGAAGGACACCAGGAACTAGAATCAGTTTGTATTGTCATCTGTAGTGAGATACAGTGAAAAGCTTGCCTTACAGGCTGTTCATACAGATCATTACACAGTGCATCAAAGAAGAACAGAATAAAGGGAACAGTAACAGAACAAGTACAGGTAGAAAAGAACATTATTAGTAATTCTTTGAAGCAGAATTTAGATTTAATAGAACGATTATAAAGGAAGGAAATAGTGGATCTGCAAGAATCAGCTTGCAACAAGCTACACGCACAAAATGCTGGTGGAACGCAGCAGGCCAGGCAGCATCTATAGGGAGAAGTGCAGTCAACGTTTTGGGCCGAGACCTTTCGTCAGGACTAACTGAAAGGAAAGATAGTCAGAGATTTTAAAGTAGGAGGGGGAGGGGAAAATGCAAAATGATAGAAGACCGGAAGGGGTGGGGTGAAGCTGAGAGCTGGAAAGGTGATTGGCAAAAGGGATACAGAGCTGGAGAAGGGAAAGGATCATGGGATGGGAGGCCTAGGGAGAAAGAAAGGGGGAGGGGAGCACCAGAGGGAGATGGAGAACAGGCAGAGTGATGGGCAGAGAGAGAAAGAAAAAAGGTGGGGGGGAAACCAAATATATCAGGGATGGGGTAAGGGGAGGAGGGGCATTAACAGAAGTGAGAGAAGTCAATGTTCATGTCATCAGGTTGGAGGCTACCCAGCTGGTATATAAGGTGTTGTTCCTCCAACCTGAGTGTGGCTTCATCTTGACAGTAGAGGAGGCCATGGATAGACATACAAGAATGGGAATGGGACACTATGAAGGTGAAGCCACACTCAGGTTGGAGGAACAGCACCTTATATACCAGCTGGGTAGCCTCCAACCTGAAGGCATGAACACTGACTTCTCTAACTTCCGTTAATGCCCCACCTCCCCTTCTTACCCCATCCCTGATATATTTGTTTTTTCCCCCTCCCCCGTTTTATTTCTTTCTCTCTCTGCCCATCACTCTGCCTGTTCTCCATCTCCCTCTGGTGCTCCCCTCCCCCTTTCTTTCTCCCTAGGCTTCCCATCCCATGATCCTTTCCCTTCTCTGGCTCTGTATCCCTTTTGCCAATCACCTTTCTGGCTCTCAGCTTCACCCCAGCCCCTCCGGTCTTCTGCTATCATTTCGCATTTTCCTCTTCCCCCTCCTACTTTCAAATCTCTTACTATCTTTCCTTTCAGTTAGTCCTGACGAAGGGTCTCGGCCTGAAACATCGACAGCGCTTCTCCCTATAGATGCTGCCTGGCCTGCTGCGTTCCACCAGCATTTTGTGTGTGTTGCTTGAATTTCCAGCATCTGCAGATTTCTTCGTGTTTGCAATAAGCTGCCATGATGTTGGCAGGTCATGAAGGTGGTGGGAAGGGGCAACAAGGCCATATTGATAAGGGAAAACAGAGGGCAGAGGTCATCAGGAATTCAACCTTGATGCCAGCAAACGGGAATGTGAGGACTTAGTCCTCCAACCTGTGCCTGGCCTCATCAGGGCCACAGCTGGTCACTATATCCAGGGTTTCAGACAACCTTTCACTGGAAATTAAACATTTCAGGTTATATCCTATGCAGGTGGGAGTAAACGGGTGATGTACTTGCTCAGGTATTTGCTGCCGAAATACCTAACGGGTTGAATGATAGGCTGAATGTAACAGATAACGTGAAATTGGTTTCAAGAAAACAACACATGATACATGGATCACGAAATAAAGACAGACATATGGAATGGACAAGAACACAGGATACAGGTGTCCCCCGCTTCTCAAACATCTGCTTTACGACACCTTGCTGTTACGAAAGACCCACATTAGTTACCTGTTTTCGCTAACAGAAGGTGTTTTCACTGTTATGAGAAAAGGCAGCAAGCGCCCCGAGCAGCCGAGCTCCTCCCCCAGAACTGCATTCTAGCTGGCATTGCTTAAACACGCGCCTGTGAGCTTCTGTGCTTTATGTCGATTTATTTTGTGCATCCGTTAGCAAGATGAGTTCTAAGGTATCGGAAAAGCCTAAAAGAGCGCTTAAGGGTGTTACACTTAGCGTAAAACTAGACATAATTAAGCATTCCGATCATGGTGAACGAAGTAAGGAGTTTGGAAGTTGACAAAGCTAATGTTGAAGCAATTTTGGCATCCCATGACCAAGAACTGAGAGATGAAGAGCTAATGAAGAGGAAAGGATAACAATTGAAACCGAATGCAGTAGCGAACAGCCAGAAAATAAAGTCGCCCAGGAACTGAAGGTGAAGCAATTGCATGAGATTTTTGCTGTGATTGACAACGCTGCAACGATTGCAGAAAAGTATGACTTTAATTTTGAAAGGGTACGTAGGTTTAGGGCATATTTGCAGGATGGTTTGAGTACTGACAAAGAACTGTATGATAGAATAATGTACGAGGCTAAGCAGTCAAGCATACTGTCATTTTTCAAACCTTCCACATCAGTCACAGCAGACGACGAAACTCGACCTTTGACATCGAGGCAGGCAGACATAGAAGAAGGTGTCCTGCCTGCCCTGATGGAAACAGATGACGATGAGATGACACCCCAGTCTCCTCTACCTCCCACCACTCAGCCTAACACACCATCTTCAGTGTGTTCAATCTCTTCTCGATTCTGGTAAATGAAACTACTCTGGACATACATTATTTCTACTTTATATAGGCTGTGTATTTTTATGTGTTATTTGGTATGATCTGTCAGCTTCATAGCTTAAAGATTACTAAAGAGTGCTTCTGCTGAGAGTGCTTGCGCCAAGTGTTTCTGCCGAGAGCGCTTGCGTGAGATTTTCGCTATGGACAGTGCTTCAATAATTGCAGAAAAGTATTCCTATTATATATAGGCAGTGTATTTATCAGATCATTCCTGCTTTTACTCTATGTTACCGTTATTTTAGGTTTTATTTGTTATTTGTCATGATTTGGTAGGTTTCTTTTGGGTCTGCGAACGCTCACAAATTTTTCCCATATAAATAAATGGTAATTGCTTCTTCACTTTACGACATTACGGCTTACAAACCATTTCATAGGAACGCTCTACCTTCGAATAGCGGGGGAAGCCTGTACATGGATCAGGAAATACAGTCACACTGAGGGAATGGACAAGAACACGGGATACACGGATCAGGAAACATGACAGTTATATGGAAAGAACAAGAACACGGGATACACGGATTGGGAAATACGGAAAGACTGATGGAATGGACAAGAACACAGGATACACTGATCAGGATATATGGACACAATGATGGAATGAAGAAGAAATCGGGATACATGGATCATGAAATATGACAGACTGATGGAATGGACAAGAACGTGGCAGATAAAGATATAATACTGAAGTGCGGTGAGGAATTGAGTTCATGGATTTGAGGAAGTGCCTACAACTGCAGAGAGATAGCTTTGGGGATAATACAGAAATTGGTGGCATTGTAGATAGTGAGGAAGATTGTCTGAGATAGTGTGGGATGTAGATTAGCTGGAAAGCTCGGTGTAGCGGTGGAAGATCGAGTTTAAACCCCAGGTAATCGTTTGACATAATGCAATTTGCAAAGTCAAATTCTGGGAGATATATAAAGTTAATGGCATGAGCTCAGGAGCAGTAACACACAGACAGTGTGTCTGTAGCTTCCCGAGGCGGGCCACACGTCCGGCCAGCATAGTGAGGTATGCTTGCCTTCAGAGTCCAGGCATTGAGTCTAAGAGTTGAGTTGTCACAGAACATGGGCTGGATTACAATTGGCATATCGCATACATTTGGGTGGCCACACTGCAGGAGAAAATGTACATGCTGGTGATAATAAATCTAATTCTGATTTCAAGTGCAGAGATTCACCACAATGTTGCTTGGCATGGATGGGTGTGGCAGGTATTTGACAGGAAACGCAGAAAGAGATACAAGCCTATTGAGGGCAAATGGGATCAGTGCTGCCTGGTATCACAATCAGCATGGAGAAAATAAACCGAGGGGCCCAGCTGGTTATGGTTCTGTGATTCAATCGGCCAGGTTCAGTGATGGAGAACAATGCTAGAAAATGCAAGATTATACAGTGTGGCAGAAAGAAAAAAAGTTAATTGTTGGGTAAATGGAGGAAAACTACAAAAAGGTGGGAGATACAGGGATGTGGGGATGATAATATGGAAAACATAGCTAACACAGCTGGAGGGTTGTTGGTCTTCAGCGCCACAGGACATTTAAGAACAAGGTCTGTTTGGTGCAACTGCAGCATGCAGGTAAAACCGATCCACATCAAAACCAAGGACAAAAGTGCCATCCTTATCCCAGCATATATAGGTTACTGACCTAACGTGGTGATTGAGATAGTGCAGACAGTGCGACGATCTGGGGGGCTGAGATGGGCTGAAGGACCACACAGATCTTCTCCTAGTCATCTTTCTCAAGAAAAACATCACATCCCACAAGATCTTATGCCATAATGAGCAGTACGTCCAACAATGTCAATACTGTCTCCCATATCAGAATCACAGTATCCCATACAGACCGGTTTCACTTTGTCTTCCTCGGAGCACAGCTCGTTGCTTTCCCTTTACCACAGTCACAACACTTCCCAAGGAACACTCACAGTTCCAACTATCTCAGCAAAAGAGGCATTATGGTAGCATGGCAGTTAACGTGACACCATTACAGCTCAGAGTACAATCACGCCATCGCTCTACGGAGTTTATCTGCCCACTCCATTAAATGCGACAATTCTCTCCAAGTGCTCTGGTCTCTCTCATGGACAGGTGAATAGGTTAACTGGTCATTGCAAATTGTCCCATGTTGGGATGAGACTCACGGTTTGTCGGGGCAGCAATGCCCGTCCCGTTATTAGACTGGGGTTAAATCAGTGTAGGGTCACTGTGTAGAAGTGCCTTTCCCATTATTAGACTGCGGTTAAATCAGTATAGGGTCACTGGGTAGCAGTGCCTGTCCTGTTATTACACTAAGGTTAAATCAGTGTAGGGGCACTGGGCAGCAGTGCCTGTCCCGTTATTAGACAAGGAAATCAGTGTAGTTTCACTGGACAGCAAAGCCTGTCCCATTATTAGATTAAGGTTAAATCAGTGTAGGGTCACTGGGTAGCAGTGCCTGTCCCATTATTAGACTGGGTTTAAATCAGAGTAGGGACACTGGGTAGCAGTGCCTGTCCCATTATTAGACTGGGATTAAATCAGTGTAGGGTCACTGGGTAGCAGTGCCTGTCCCGTTATTAGACTGGGTTTAAATCAGAGTAGGGACACTGGGTAGCAGTGCCTGTCCGGTTATTAGACTGGGATTAAATCAGTGTAGGGTCACTGGGCAGCAGTGCCTGTCCTGTTATTAGACAGTGAAATCAGTGTAGGGTCACTGGGCAGCAGTGCCTGTCCTGTTATTAGACTGGGGTTAAATCAGTGTAGGGTCACTGGGTAGCAGTGCCTGTCCCATTATTAGACTGGGGTTAAATCAGTGTAGGGTCACTGGGTAGCAGTGCCTGTCCCATTATTAGACTGGGATTAAATCAGTGTAGGGTCACTGAGCAGCAGTGCCTGTCCCATTATTAGACTGGGGTTAAATCAGTGTAGGGTCACTGAGCAGCAGTGCCTGTCCCATTATTAGACTGGGGTTAAATCAGTGTAGGGTCACTGAGCAGCAGTGCCTGTCCCATTATTAGACTGGGATTAAATCAGTGTACGGTCACTGGGTAGCAGTGCCTGTCCCATTATTAGACTGGGATTAAATCAGTGTAGGGTCACTGGGCAGCAGTGCCTGTCCCATTATTAGACTGGGGTTAAATCAGTGTAGGGTCACTGGGTAGCAGTGCCTGTCCCATTATTAGACTGGGATTAAATCAGTGTAGGGTCACTGGGTAGCAGTGCCTGTCCCATTATTAGACTGGGGTTAAATCAGTGTAGGGTCACTGAGCAGCAGTGCCTGTCCCATTATTAGACTGGGGTTAAATCAGTGTAGGGTCACTGAGCAGCAGTGCCTGTCCCATTATTAGACTGGGGTTAAATCAGTGTAGGCTCACTGGGCAGCAGTGCCTGTCCCATTATTAGACTGGGGTTAAATCAGTGTAGGGTCACTGGGCAGCAGGGCCTGTCCCGTTATTAGACTGGGGTTAAATCAGTGTAGGCTCACTGGGCAGCAGTGCCTGTCCCATTATTAGACTGGGGTTAAATCAGTGTAGGGTCACTGGGCAGCAGTGCCTGTCCTGTTATTTGACAGTGAAATCAGTGTAGGGTTACTGGGCAGCAGTGCCTGTCCCGTTATTAGACTGGGGTGAAATCAGTGTAGGGTCACTGGGTAGCAGTTCCTGTCCGGTTATTAGACTGGGATTAA
This sequence comes from Hypanus sabinus, assembly GCF_030144855.1. Lineage (NCBI taxonomy): Eukaryota > Metazoa > Chordata > Chondrichthyes > Myliobatiformes > Dasyatidae > Hypanus > Hypanus sabinus. Next base: position 1,029,296 of record NC_082717.1, on the reverse strand, counting down.
ATCAGTGTAGGGTCACTGGGCAGCAGTGCCTGTCCTGTTATTTGACAGTGAAATCAGTGTAGGGTTACTGGGCAGCAGTGCCTGTCCCATTATTAGACTGGGGTGAAATCAGTGTAGGGTCACTGGGTAGCAGTTCCTGTCCCGTTATTAGACTGGGATTAAATCAGTGTAGGGTCACTGGGCAGCAGGGCCTGCCCGTTATTAGACTGGGATTAAATCAGTGTAGGGTCACTGGGCAGTAGTGCCTGTCCCATTATTAGACTGGGTTTAAATCAGTGTAGGGTCACTGGGCAGCAGTGCCTGTCCCAATATTAGACTGGGGTTAAATCAGTGTAGGGTCACTGGGCAGCAGTGCCTGTCCCGTTATTAGACTGGGGTTAAATCAGTGTAGGGTCACTGGGCAGCAGGGCCTGTCCCATTATTAGACTGGGGTTAAATCAGTGTAGGGTCACTGGGTAGCAGTGCCTGTCCCATTATTAGACTAGGTTTAAATGAGTGTAGGGTCACTGGGTAGCAGTGCCTGTCCCATTATTAGACTGGGGTTAAATCAGTGTAGGGTCACTGGGCAGCAGTGCCTGTCCCGTTATTAGACTGGGTTTAAATCAGTGTTGGGTCACTGGGCAGCAGTGCCTGTCCCATTATTAGACTGGGATTAAATCAGTGTAGGGTCACTGGGTAGCAGTGCCTGTCCCATTATTAGACTGGGATTAAATCAGTGTAGGGTCACTGGGTAGCAGTGCCTGTCCCGTAATTAGAAAGTGAAATCAGTGTAGGGTCACTGGGTAGCAGTGCCTGTCCCATTATTAGACAGTGAAATCAGTGTAGGGTCACTGGGCAGCAGTGCCTGTCCCATTATTAGACTGGAGTTAAATCAGTGTAGGGTCACTGGAGAGCAGTGCCTGTCCCATTATTAGACTGGGGTTAAATCAGTGTAGGGTCACTGGGCAGCAGTGCCTGTCCCATTATTAGACAGTGAAATCAGTGCACGGTCACTGGGCAGCAGTGCCTGTTCCGTTACTAGACTGGGGTTAAATCAGTGTAGGGTCACTGGGTAGCAGTGCCTGTCCCGTTATTAGACAGGGAAATCAGTGCACGGTCACTGGGCAGCAGTGCCTGTTCCGTTATTAGACTGGGGTTAAATCAGTGTAGGGTCACTGGGCAGCAGTGCCTGTCCCGTTATTAGACTAAAGTTAAATCAGTGTAGGCTCACTGGGTAGCAGCGTCTGTCCCGTTATTAGACAGGGAAATCAGTGTACGGTCACTGGGCAGCAGTGCCTGTTCCGTTATTAGACTGGGGTTAAATCAGTGTAGGGTCACTGGACAGCAGTGCCTGTCCCGTTATTAGACTGGTTTTAAATCAGTGTAGGGTCACTGGGTAGCAGTGCCTGTCCCATTATTAGACTGGGTTTAAATCAGTGTAGGGTCACTGGGTAGCAGTGCCTGTCCCATTATTAGACTGGGTTTAAATCAGTGTAGGGTCACTGGGTAGCAGTGCCTGTCCCATTATTAGACTGGGATTAAATCAGTGTAGGGTCACTGGGTAGCAGTGCCTGTCCCATTATTAGACTGGGGTTAAAACAGTGTAGGGTCACTGGGTAGCAGTGCCTGTCCTGTTATTAGACTAATGTTAAATCAGTGTAGGGTCAATGCGTAGCAGTGCCTGTCGCGTTATTAGACTGGGGTTAAATCAGTGTAGGGTCACTGGGAAGCAGTGCCTGTCCCATTATTAGACTGGGGTTAAATCAGTGAAGGGTTAATGGGTAGCAGTGCCTGACCCGTTATTAGACTTTGGTTAAATCAGTGTAGGGTCACTGGGTAGCAGTGCCTGTCCTGTTATTAGACTAATGTTAAATCAGTGTAGGGTCACTGGGCAGCACTGCCTGTCCGGTTATTACACTGGGGTTAAATCAGTGTAGGGTCACTGGGTAGCAGTACCTGTCCTGTTATTACACAAAGGTTAAATCAGTGTAGGGTCACTGGGTAGCAGTGCCTGTCCCATTATTAGACTGGGGTTAAATCAGTGTAGTGTCACTGGGCAGTAGGGCCTGTCCCGTTATTAGACTGGGGTTAAATCAGTGTAGGGTCACTGGGCAGCAGTGCCTGTCCCATTATTAGACTGGGGTTAAATCAGTGTAGGGTCACTGGGCAGCAGTGCCTGTCCCATTATTAGACAGTGAAATCAGTGTAGAGTCACTGGACAGCAGTGACTGTCCCATTATTAGACTGGGGTTAAATCAGTGTAGGGTCACTAGGCAGCAGTGCCTGTCCCGTTATTAGACTGGGGTTAAATCAGTGTAGGGTCACTGGGTAGCAGTGCCTGTCCCGTTATTAGACAGGGAAATCAGTGTACTGTCACTGGGCAGCAGTGCCTGTTCCGTTATTAGACTGGGGTTAAATCAGTATAGGGTCCCTGGGCAACAGTGCCTGTCCCGTTATTAGACTAAAGTTAAATCAGTGTAGGGTCACTGGGCAGCAGTGCCTGTCCTGTTATTACACTAAGGTTAAATCAGTGTAGGGGCACTGGGCAGCAGTGCCTGTCCCATTATTAGACTGGGGTTAAATCAGTGTAGGGTCACTGGGTAGTAGTGCCTGTCCCATTATTAGACTGGGTTTAAATCAGTGTAGGGTCACTGGACAGCAGTGCCTGTCCCGTTATTAGACTGGGTTTAAATCAGTGTAGGGTCACTGGGCAGCAGTGCCTGTCCCATTATAAGACTGGGGTTAAATCAGTGTAGGGTCACTGGGTAGCACTGCCTGTCCCGTTATTAGACAAGGAAATCAGTGTAGTGTCACTGGACAGCAATGCCTGTCCCATTATTAGATTAAGGTTAAATCAGTGTAGGGTCACTGGGTAGCAGTGCCTGTCCCGTTATTAGACTGGGTTTAAATCAGTGTAGGGTCACTGGGCAGCAGTGCCTGTCCCATTATAAGACTGGGGTTAATTCAGTGTAGGGTCACTGGGCAGCAGTGCCTGTCCTGTTATTAGACTGGGGTTAAATCAGTGTAGGGTCACTGGGTAGCAGTGCCTGTCCCATTATTAGACTGGGGTTAAATCAGTGTAGGGTCACTGGGTAGCAGTGCCTGTCCCATTGTTAGACTGGGATTAAATCAGTGTAGGGTCACTGAGCAGCAGTGCCTGTCCCATTATTAGACTGGGGTTAAATCAGTGTAGGGTCACTGAGCAGCAGTGCCTGTCCCATTATTAGACTGGGGTTAAATCAGTGTAGGGTCACTGAGCAGCAGTGCCTGTCCCATTATTAGACTGGGATTAAATCAGTGTACGGTCACTGGGTAGCAGTGCCTGTCCCATTATTAGACTGGGATTAAATCAGTGTAGGGTCACTGGGCAGCAGTGCCTGTCCCATTATTAGACTGGGGTTAAATCAGTGTAGGGTCACTGGGTAGCAGTGCCTGTCCCATTATTAGACTGGGATTAAATCAGTGTAGGGTCACTGGGTAGCAGTGCCTGTCCCATTATTAGACTGGGGTTAAATCAGTGTAGGGTCACTGAGCAGCAGTGCCTGTCCCATTATTAGACTGGGGTTAAATCAGTGTAGGGTCACTGAGCAGCAGTGCCTGTCCCATTATTAGACTGGGGTTAAATCAGTGTAGGCTCACTGGGCAGCAGTGCCTGTCCCATTATTAGACTGGGGTTAAATCAGTGTAGGGTCACTGGGCAGCAGGGCCTGTCCCGTTATTAGACTGGGGTTAAATCAGTGTAGGCTCACTGGGCAGCAGTGCCTGTCCCATTATTAGACTGGGGTTAAATCAGTGTAGGGTCACTGGGCAGCAGTGCCTGTCCTGTTATTTGACAGTGAAATCAGTGTAGGGTTACTGGGCAGCAGTGCCTGTCCCGTTATTAGACTGGGGTGAAATCAGTGTAGGGTCACTGGGTAGCAGTTCCTGTCCGGTTATTAGACTGGGATTAAATCAGTGTAGGGTCACTGGGCAGCAGTGCCTGTCCTGTTATTTGACAGTGAAATCAGTGTAGGGTTACTGGGCAGCAGTGCCTGTCCCATTATTAGACTGGGGTGAAATCAGTGTAGGGTCACTGGGTAGCAGTTCCTGTCCCGTTATTAGACTGGGATTAAATCAGTGTAGGGTCACTGGGCAGCAGGGCCTGCCCGTTATTAGACTGGGATTAAATCAGTGTAGGGTCACTGGGCAGTAGTGCCTGTCCCATTATTAGACTGGGTTTAAATCAGTGTAGGGTCACTGGGCAGCAGTGCCTGTCCCAATATTAGACTGGGGTTAAATCAGTGTAGGGTCACTGGGCAGCAGTGCCTGTCCCGTTATTAGACTGGGGTTAAATCAGTGTAGGGTCACTGGGCAGCAGGGCCTGTCCCATTATTAGACTGGGGTTAAATCAGTGTAGGGTCACTGGGTAGCAGTGCCTGTCCCATTATTAGACTAGGTTTAAATGAGTGTAGGGTCACTGGGTAGCAGTGCCTGTCCCATTATTAGACTGGGGTTAAATCAGTGTAGGGTCACTGGGCAGCAGTGCCTGTCCCGTTATTAGACTGGGTTTAAATCAGTGTTGGGTCACTGGGCAGCAGTGCCTGTCCCATTATTAGACTGGGATTAAATCAGTGTAGGGTCACTGGGTAGCAGTGCCTGTCCCATTATTAGACTGGGATTAAATCAGTGTAGGGTCACTGGGTAGCAGTGCCTGTCCCGTAATTAGAAAGTGAAATCAGTGTAGGGTCACTGGGTAGCAGTGCCTGTCCCATTATTAGACAGTGAAATCAGTGTAGGGTCACTGGGCAGCAGTGCCTGTCCCATTATTAGACTGGAGTTAAATCAGTGTAGGGTCACTGGAGAGCAGTGCCTGTCCCATTATTAGACTGGGGTTAAATCAGTGTAGGGTCACTGGGCAGCAGTGCCTGTCCCATTATTAGACAGTGAAATCAGTGCACGGTCACTGGGCAGCAGTGCCTGTTCCGTTACTAGACTGGGGTTAAATCAGTGTAGGGTCACTGGGTAGCAGTGCCTGTCCCGTTATTAGACAGGGAAATCAGTGCACGGTCACTGGGCAGCAGTGCCTGTTCCGTTATTAGACTGGGGTTAAATCAGTGTAGGGTCACTGGGCAGCAGTGCCTGTCCCGTTATTAGACTAAAGTTAAATCAGTGTAGGCTCACTGGGTAGCAGCGTCTGTCCCGTTATTAGACAGGGAAATCAGTGTACGGTCACTGGGCAGCAGTGCCTGTTCCGTTATTAGACTGGGGTTAAATCAGTGTAGGGTCACTGGACAGCAGTGCCTGTCCCGTTATTAGACTGGTTTTAAATCAGTGTAGGGTCACTGGGTAGCAGTGCCTGTCCCATTATTAGACTGGGTTTAAATCAGTGTAGGGTCACTGGGTAGCAGTGCCTGTCCCATTATTAGACTGGGTTTAAATCAGTGTAGGGTCACTGGGTAGCAGTGCCTGTCCCATTATTAGACTGGGATTAAATCAGTGTAGGGTCACTGGGTAGCAGTGCCTGTCCCATTATTAGACTGGGGTTAAAACAGTGTAGGGTCACTGGGTAGCAGTGCCTGTCCTGTTATTAGACTAATGTTAAATCAGTGTAGGGTCAATGCGTAGCAGTGCCTGTCGCGTTATTAGACTGGGGTTAAATCAGTGTAGGGTCACTGGGAAGCAGTGCCTGTCCCATTATTAGACTGGGGTTAAATCAGTGAAGGGTTAATGGGTAGCAGTGCCTGACCCGTTATTAGACTTTGGTTAAATCAGTGTAGGGTCACTGGGTAGCAGTGCCTGTCCTGTTATTAGACTAATGTTAAATCAGTGTAGGGTCACTGGGCAGCACTGCCTGTCCGGTTATTACACTGGGGTTAAATCAGTGTAGGGTCACTGGGTAGCAGTACCTGTCCTGTTATTACACAAAGGTTAAATCAGTGTAGGGTCACTGGGTAGCAGTGCCTGTCCCATTATTAGACTGGGGTTAAATCAGTGTAGTGTCACTGGGCAGCAGGGCCTGTCCCGTTATTAGACTGGGGTTAAATCAGTGTAGGGTCACTGGGCAGCAGTGCCTGTCCCATTATTAGACAGTGAAATCAGTGTAGAGTCACTGGACAGCAGTGACTGTCCCATTATTAGACTGGGGTTAAATCAGTGTAGGGTCACTAGGCAGCAGTGCCTGTCCCGTTATTAGACTGGGGTTAAATCAGTGTAGGGTCACTGGGTAGCAGTGCCTGTCCCGTTATTAGACAGGGAAATCAGTGTACTGTCACTGGGCAGCAGTGCCTGTTCCGTTATTAGACTGGGGTTAAATCAGTATAGGGTCCCTGGGCAACAGTGCCTGTCCCGTTATTAGACTAAAGTTAAATCAGTGTAGGGTCACTGGGCAGCAGTGCCTGTCCTGTTATTACACTAAGGTTAAATCAGTGTAGGGGCACTGGGCAGCAGTGCCTGTCCCATTATTAGACTGGGGTTAAATCAGTGTAGGGTCACTGGGTAGTAGTGCCTGTCCCATTATTAGACTGGGTTTAAATCAGTGTAGGGTCACTGGACAGCAGTGCCTGTCCCGTTATTAGACTGGGTTTAAATCAGTGTAGGGTCACTGGGCAGCAGTGCCTGTCCCATTATAAGACTGGGGTTAATTCAGTGTAGGGTCACTGGGTAGCAGTGCCTGTCCCGTTATTAGACAGGGGTTAAATCAGTGTAGAGTCACTGGGCAGCAGTGCCTGTCCCATTATAAGACTGGGGTTAAATCAGTGTAGGGTCACTGGGTAGCACTGCCTGTCCCGTTATTAGACAAGGAAATCAGTGTAGTGTCACTGGACAGCAATGCCTGTCCCATTATTAGATTAAGGTTAAATCAGTGTAGGGTCACTGGGTAGCAGTGCCTGTCCCGTTATTAGACTGGGTTTAAATCAGTGTAGGGTCACTGGGCAGCAGTGCCTGTCCCATTATAAGACTGGGGTTAATTCAGTGTAGGGTCACTGGGTAGCAGTGCCTGTCCCGTTATTAGACAGGGGTTAAATCAGTGTAGAGTCACTGGGCAGCAGTGCCTGTCCCATTATAAGACTGGGGTTAAATCAGTGTAGGGTCACTGGGTAGCACTGCCTGTCCCGTTATTAGACAAGGAAATCAGTGTAGTGTCACTGGACAGCAATGCCTGTCCCATTATTAGATTAAGGTTAAATCAGTGTAGGGTCACTGGGTAGCAGTGCCTGTCCCGTTATTAGACTGGGTTTAAATCAGTGTACGGTCACTGGGCAGCAGTGCCTGTCCCATTATTAGACTGGGGTTAAATCAGTGTAGGGTCACTGGACAGCAGTGCCAGTACCGTTATTAGACTGGGTTTAAATCAGTGTAGGGTCACTGGGCAGCAGTGCCTGTACCGTTATTAGACTGGGGTTAAATCAGTGTAGGCTCACTGGGCAGCAGTGCCTGTCCCGTTATTAGACTAAGATTAAATCAGTGTAGGGTCACTGGGTAGCAGTGCCTGTCCTGTTATTAGACTAAGGTTAAATCAGTGTAGGGTCACTGGGAAGCAGTGCCTGTCCCATTATTTGACTGTGAAATCAGTGTAGGGTCACTGGACAGCAGTGCCTGTCCCGTTATTAGACTGGGGTTAAATCAGTGTAGGGTCACTGGGCAGCAGTGCCTGTCCCATTATTAGACAGTGAAATCAGTGTGGGGTCACTGGGTAGCAGTGTCTGTCCCGTTATTAGACTGGGGTTAAATCAGTGTAGGGTCACTGGGCAACAGTGCCTGTACCGTTATTAGACAGGGAAATCAGTGTAGGGACACTGGGCAGCAGTGTATGTCCCGTTATTAGACTGTGGTTAAATCAGTGTCGGGTCACTGGGCAACAGTCCCTGTCCCGTTATTAGACAGGGAAATCAGTGTAGGGTCACTGGGTAGCAGTGCCTGTCCCATTATTAGACTGGGGTTAAATCAGTGTAGGGTCACTGGGTAGCAGTGCCTGTCCCATTATTAGACTGGGGTTAAATCAGTGTAGGGTCACTGAGCAGCAGTGCCTGTCCCATTATTAGACTGGGGTTAAATAAGTGTAGGGTCACTGGGTAGCAGTGCCTGTCCCATTATTAGACTGGGGTTAAATCAGTGTAGGGTCACTGAGCAGCAGTGCCTGTCCCATTATTAGACTGGGGTTAAATCAGTGTAGGGTCACTGGGTAGCAGTGCCTGTCCCATTATTAGACTGGGGTTAAATCAGTGTAGGGTCACTGGGTAGCAGTGCCTGTCCCATTATTAGACAGGGGTTAAATCAGTGTAGGGTCACTGGACAGCAGTGCCAGTACCGTTATTAGACTGGGTTTAAATCAGTGTAGGGTCACTGGGCAGCAGTGCCTGTACCGTTATTAGACTGGGGTTAAATCAGTGTAGGCTCACTGGGCTGCAGTGCCTGTCCCGTTATTAGACTAAGATTAAATCAGTGTAGGGTCACTGGGTAGCAGTGCCTGTCCTGTTATTAGACTAAGATTAAATCAGTGTAGGGTCACTGGGTAGCAGTGCCTGTCCTGTTATTAGACTAAGGTTAAATCAGTGTAGGGTCACTGGGAAGCAGTGCCTGTCCCATTATTTGACTGTGAAATCAGTGTAGGGTCACTGGGCAGCAGTGCCTGTCCCATTATTAGACAGTGAAATCAGTGTGGGGTCACTGGGTAGCAGTGTCTGTCCCGTTATTAGACTGGGGTTAAATCAGTGTAGGGTCACTGGGCAACAGTGCCTGTACCGTTATTAGACAGGGAAATCAGTGTAGGGACACTGGGCAGCAGTGTATGTCCCGTTATTAGACTGGGGTTAAATCAGTGTAGGGTCACTGGGCAACAGTCCCTGTCCCGTTATTAGACAGGGAAATCAGTGTAGGGTCACTGGGTAGCAGTGCCTGTCCCATTATTAGACTGGGGTTAAATCAGTGTAGGGTCACTGGGCAGCAGTGCCTGTCCCATTATTAGACTGGGGTTAAATCAGTGTAGGGGCACTGGGCAGCAGTGCCTGTCCCATTATTAGATTAAGGTTAAATCAGTGTAGGGTCACTGGGTAGCAGTGCCTGTCCCGTTATTAGACTGGGTTTAAATCAGTGTAGGGTCACTGGGCAGCAGTGCCTGTCCCATTATAAGACTGGGGTTAATTCAGTGTAGGGTCACTGGGTAGCAGTGCCTGTCCCGTTATTAGACAGGGGTTAAATCAGTGTAGAGTCACTGGGCAGCAGTGCCTGTCCCATTATAAGACTGGGGTTAAATCAGTGTAGGGTCACTGGGTAGCACTGCCTGTCCCGTTATTAGACAAGGAAATCAGTGTAGTGTCACTGGACAGCAATGCCTGTCCCATTATTAGATTAAGGTTAAATCAGTGTAGGGTCACTGGGTAGCAGTGCCTGTCCCGTTATTAGACTGGGTTTAAATCAGTGTAGGGTCACTGGGCAGCAGTGCCTGTCCCATTATAAGACTGGGGTTAATTCAGTGTAGGGTCACTGGGTAGCAGTGCCTGTCCCGTTATTAGACAGGGGTTAAATCAGTGTAGAGTCACTGGGCAGCAGTGCCTGTCCCATTATTAGACTGGGGTTAAATCAGTGTAGGGTCACTGGGTAGCACTGCCTGTCCCGTTATTAGACAAGGAAATCAGTGTAGTGTCACTGGACAGCAATGCCTGTCCCATTATTAGATTAAGGTTAAATCAGTGTAGGGTCACTGGGTAGCAGTGCCTGTCCCGTTATTAGACTGGGTTTAAATCAGTGTACGGTCACTGGACAGCAGTGCCTGTCCCATTATTAGACTGGGGTTAAATCAGTGTAGGGTCACTGGACAGCAGTGCCAGTACCGTTATTAGACTGGGTTTAAATCAGTGTAGGGTCACTGGGCAGCAGTGCCTGTACCGTTATTAGACTGGGGTTAAATCAGTGTAGGCTCACTGGGCAGCAGTGCCTGTCCCGTTATTAGACTAAGATTAAATCAGTGTAGGGTCACTGGGTAGCAGTGCCTGTCCTGTTATTAGACTAAGATTAAATCAGTGTAGGGTCACTGGGTAGCAGTGCCTGTCCTGTTATTAGACTAAGGTTAAATCAGTGTAGGGTCACTGGGAAGCAGTGCCTGTCCCATTATTTGACTGTGAAATCAGTGTAGGGTCACTGGACAGCAGTGCCTGTCCCGTTATTAGACTGGGGTTAAATCAGTGTAGGGTCACTGGGCAGCAGTGCCTGTCCCATTATTAGACAGTGAAATCAGTGTGGGGTCACTGGGTAGCAGTGTCTGTCCCGTTATTAGACTGGGGTTAAATCAGTGTAGGGTCACTGGGCAACAGTGCCTGTACCGTTATTAGACAGGGAAATCAGTGTAGGGACACTGGGCAGCAGTGTATGTCCCGTTATTAGACTGGGGTTAAATCAGTGTAGGGTCACTGGGCAACAGTCCCTGTCCCGTTATTAGACAGGGAAATCAGTGTAGGGTCACTGGGTAGCAGTGCCTGTCCCATTATTAGACTGGGGTTAAATCAGTGTAGGGTCACTGAGCAGCAGTGCCTGTCCCATTATTAGACTGGGGTTAAATCAGTGTAGGGTCACTGGGTAGCAGTGCCTGTCCCATTATTAGACTGGGGTTAAATCAGTGTAGGGTCACTGGGTAGCAGTGCCTGTCCCATTATTAGACTGGGGTTAAATCAGTGTAGGGTCACTGGACAGCAGTGCCAGTACCGTTATTAGACTGGGTTTAAATCAGTGTAGGGTCACTGGGCAGCAGTGCCTGTACCGTTATTAGACTGGGGTTAAATCAGTGTAGGCTCACTGGGCTGCAGTGCCTGTCCCGTTATTAGACTAAGATTAAATCAGTGTAGGGTCACTGGGTAGCAGTGCCTGTCCTGTTATTAGACTAAGATTAAATCAGTGTAGGGTCACTGGGAAGCAGTGCCTGTTCCATTATTTGACTGTGAAATCAGTGTAGGGTCACTGGACAGCAGTGCCTGTCCCGTTATTAGACTGGGGTTAAATCAGTGTAGGGTCACTGGGCAGCAGTGCCTGTCCCATTATTAGACAGTGAAATCAGTGTGGGGTCACTGGGTAGCAGTGTCTGTCCCGTTATTAGACTGGGGTTAAATCAGTGTAGGGTCACTGGGCAACAGTGCCTGTACCGTTATTAGACAGGGAAATCAGTGTAGGGTCACTGGGTAGCAGTGCCTGTCCCATTATTAGACTGGGGTTAAATCAGTGTAGGGTCACTGAGCAGCAGTGCCTGTCCCATTATTAGACTGGGGTTAAATAAGTGTAGGGTCACTGGGCAGCAGTGCCTGTCCCATTATTAGACTGGAGTTAAATCAGTGTAGGGTCACTGAGCAGCAGTGCCTGTCCCATTATTAGACTGGGGTTAAATCAGTGTAGGGTCACTGGGTAGCAGTGCCTGTCCCATTATTAGACTGGGGTTAAATCAGTGTAGGGTCACTGGGTAGCAGTGCCTGTCCCATTATTGGACTGGGGTTAAATCAGTGTAGGGTCACTGGGTAGCAGTGCCTGTCCCATTATTAGACTGGGGTTAAATCAGTGTAGGGTCACTGAGCAGCAGTGCCTGTCCCATTATTAGACTGGGGTTAAATAAGTGTAGGGTCACTGGGCAGCAGTGCCTGTCCCATTATTAGACTGGGGTTAAATCAGTGTAGGGTCACTGGACAGCAGTGCCTGTCCTGTTATTAGACTGGGGTTAAATCAGTGTAGGGTCACTGGGCAGCAGTGCCTGTCCCATTATTAGACTGGGGTTAAATAAGTGTAGGGTCACTGGGCAGCAGTGCCTGTCCCATTATTAGACTGGGGTTAAATCAGTGTAGGGTCACTGGACAGCAGTGCCTGTCCTGTTATTAGACTGGGGTTAAATCAGTGTAGGGTCACTGGGCAGCAGTGCCTGTCCCATTATTAGACTGGGGTTAAATCAGTGTAGGGTCACTGGACAGCAGTGCCTGTCCCATTATTAGACTGGGGTTAAATCAGTGTAGGGTCACTGGACAGCAGTGCCTGTCCTGTTATTAGACTGGGGTTAAATCTGGGGTTACTGGCAGAACAGTCCGTTGGGCTGGCAGCACCTGTCCCACTCTGCATCTCAAAATAAAAATATATAGGATAAGACAATTGTACTTACATCGAGCACGTACTCCTGGACAACAGCGTGTAAGATTATGGTAATGAAGATATAGAATGAGATGGTAACACAGTCACTGGTTCCGTAGACATAATAAACAACATCCCCATCTGTTAGAGGGAGAGGTAAGAACCATTAGCTGAGCAGTTGGAGAAACTCTCATCACCCTGGAACGTCGATACACCACAGCCCAACCCCACACCTCCCAACAATGGCGGTGCTGGCTGGAAGGGCTCCTGCACCTACTGTCTATTGTCTACAACAGAACACAAGGCACAAGCTCTTCTTAGATGGAAAGGCTGCTGGTGAAATCGTCTGCTATATTGCCTACAGCCCCGGATTCCTTGCTGAAGGGCAGATTATGGAAGTAATTCAGAGATGATTTGTTGAACGAATACCCCATGAGGAATGCTGAACAGACTAGGACCGTATCCACTGCTGTTTCAGAAAGTGGGAGGGGTGCGGAAGCAGATCAAAACATCAGTGGTGAGAATGTTTCCTTCAGGAGATTCCCCCAGGCTCAAAATGAAATGGTTCATTTAGATAGCATAATTTTAAGACGTTTTGAGGAAAGTACAGATGGATGTCTGAGGTGGGGTTTTCATATAGAGACGGAGTGTGGTGGTCAAAGCAGGTTTATTTGGATATTTAAGGTAAGACACATGGATGATGGAAAAATGGAGGGCTGCATGGGAGGAAAGGGTTAGATTGATCTTCAAGTAGCTGAAATGGGCAGCTCAACAGAGTGGGCTGAAGGGCCTATACTGTAATTTTCTTTAATGCCTAGTATTGTAGGGGTGTACATTCTGAGAGGGGAAAGGTTCAGAGGAGATGTTTGGGGCACGTGTTTGTCTTTACAGAGTGGTGGGTACCTGAAATGTGCTGCTGGGGGTGACCATGGAGGCTGTCACAATGACGGCATGAGGGAGACTCTTGGATGGTCAGGGAGAAAGGGAATGTGGACCTCTGCTGACACAATGGATTACTTTAGCTAGGTAAGTTTCATAAGGTGTATTTTGGTTTATTATGTACGAGGCACAATAAGAGCATTTGAATGCCATTTCCCTATACAGTTCATTATTTCTTCACATCAGTGATTTGAAGTAAAACAAGGGAGAACTATACTATAAAGTGTTATACCGAGAAAGTGCAGGCAGATAAAAAGCACTAATTGAAGGAGTGCAGAGAAAATTTCAAAGGATATTACCAGGGCTTGAGGACCTGAATCTAGTGAAGGGTTGAACAGGCTGGAACTTCATTCAGTGATTCGGATTCCTGGATCATTGGGACCATTTCTGGGGCAGGCGAGACCTGTACAAAAGGGGCAGATTGCTCTTGAATCCGAGGGGACTGGCAGGTTTACTGGAGCAGTTGGGAGTGGTTTAAACTAATATGACAGGAAGATGGGAACCAGGATGACAGAGCTGAGGATGAGCCAGCAGGTTTACAAGGAGATGATAGGGGTAACATGAATGTAAGGAAGGACAAGCCTATGATTGGGTATAAATGCAGACAGAGCAAAGAGTTAAATTGTACCACAGAGGTAAAATTCAAAAATTCAAAAGGGTGAAGAATGTATTAAATGCGTGTAAGGTGGACGCACTTGTGGTGCAATGAGAAATTGGTTGGTATACTATTGTGTGCATTATGGAGTTCTGGCTGAAAGAAGGCCATAGCTGGGAGCTTATTATCAAAGGATATACTTTGTATTGAAAGGACAGGCAGGAAGGCATAGGCAGTGGTGTGGCTCTGTTGGTAAGAGATGGAATTACATCTTTAGAAAGAGGTGACAAAGGGTCAGAGAATGTTGAATCTTTGTGGGTGGAATTAAGAAATTGCAAGGGTAAAAAAAACATTATGGGAATCATATACAAGCCTCCAAATAGTAGCCAAGATGTGGAGTTGAGATTGCAAAGGGAAAGGGTATGTAATAAGGGTAATGACACAATTGTAATGGGGGGACAACAATACGCTGGGGATTGGGAAAATCAGGTTGGTGTTGAATTGCAAAAGAGGGAATTTGTTTAACGCCTACGAGATGGATTTTTAGAGCAGCTTGTGTTTGAGCCTACTTGGGGAAATTAGATTGAGTGTTGTGTAATAACCCAGATTTTATCAGGAAGATCAAAGTAAAGGAACTCTTTGGAGACAGTGATCATAATATGATTGAATTCATACTGCAGTTTGAGAGGGAGAAGCACAAGTCACATGTATCTGTATCACAGCGGAATAAAGGGAATTACCGAGGCATGAGAGAGGAGCTTGTCCAGGTGGATTGGAGGAGGATACTGACGGGGATGACAGCAGAGCAGAGATGGCTGAGGTTTCTGGCAATAGTGAAGGATAGATAGAGTGTCTATAAAAAGTATTCACCCCTCCTCAGAAGTTTTCATATTTTATTGTTTTACAACATTGAATCGCAGTGGATTTAATTTGCCTTTTATGACACTGATCAACAGAAAAACATTGTCTCATTTCAAAGTGAAAACAGATCTCTACAAAGTGATCTAAATTAATTACAAATATAAAAAACAAAATAATCGATTGCATAAGTATTCGCCCCATTAATATACCAAATCATCACTGGTGTAACTAGTTGGTTTTAGAAGTCACAATAATTAGTTAAATATAGATCACCCATATGTAGTCAAGGTGCTTCAATTGATTGCAGTTAAAATACAGATTATCTGAAAGGTCCTCCTTCTGCTGAGTCAGTATCCTGGCAAAAACTAGTAGTAGTAGTATTAGCAGGCCTCCGTTAGTCTCGATAGACCATGGATTTGCACCTTGAAACCTTGAAAAATTTCCAGGGTGCAAGGCTGGGCAAGGTTTTTTTTGTGGAAGACCAGCAGTTGCCCAAACTGCCACCAATGTTGTCCAAGGGAAGGGCAATAGGACCCATACAGCTTGGCACCGGTGTCGTCACAGAGCAATGTGTGGTTAACTGCCTTGCTCAAGGAGACACACACAGCCTCAGCCAAGGCTCGAACTAGCGACATTCAGATCACTAGACAAATGCCTTAACCACTTGGCCACACGCCAACACTGGCAAAAACTACACCATGAAGACAAAAGAGCATTCCAATCAACTCCGCGAAAAGGTTATTGAAAAGCAAGCACAAGTTAGGAGATGGATACAAGAACAATTCCACGTCACTGAATATCCCTTGGAGCACAGTTAAGTCAATCATCAAGAAATGGCAAGAATACGGCACAGCTGTAAATCTACCTAGAGCAGGCTGTCCTTAAAAACTGAGTGACTGTGCAAGAAGGGAACTAGTGAGGGAGGCCACCGAGAGACCGAAGATAACTCTGAAGGAGTTACAAGCTTCAGCGGCTGAGATGGGAGAGACTGTGCATATAACTGTTGCCCAGGTGCTTCAGCAGTCACAGCTTGATGGGGGAGTGGCAAAGAGAAAGCCACTGTTGAAAGAACATCACATGAAATCTCAGCTAGTTTGCCAGAAGGCATGTGGGAGACTCTGACATCAGCTGGAGGAAGGTTCTATGGTCTGATGAAATCTTAATTGAACTTTCTGGCCATCAGACTAAATGCAATGTCTGGTGTAAACCAAACACTGCACAGCATCAAAAGTATACCATCTGTACCATATGCCATCTCAATCCAAATGAGAATTTGTGTCTGGACTTGAAAAGGACTGTTCCCTCACAAACTCATGCAATCTAACAGAGCTTAAGCACTTGTAAAGAAGAATGGGAAAAATTGTAGTGTCCAGATGTACAAAGCTGATAGAGACCTATCCACACAGACTCAAGGCTATAATTGCTGCCAAAGGTACATCTACTAAATACTGACTTGAAGGGGATGAATACTGATGCAATCAATTACTTTGTGTTTTATATTTGTAATTAATTTAGATCACTTCGTAGAGATCTGTTTTCACATGAAAGAGTCTTTTTCTGTTGATCAGTGTCAAAAAAGCCAAATAAATCAGCTGTGATTCAATGTTGTAAAACAATAAATCATGAAAACTTCCAAAGGGCAGTGAATACCTTTTAGGCACTGCATGTCCCACAGAAGTTGCTCTCAAATAGCAGGGGTAGGCAACTGTGGCTGACAAGGGTAGTTAAGGACAGCAAGGAAGGGGCATGTAAAGGTAGCAAAAGTGGGAAGTTGGATGATTGGGAAATTTTTAAATCCAACAGAAGGCAACTAAAAGAGTTATACATGAAGGGAAAGGCGGGACAAAGAAATGGCAAATGAACTTAATAAGCACTTTGCTTCAGTCTTTACTGTGGAAGACACTAGCTGTATATCAGAGGTCAGTGAGTGTCAGAGAGCAGAAGTGAGTGCCATTGGTATTACAAAGGAAAAAGTGCTAGGCACACCCAAAGGTCTTAAGGTGGATAAGTCATCTGGACCAGATGCACTACGTCCCAGGGTCCTGAGAGAGGTTGCTGAAGAGATAACAGATGCATTGGTCATGATTTTTCAAGAATCACTTGATTCTGGCATGGTCCTGGAGGACTGGAAAATTGCAAGTGTCACTCCACTCTTTAAGCTGGGAGGAAGACAAAAGATAGGAAGCCAGTTAGCCTAACCTCAGTGTTTGGGAAAGTGTTGGAGTCTATTATTAAGGATGAGGTTTCAGGGTACGTGGAGACTAATGATAAAATAAGTCAAAGTCAGCATGCTTTCTGTAAAGGGAAATCTTGCTTGACATATCTGTTAGGATTCTTCGAGGAAGCAACTTAATTGGATTTTCAGAAGGCGTTTGAGAAGATGCCACACACGAGGCTGCATAACAAGATAAAACCCTATGGCATTACAGGAAAGATACTGGCATGGATAGAGGAATGGCTGACAGGCAGGAGGCAACGAGTGGGAATAAAAGGGGCCTTTTCTGGCTGGTTGCTGGTAACTAGTGGTGTTCCTCGGGGTCAGCACCGGGACTGTGCTTTTCACATTGTTTGTCAGTGATTTAGATAATGAAATTGATGACTTTGTGGCAAAGTTTTCAGATGATTTAAAGACAGGTGGAGGGGTAGGTCGTGCTGAGGAAGCAATATAGCAGAACTTAGACAAATTGGAAGAATGAGCAGAAAAGTGGCAGATGAAATAGTGTGGGAAATATCTTGGGAAAAGGTACAATAGTGCAGACTATTATCTAAATGAGAGAAGGTTCAAACATCAGAGGTGCAGAGAGACTTTGGAATCCTCATGCAAGACTCCCAGAAGGTTAATTTACAGATAATGCTGAGCCTTTAGAAGACACTAGTCAGGTCGTATTTAGAGTATTGTCAGCAGTTTTGGGCCCCATATCTCAGAAGTGTCATTGGAGAGAGTCCAGAGGAGGTTCATGAGGGTGATTCTGGGAATGAAGGGGTTGAGATTAGAGGAGCTTTTGGCAGATATGGGCCTGTACTCAATGGAATTTAGAAAAATGCGAGGGGCATCTCATTGAAACCTACCGAATGTTGAAAGGACTAGATAGGGTGGATGTGGAGGCGATGTTTCCTATGGTGGGGTTATCCAGAACTAGAGGGCACAGCCTCAAAATAGAGGAGTGACCTTTTAGATCAGAAGTAAGGAGGAATTTGTTTAGCCATAGAGAGGTGAATCTGTGGAATGCTCTGCCACGGAATGCGGTGGAAGTCAAGTCCAGTGGTATAGATAAAACAGAAGTTGATAGATTCCTGATTGGTCGGGGCATCAAGGGATACGGTGAGAGGGCAGGTGTAGGAGTTGATTGGGATCCAGGATCAGCCATGATGAAATTGTGGAACAGACTTGATGGGATGAATCACCTAATTCTGCTCCTGTGTCTTATGGTCTTTATTCCCTGGACCACAGGACAATGCGGGAAGATTTGATAAAGGCTTACAAAATTGAGGGGAAAAGATAGGGTAAGCACAAACAGGCGGTTTCCACTGAGGGTGAGTAAGACTAGAATGAGAGGTCATTCGATACCTGAAACTAAAAGGGATGCAGACTCAGTTGATGCTTTTAGACACCAGCTCAAAACCTTTTTATTTAAGCTTGCTTTTGATGAACATCATTTTGTCTTTTATTTTTCTGTTTGCACTTTTACCCCATTGTAAAGCACTTTGCATTACATTGACTGTGTAAAAAGTCTCTGTAAATAAGTTATTCTTATCATATTCCATCTGGATAACCTCTGACCTGATGGTATGAAGATCAATGTCTCCAACTTCCGGTAATTTCTCCATCTTCTCTACTTTTCCATTCCCCAATCTGGTTCCCTTTGGCTCCTCCTCTTCTCCCCCTCCTGGTTTGGTTCCACTTCTCCTTCCCTTTCTCCCATGGTCCAGCCTCCTCTCCAGTCAGATTTCTTTTTCTTCAGCCATTTGACCTTTTCTACCTATCACCACCCAGCTTCTCACTTCACCCCACCCCCCCCCCCCACATAATTCCCCTACTTTCTTATTCTGGCTTCCACCCCTTCCTTTTTGGTCCTGAAGGGTCTCAGCCCAAAATGTCAACTGCTTATTCCTCTCCACAGACACTGCCAGACCTGCTGATTTCCTCCAGCATCTTGTTTCTTGGGCAAGCAGCTTCCTCCTGATCATATATTACCGTATGACATGTATACAGTACAAGCATTTAATCCCAGGGAAGGAGCAGTTTAAATATTGCATGGTCCCCAACGGCCAGATACCCAATACCACATTAATGTCTAGTCCCAGCCAGCCCAGGCCTGGTCCACCATTGAATCTGAGAAGCTCAGTTACCTGCTGTACTTGTGCTGATATTGTATTGTGGGGAGATGAACATGAAGGCAGTCTTTGCAGTAACCTAGGGAACAAAAGACAGTTGAAAATCAGTAAACGAGGGAACAAAAGACAGTGTAAAATCAGTGAGCGAGGGAACAGTGTAAAATCAGTGAGTGAGGGTACAGTGTAAAGTCAGTGAGCGAGGGAACAAAGGACAGTGTAAAACAGTGACCGAGGGAACAAAGGACAGTGTAAAATCAGTGATCGAGAGAACAAAGGACAGTGTAAAATCAGTGACCGAGGGAACAAAGGACAGTGTAAAATCAGTGACCGAGGGAACAAAGGACAGTGTAAAATCAGTGATCGAGAGAACAAAGGACAGTGTAAAATCAGTGACCGAGGGAACAAAGGACAGTGTAAAATCAGTGACCGAGGGAACAAAGGACAGTGTAAAATCAGTGACCGAGGGAACAAAGGACAGTGTAAAATCAGTGACCGAGGGAACAAAGGACAGTGTAAAATCAGTGACCGAGGGAACAAAGGACAGTGTAAAATCAGTGACCGAGGGAACAAAGGACAGTGTAAAATCAGTGACCGAGGGAACAAAGGACAGTGTAAAATCAGTGACCGAGGGAACAAAGGACAGTGTAAAATCAGTGACCGAGGGAACAAAGGACAGTGTAAAATCAGTGATCGAGAGAACAAAGGACAGTGTAAAATCAGTGATCGAGGGAACAAAGGACAATGTAAAATCAGTGACCGAGGGAACAAAGGACAGTGTAAAACAGTGACTGAGGGAACGAAGGACAGCGTAAAGTCAGGGACCGAGGGAACGAAAGACAGCGTAAAGTCAGTGACCGAGGGAACGAAGGACAGTGTAAAATCAGTGACCGAGGGAACGAAGGACAGTGTAAAATCAGTGATCGAGGGAACAGAGGACAGTGTAAAACAGTGACCGAGGGAACAAAGGACAGTGTAAAATCAGTGACCGAGAGAACGAAGGACAGTGTAAAATCAGTGATCGAGGGAACCAAGGACAGTGTAAAATCAGTGACCGAGGGAATGAAAGACAGTGTAAAGTCAGTGAAGAACTAAATGGCAGTGACCAGCAGCTGAGCAACAAAACTGTACCGGTAAAGTGAGATGGCAGTATCCCAGGAATTGACTACTTGCCTCTCTCCCAAGCTCAAAATCTCAACTGTTACTTCCCCAGTATTGATGCTGTATTCTTAGTGTATTGCTCAAGAGTTATTAAAAAAATCATACGCTGTCATTGGAGATGGTTCAGAAGAGGCTCACGAGAATTATGCCTGGAATGAAAGCGTTAATTTATGAGACGTGTTTGATGGCTCTGGGCCTGTACTCACTGGAGTTCAGAACAATGGGGGGGGGGGGGAATCTCATTGAAACCTATCGAATGTTGAAAGGCATGGCTAGAATGGATGTGAAGACACACAAAATGCTGGTGGAACGCAGCAGACCAGGCAGCATCTATAGGAAGAAGTACAGTCAACGTTTCGGGCAAGGCCCTCCATCAGGACTAAAAAAGAAGAGATATTAAGAGATTTTAAAGTGGCATGGGGAGGGGTGATCCAAAATGATAGAAGACAGGAGGGGGAGGGATGAAGCTAAGAGATGGAGAGGTGATTGGCAGAAGGGATACAGAGCTGGAGAAGGGAAAGGATCATGGGACATGGAGAGGATGGAGTGGTTTCCTCCTTTTTTTTACTCTTTTTTCTCTCCCTGCCCCTCACACAATCACTCCTTGCCTGTTCTCCATCTCCCTCTGGTGCTCCCCTCCCCCTTTCTTTCTCCCTAGGCCTCCCGTCCCATGATTTAAAACGGAAAATGTGGAGGAATTTCTTTAGCCAGGGAACAGTGAAACGGTAGAATTCATTGCCACAGATGACTGTGGAGGCCAAATCATTGGGTATATTTAAAGCAGAGATTGAAAAGTTCTTGATTAGTCAGGGTGTCAAAGGTTACAGGGGAAGGCATGAGAATGGGATTGAGAGGGCTAATAGACCAGCCATGATGGGATATCAGAGCAGACTCATTGGTCAAATGGTCTAATTCTGCTCCTATGTCTTATGGTCTTATTGTCTAAAAGTTCCAGGAACTACAAAGCTCATACCTGTACAGACCAAACCTTTTAGGCAATCACGATAGGAAAACCCAACCATTCCAGGAATTAGCCCGGGGAGATGCTTTTGCACTGTTACCACTGCTATTTCTTACACTAATAGACAGCAGTTAACGTGATCTGCTGCAACAAGCAATCGTGGGAGAAACTTAATGGGTCGAGCAGCATTGGTAGGGTGGGGGGGGGGGGAAGAGAAGAATTGCCAACGTTTCAGGTGGAGAGAGAAAGGATAGCTGGCATACAGAGACACTCGGTACATCCATCATACACCATCCTCCTGCCTTTTCCCTTTAATCTTTAAAGCCCTGACTAATCAAGAACTTATTAAACTTCACTTCAAATATACTCAAAGACTTGCCCTCCACAGCCACTGTGGCAATGAATTCCACAGACTTACAACCCCCTGGCTGAAGAAATTCCCCCTCATCACTGTTGTAAAAGGACATTCCCCTATTCTGAGTTGTGCCAACTTAGGCAATTGGAAACATCCTCTCCACATCCATTCCACCTAGGCTTTTCAGAGAGGGGAAGGGTGAAGAAAAACCATCTGGGAAGCAGTTGAGGAAGTGTGAATGAAAACATGGGGCATACAGAGATGGGAAAGAAAGTGAGATGGAACCAGCGGGGAGGTGAGAAGAGACTGAAAGTTGGAGACTCTACCAAAGGGAGATAAGCAATGCTGGATGCTGAGATAAAGGAGGTGAGAAGCTGAGAATGGAGACCATACAAAGGTGTATAGCAGATGGAACCAGTTGGGGAAGGTATCCACTGTGCAATACATGGATGAAAGTAGGAAAGGGTGGAGAACAAATTTGGTTGTTGGGGGCTGAGGAGGGTGCTTGGGAACACAAATAGGAAGAGTGGAGTAAGATTAGAAGGGAAGGTGTGGGGGACACTACAGGTAAGGGATTCTGAAATCAGGAAAACTCTAAATCGATACAAAGGTAGTCTGCAAGGCAATAAATGGGATTAGACATTGGCTTTGTGGGAGAAGCCAGAGAGTGGTAGTAGTTGGTTGCCCCTCTAACTAGAGGCCTATAACTAGTGGAGTGCTGCAGGGATTGGTGTTGGGTCCACTGTCATCTGTATCGACCATCTGGATGATAATGTGGTGAACTGGATCATTTGTTGTTAACGGCACCAAAACTGGGCGCGTAGTGGACAGTGAGGAAGGATCAGAGCCTGTCAAGGGAACTGCACCAGCTAGAAAAGTGGCAGATGGAATCTAATGCAGACAAACGTGAGGTGTTGCACTTCGGGAGGACAAATCAGGGTAGGACTTACACAGAGAACGGCAGGACATTGAGGAGAGTGGTACACAAAGGGATCTGGGAATACAGGTCCATAATGCACAGAAAGTGATGTCATAGGTAGATAGGGTTATAAAGAAAATTTTTGGCACATTGGCCTTCACAAATCAATGTACTTGAGTACAGGAGATGGGATGTTATGTTGAAGTTGTGTAAGACATTGAGGCCTAATTTGGAATATTGTGTTAAGTTTTGGTCACCTAACTACAGGAAAGATGTAAACAGAGTTGAAGGAGTACAGAGAAAATTGACAAGGATGTTACCGGGTCTGGAGGACCTGAGTTACAAGGAAAGATTGAACAGGTTAGAACTGTGTTCTTTAGAATGTAGAAGACTGAGAGATTTAATAGAGAAATACAAAATTATGACGAGTAAGTGCAAGCAGGTTTTCTCCACGGTGGTTGGGTGGGACGACAGAGGTCATAGGTTAAGGGTGAAAGGCGAGAAGTTTAAGGGAAACATGGGAGGAAAATTCACTCAGAGGGTAGTGAGAGTGTGGAATGAGCTGCCAGTGCAGGTGGTGCCTGCGAGCTTGATTTCAAAGTTTGAGGCTTGTACAGGTACAGGAACTGTAGGGGTATGGAAGACTATGGTCCTGTTGTGAGTTGATGGGAGTAGGCAGTTTAAATGGTTTTGGCATGAACTAGATGGGCTGAAGGGCCTCTTTCTGTGCGTACTTCTCTATGGCTCTAACTAAAAAATTCCATTACCACAGCTCACCTCTTCTCCCCACTTCCTTCCTGAGTCACAGAGCCAGAGAGCCATCTGCAGTGACTTTCCTCTGCTAGGTCATCCCCACAGCCGTATCCAGAGTGATCACCTGTTGTGATTTTTTTTGTACTTGTACAGTTTATCTTCTTTTACACACTAGTCATTTGTCTTTGTATGTAGTTTTTTCAATGATCCCACTGTTTCTTTGTATCTATTGCAATGACTCTCAGGTTGGCATTTGGTGATAGATACACCGATATTAGATTTACTTTGAACTGGTGAGAACAACATGTCAGAATGAAAGGAGCAGGCTGGGACTAAGGGGCTGAAATGTCTTTATTTCAACACTAGAATGATAGGTAAGGTGGATGAATTGTCTACACAGGTTGATAGGGTGGTTAGGAAGGTATATGACATGTTTGCCTTTATTCATCCTGGCAATGGGTTCAAAAGTCAGGAAGTTAAGTTGCAGCCTTATAAAACTCGAGTTAGGCTGCATGAAGAGTATTGCATACAGTTCTGGTATAGGAAGGATGTTGAGGCTTTGGAGAGGGTGCAGGCACTGCCTGGATAAGACGGCATGTACTACAATGAGTGGTTGGACAAACTTGGGTTGTTTTCTCTGGATCGGCAGAGGCTAAGGGCAGATCACAGACATTGATAAGATTATGACAGGCATAGATAGTGCAAGTTCCTTCAGGCTGTTACAGCTGGGGGTGGTATGAAGATAAGCTCCCACTACCTATCAAATGCTTCCGATAGTGTGCGGCTCAAATAGGCTTGGACAACCAAGTCCAGCTCCTGGCCTTCACATATGGCTTAGCTACTAAGTCTGGTGGAGCCGTTTCTACTCACAGAAGAAGAGGCAAGGGTGAATTACTGCGCCTTAAAACCAGTCGCTTTGGGCAGATTCGGCTTGTCAGCTGTGTTGGCAGCTCATCTAGAAGGAAAACTCCAATCTCAAACCTCCGCTGTCTAACAGCTATACCCACATGGGGAAGGCTTTGGGAGGAAAACCTCAGCAGAAGTCCAGAGTTGGAGTCCCTCATGTTGAGTTCAACACTGATGGCAACTCCTGTGATACTAATGGTGCCAAACTGTATCGGTCTCCGCCGTTCCTTTGGATTCATCAGCTGTGTGGAGAGGGAGACCCATATAGCAGCTTTTTCCCAGGGTTGAAATGTTTAATACCAAAGGGCACGTATGTAAGGGATAATTTCATTGAGAAGCGAGGACTCAGGGAATGGTGGGTGTCTGGAGGTAAGGCAAATACGTTAGAGAGAGATGTTTACACAGGTTTATTAATGTGAGGAAAATGGCAGGATAGGGAGATTGTGTAAGCATTTGATTAGTTATTTAATTGGTTTGGCACAACACTGTTCCTGGGTTGTACTCTTCTATAAACTTTGAGCAAATCACCACAGGGTTAATAAGATCACAGTGTTAAATACGAGTGTCAGAGATTGGTGTTGGATAAGTAGGTTTGAATCTGTAGGCACTGAAGTTCCAACAGAACTTCACTGGGACAAGTGTGCTGACGAATCACATAACCAGGGATGTGGAAAGTCAATAGTAGGGGTTGGGTTTAATTGTTTGGAATTGTACAGACAACATACAAGATGGAGATTAGTGTTATTTGTCATATACATTGAAACCTGCACCAAAACATACGTTTGCATCAAATCAGCAGGGACTAAGCTGGGCAGCCAATGAGTGTCACCATATCAACAATTTACCAACCCTAACTGTGTCACCATACGAACACAGCAACTCATTAACCCTAACCATGTCACCGTGCCTACACAGCACTTACTAACCCTAATTGTGTCACCATGCCCCAATTTACGAACCCTAATTGTTACATCTCTGGAATGTGAGAGGAATCCCAGGCAGTAACTGGGAGAATGTACAAGCTCTTTACAGACACAGGCAGGAATTGAACCCTGTTGCTGGAAAGCATTGTGCTAACTGCTACATCAACGTGTTGCCCAAAAGGGAAAGAGTGTGCAGGACACTTACTAACCTCCAGAATATGACCAGATGCTTAGAAAGGGATAAGAATTTAACTTCAGGCAACATGAAAAATTGGAAAGGGTGGTAAACACGTCTGAAGGCGTTATATTTGAATGCATGCAGCAAACAGATACAGAATAAGGTAGATGAACCTGTTAAGAGACTGGGAGGTATGATGCTCTGGGCATCAATGAGTCGTGGCTGAAAGATCATTGTTGCAAGATTAACATGATGAAGGCTCTCAATCTAAAATATTGACTTATTCCCCCTCCATATATGCTGCCTGACCCAAGTTCCTCCAGCAATTTGTGCATGTGTTGCTCTGAATTTCCAGCATCTACAGAACCTCGTGTTAATTGGAGCTTAACATCCAATGATACACATTGTATAGAAAAGACAGGCAGGTAGGTGGAGGTGGTGGGGTGGCTTGGTTGGTAAAAAAAAGAAATCAAATCCTTAGAACGAGTTAATATAATTGGAAGATATAGAATCCTTGTGTGGTTAAGAAACTACAAGGGTAAAAAGATCCTGATGAGAGTTATATACAGGCCTCTGCCAGGATGTGGGCTCCAAATCACAAGGGAAGATAGAAAATGCATGTCAAAATTGCAATTTTATGATAGTCATGGGGAGGTTTATTATGCAGGTAGACTGGGAAAAATCAGGTTGGTGCTGTATTCCAAGACAGAGAATTTGTAGAATGCCTACGAGATGGTTTTTTGAGAACAGCACGTAGTTGAGCCCATTCAGGGAAAGGCAATCGTTGATTGGGTGTTGTGTAATCAACCCCATTTGATTAAGGAGCCTAATATAAAGGAACCCTTAGGAGAAAGTGATCATGAAAAGATAGAGTGCAGTTTGAAACGGAGAAGATAAAGTCAGATGTATCAGTATTACAACAGAATAAAGAGAATTACAGAGGTATGAGAGTGGAGCTGGCCAAAGTTGATTGGAAGGGGACACTAGCAGGGATAATGACAAAACATCAATGGCTGGAGTTTCTGGGAAAAATTTCAGAAGGCACAGGATAGATACATCCCTAGGTTGTTCAGTTATATTGATAGTGAAAGAACATCTGGGGAGGGACGAGATTTTCTCAGAGACCGTCAGGGCCGTCTAAGTGTAGAGCCGCATGAGATGGCTGAGATGTTCAATGTCTGTTTCTTCTTGGTATTTACCAAGGAGGAAGGAGGATATCATGGATGCCCAAGAAATGAGAATAAGTTATGAGGTCTTGTAACATCTGAATATTTCAAGGAAGGACGTATGTGCAGCCTTGAAGTACATTAAGCTGGGCAATTCCCTTGGGCTTGACCAAGTGCACCCCTGGACCTATGGGAGGCCAAGGAAAAATTGCCTAGTCCCCATTCTGGCCTCTTACCTCAGTTCACCTGCCTATCACCGCCCCCTGTTGTCCCTCCTCTTTTTCTTTCTCCATTGATACACTCTCCTTTCCAGTGTTTTACCTTTCCTACCCAACTAGCTTCACTCATCATGTTCAGTTCTCAGCCTGAAACGTTGACTGTCCATTTCCATAGATGGTTCCTGACCTGCTGAATTCTTCCAGCATTTTGTGTGTGTTCCTTTGGATTTCCAGCATCTGCAGAGTGTCTTGTGTTTGTGGAGGCCCTTGTATTGAAAATTGCTTCGATGTTAGCCACTGATGAGGTTCCAGAAGACAGGAGGGTGCCCAATGTTGTTCCATTGTTCAAGAAGGGTAGCAAGGACAGGCCAGAGAACTCCATGTTGTTGAGCCTGACTTCAGTTGTAGGGAAGTTACTAGAAGAAATTCTGAGGGACAAGATCTACCATCACATGGACAGTCAACACCTAATCAAGAATAGTCAGTGTGATTTTGTGTGTAGGTCATGCTTGGCAGATCTTTTGGAATTTTTAAAGAGGTAACTAAGGGGATGATTGACGGTAGGGCAGCAAACGTTGTCCAGATGGACTTGAGCTCCCACATGACAGACTTATATGGAATCTTGAATGCCCTGTGAATGGACTTTAGTAAGATCTTTGACAAGGTCCTGCATGATATAGGTTGCATGGGATTCAGGGAGCTGGCAAAGTTGATTCCAAATTGCCTCGTTGATAGGAAGCACAGGGTGATGGGTGAAGGTTGATTCTCCATAAGATCATAAGACATAGGAGCACAATTAGGCCATTTGGCCCATCGAGTCTGCTCCGTCATTCAATCATAGTTGATCCTTTTTTTGTTCCTCCTCCTTAACCCCATTTCCCAGCCTTTTCCCTGTAACCTTTGATGCCATGTCCATTCAAGAAGCTATCAACCTCTGCCTAAAATACATCCAATGACCTGGCCT
Source organism: Hypanus sabinus (assembly GCF_030144855.1). Taxonomy (NCBI): domain Eukaryota; kingdom Metazoa; phylum Chordata; class Chondrichthyes; order Myliobatiformes; family Dasyatidae; genus Hypanus; species Hypanus sabinus. The sequence goes on along the minus strand of NC_082717.1, from coordinate 1,002,011 downwards.
CCACAGCTTTACATGGCAACAGATTCCACAAATTCACTACTCTCTGGCTAAAGAAATTTCTCCACACCTCTGTTTTGAATGGACACCCCTCTATTCTGATGTTGTGCCCTCTTGTCCTAGAGTAACACCTTTCTACATCTACTCTGTCTAGGCCTTTCAACATTTGAAAGGTTTCAATGTGATCCCCCTCATCCTTCAGAATTCCAGCGAGTACAGACCCAGAGGCATCAAACATTCCTTGTATGATAACCCTTTCATTGCTGGAATCATCCTTGTGAACCTCCAATGTCAGCACATCTCTTCTAAGATAAGGAGCCCAAAACTGTTCACAATACTCAAGGTGAGGCCTCACCAGTGCCTTATAAAGCCTCAGCATCACATCCTTGCTCTTATATTCTAATCCTCTTGGAATGAATGCTAACATGGCATTTGCCTTCCCCACCACTGACTCAACCTGTGTGTTAACCTTTAGGGTGTTCTGTACATGGACTTCCAGGTCCCTTTGCATCTCAAATTTTTGGATCTTCTCCCCATTTAGAAAATAGTCCGTGCATTTATTTCTACTACCAAAGTGCATGACCATGCATTTTCCAACATTATATTTCATTTGCCACTTTCTTGCGCATTCTCCTAATCTAAGCCGTTCTGCATCCTACCTGTCTCAACACTACCGCTCCCTCCACCAATCTTTGTATCACCTGCAAACTTGGCAACAAAACCATCTTTTCCATCATCTAAATCATTGATTTACAGCATAAAAGGAGTGGTCCCAAAACCGACCCCTCAGAGCACCACTAGTCTCTGGCAGCCAATCAGACAAGGATCCTTTTATTCCCACTCGCTGCCTTCTTCCAATTAGCCAATGCTCTAACCATATTAGTAAAATTCCTGTAATACCATGGGCTCTTAACTTGGTAAGCAGCCTCATGTGTGACACCTTGTCAAAGGCCTTCTGAAAATTGAAACAAAAATCCACTGTATTCCCTTTATCTATCCTACTTGTAATCTCAAAGAATTTCAACAGGTTTGTCAGGCAGGATTTTCCCTGAAGGAAACTGTGCTGACTTTGTACTACATTGTCCTGTGTCACCAAGGACTACATCATCTCATCCTTAACAATTGACTCCAACACCTTCCCAATCACTGAGGTCAAGCTAACTAACGATATCTCTTTCAGAACCCTAGGGTGCAGTTCGTCTGGTTCAGGTGACTTGTGTACCTTTAAGTCTTTCAGCTTTTTGAGCACCTTCTCACTTGTAACAATAACTGCACCCATTTCTCTTCCTTCACACACTACAACATCAGGCATTCTGCTAGTGTCTTCCACAGTGAACACTGGTGCAAAATACTCATTTAGTTCATCAGCCATCTCCTTGTCCCCCATTATTATTCTCCTGCCTCACTTTCTAGCAGTCCTATATCCACACTCATCTCTCTTTTATTTTTAACATACTTGAAAAAGCTTTCACTATCCATTTTGATATTACTTGCTAGCTTGCCTTCATAGTTCATACTCTCCATTGCAGGCCTGACTAGTGGGATGTATAGGGATAGTGTTGGGACTGCTACATTCATTACTTATGTGAATGATTTGGAGTGAACACACTTGACATGATGAGCTAGTTTACTACATTAAGGAGTATCTTTGACAGCGAAACAGACTACTGCGATCTTGATCAGCTAGGGAGCTGTGCTCAGTAATTGTAAAGTGGTGCTGCACTTTGGACAGTCAAACCAGGGTAGGAGCGCCTGATTCCATGCTGGATGTTGTCAGATTTTCAATCCCGCCTCTGACAGTTCTGGGTATGCGGGGTGAGGTGGAGGCAGTTACAATTACAACATTGAAAAGCACCTGGACAAGGATAGGAAACGCCCGACTCAAAGCGGCCCATACGCACCAACTTTTCTGAAGTTGTACTAGCTCAGGAGGTATCGTATTCAACACGGGTGAATTGGCCCAGAATGTATGACGAGGACACTCTCTCGGACAATCCACTCTCCAATTTAACTCCCTCCTCCCAAACCTTCATTGCACAATCCCTCTCAAACCTTTACCACATCTCACCTACTCCACCACACATCCAAATCCCTCTCCACCTCCTAACTCCCTCTTCCACCCCACATCTCCCCTCCCCTCCTTACAACCTCCACCTGGGAGACGTGGCGCTCTCCCCCCCACCACCCCCAACACGCTGACAGGCCGCGGCATCTTGGACCCGGGGCGGGGTCCAGTTTGGATGTTGGGCGGGGGAAGGAAGCGAACTGGGGACGGGGGAGTACCGGGAGCGCGGGTGCTGCCCCGTCCCGGGGTGAGACGGGGGCGCGCAGGACCCAGACCACGGCCGAACTTTTTCTAAGTTGGTGAAGTTGAGGCGGTTCGGGTCCCGGACAAGAATAGCTCTTCCCCCGCGCCCTGGATCCCGTCCGCAGCACCGGGTCGGCTCACTGCCGCCTCACCTCGAACATAAGACCGATGAGCACCAAGACAACGAGGACGGCGGCGATGTCCGCCCGGTTCTGAATCACGAATTCGTGGCTAAACACCGAGTGCGCTCGGCCGCGCCGTCGGAAGGCAGCCATGGCCGAGCGCGCCCCCGCCTACCGCGCTCCCGTCGCTGCAGCTTAAAGCGGTAAAGCCGCAAGACAGCGCTGGGGCCCATCGGTATCGGAGGCGAGCGGATTCTCAGATCAGATCAGGACGGGAGCTGTGCGCCGTGTGTCCGTGTCGAAAGTTTTGTAATCAATCTAAATCCTATCTTCCGCAGCAATGATCTATTCCCTGTTCATGTGACTTCACCAACTTAGGAAAAGAATATAATAAGTTAGGCTTCATAATCAATTGGTCAGGTCGCACCTGGACCATCGTCAGCAGTTTTGGACCTTTTAGCTGAGAAAAGATATGCTGGCATTGGAGAGGTCACAGAGGAGGTTCAGGGAAATAATTCCGGGAAGGAAAGGGTTAACATGAGGAGCTTTTTTTGGCTCTGGGGATTTACTCACTGGAATTTAGAAGAATGGGGATCTAATTGAAACCTATCGAATGTCAACAGAGTGCAGACGGAGAGGATGTTTCCCATAGTGAGAGAGTCTAGGTCCGGAGGGCACAGCCTCAGAATAGAGGGACATCCATTTATAACAGAGATGTGGAGGGATTTCTTTAGCTAGAGGCTGATGAATCTGGGAACTCATTGCCACAGGCAGCTGTGAATCACGTCATTGAATACATTTAAAGTGGAGGTTGATAGATTCTTGGTTGGTCAGGGCATGAAGAGATACTTGGGGGGGATTGGGAATACTTGTGAGGGAAATGGATCATCCAGGGTCCTGATTAGTAAGGGTGTGGAAGGCTGTGGGGAGAAGGCAGGAGAATCTGTTTGAGAGGGATAGTAAGTCAGCCATGTGGAATGTTGGAACAGACTCGATGGGCCAAATGGCCTAATTGTGTTTCTATGTTCTATCCAACAGTATTGCAGTGCCTGCCTACACCAGCCCAGGCACTCACCACTCACTCCGAACTCCCCCTTGCATTTTAAATCTCTGCCATTTGATATTTGACATTTCTACCCTGGCTATGCCTCTCATAATTTTATAGATGTGCCTAGGTCTTTCCTAGCCTCAGACACTTTGAGAGAAATAATCCCAAATGTGTTCATGTTTACGGTTAGTGCAGAAATCACCACAGTGACACAGCCTCCACACCCCTCCTGTAATGGGATTCCAGTAGAAAGAAGTTTGTGTGGATTTAGCATGTCAACAAAAATTTGAGAAATCTGCACAGTGACCAGGAACGGAGAAGTCTGCAGAGGGTCCATCACAACAAAGCTCACTCCATCTACAAGGAGCATTGCCATGAGAAAGGCACCTGGTTCATCATGGACCCCACCATCCAGTCCATGCTCTCCTCTTTCTGGGCACAAGAGCCAGTTGCTCCCTGAGTGTTGCTTCTGCCTCACCTCGAAGAGGAGGTCCAGTACTGCACCCTCCTGAGTAAGCTCCTCCAGATACTGACTCAGGAAGCCATCCTGAAATCTGAATTCAGGGCTGCCATGGTAGTGTGAGTGACCTGGGTTCAATTCTGCTGCTGTCTGCAAGGGGCATGGACCCTTGTGTTTTGTTACTCTGAAACATAAAACTACTCAAAAGAAAAGGTGGGAGCCCAGAGATAACATGTTTAATTTCATTTTTACTTTAAGCAAAGCGTGCTTTTGGCACTGTGGTCTGAAGGCGTATGCCATTCATGAACTTCGTACATGTAACTCAAAGCTAATTATGTAAACAATAAAGAATGCTTAATCAAACAATGTTTTTGAGGATGTGACTAAACACATTGATGAAGGTAGAGCAGTAGATGTAGTGTATATGGCTTTCATCAAGGCATTTGATAAGGTACCCCATACAAGGCATATTGGGAAAGTGAAGAGGCATGGGATCCAAGGGGACATTGTTTTGTGGATCCAGAACTGGCTTGCCCACAGAAGGCAAAGAGTGGTTGCAGACGGGTCATATTCTGCATGGAGGTTAATCATCAGTGGAGTGCTTCAGGGATCTGTTCTGGGACCACTACTCTGTGATTTTTATAAATGACCTGGATAAGAAAAGTGGAGGGATAGTTTAGTAAATTTACTGATGACACAAAGGTTGGGGGTGTTGTGGATAATGTAGAGGGCTGTCAGAGGTTACAGCAGGACATCAATAGGATGCAAAACTGGGCTGAGAAGTGACAGATGGAGTTCAACCCAGTAAAGTGTGAAGTAGGTAGGTCAAATCTGATGGCAGAATATAGTATTAATGGTAAGAGTCTTGGCAATATGGAAGATCAGAGGGATTTTGGGGTTCGAGTCCATAGGACACTCAAAGCTGCTGCACAGGTTAACTCTGTGGTTAAGAAAGCATACAGTGCATTGGTCTTCATCAATTATGGGATTAAGTTTAAGAGCCGACAGGTAATGTTGCAGATATATAGGACCCTGGCCAGACCCCACTTGGAGTACTGTGCTCAGTTCTGATTACCACACTACAGAAAGGATGTGGAAATCATAGAAAGGGTCCAGAGGAGATTTACAAGGATGTTGCCTGGATTGGGGAGCATGCCTTATGAGAATAAGTTGAGTGAACTCAGACTTTTCTCCTTGGAGTGACAGAGGATGAGAAGTGACCTGATAGAGGTGTATAAGATGATGAGAGGCATTGATTGCATGGATTTTTCCCAGGGCTGAAAGGGTTAGCACGAGAGGGTGCAGTTTTAAGGTGCTCAGAAGTAAGTAGTCAGGATAAGTTTTTTACACAGGGAGTGGTGAGTGCATGAAATGGTCTGCCAGCAGCGGTGGTGGAGGCGCATATGATAGGATCTTTTAAGAGTTTCCTGGTCAGTTACATGGAGCTTCGAAAAATAGACGGCTATGGGTAAGTTGTAGGTAATTTCTAAGGTAAGGACACGTTCGGCAGTTTTGTGGGCCGAAGGATCTGTATGGTGCTGTAGGTTTTCTATGTTTCTAATATATTTACAATATAACTCTAATGTGACTGAGATATTAAATAAATTGCTATGTCTATAATACAGCTAAAATAAATATCAAATGAGTAAGTTCACCTTTACCATGCCATCCCACGCCTGCACTTTGGAAAGTCCACTCTCATCATAGAAGCAGAGACTATAGAGAGCAGCACCAGCGGTGGGAGCCTGAATGAATACATCACTGTTGTCACTGACTTCATCTAGACCTGTGTGGATGAGTGTGTGCCTTTGAGAACATACCAGACATACCCAAACCAAAAGCTGTGGATGAACCAGGAGATTCACAATCTGCTGAGGGCTACATCTGTGGCCAGGTACGACTTACAGAAAGCTATTTTAAGAATGTAAAAATCAATTCTGGTTGAAGTCAGAGATGGAATTGGATGCACATCAGCTCTGGCAGGGTTTGTAGGCCATTACTTTCTGCAATGCAAAACCCAACATGAGTGGCAGTGATTCTTCACTCGCAGATGAGCTCAACACCTTTTATGCTCACTTTGAAAGGGAGAATAAAACTACACCTTTGCCAATCCCTAAAGCTTCCAGTGACTCTGTGATCTCTGTCTCTAAGGCCAACATCAGCACAGCTTTCAAGAGGGTGATTCCTCACAGGGCATCAGGCCCTGATGCTGTACCTGGTAGGGCTCTGAAAACCTGGGCCAACCAACTGACAGAAGTGTTGAAGGTCGGACGTTCCCACCTGTTTCAAACATACCAGTGGTCAAGAGCAGCACTTGAGTGTCTCAGTGACCATTACCCAGTAGCACTCATATCTACTGTGATGAAGTGGTTTGAGAGTTTGTTCTTGGCTAGAATTAACTCCTGCATAAACAAGAACTGCAATTTGCCTGCTGCCACAACAATTCAACAGTGGATGTGATCTCATTGGCTCTCATGCAGCCTCGGACCATCTGGACAATAGCAACACCTACATCAGGCTGCTTTTTATTCATTACAACACAATCAAACCCTCTGTTCTGATCAACAAGCTCCAAAACCTGGGCCTCTATACCTCTCTCTCCAACTGGCTCCTTGACTTCCTCACTGGGAGATCAGTCTGCAGATCAGAAATAACATCTCCTCCTCACTGACAATCAACACTTATCCCATTGCTTTACCTTCTCCACATCCATGACTGTGTGGTTGGGCACAGGTCAAACACCATTTATAAATTTCCCAAAGATACAACTATTGTTGGCAGAATTTCAGATGAGTAAGATAGATCAGCAGTTTGAGTGGTGTTGCAACAAAAACCTTGGACTCAACATCAGTAAAACCAAAGAACTGATTGTGGGCTTCAGAAAGAGGAAGCCAAAGGAACACACACCAGCACTAGTCCTCATTGAGGGATCAGCAGTGGAAAGGTGAACAGTTTTAGGTTCCTAGGTGTCACCATCTGAGTTCCTATTCTAGGCAATTACAAAGGTACGAAGGCAACAGCATTTCATCAGGAGTATGAGACTCCAGCAAATTTCTACAGATTACTGTGAAGAGCATTCCAACTGGTGTGAAGGGACCACTATACAGAATCGGAAAAACCAAAACAAAAGTGTTTCACCTGCATCGAGGACACCTTCAAAAGGTAGCATCCATCATTAAGAACCCCTATCACCCTGGATATGCCCTCTCCTCATTGCTACCATCAAGGAGGTACAGGAGCCCAAAGACACCCACTCAATGTTTCAGGTCATAGTTTTATTCCCATTGTATAGAATCTAAATCAAGAGAACTGAGTTTGAAGGTGAGAAGAGTAAGATTAAGGGGACATGAGTTTTGCACATAGATGGTGCTGGGATATGGAATGAGCTGCCAGAAGTTGTTAGGGAGATAAGTATATCATTTAAAACACGTTTCCTTGAACAGAAAATCCTACCAAAAGTAGCCTTTATGGTCCAGTCTGAAGCCCTCCCCACCATCTACATATCTACACGAAGTGCTGTCTGAGGAAAGCAGCATCTGTCATCAGGGACCCCCACCACCTGGGCAATGCTTTCTTCTCACTGCTACCATCAGAAGGAGGTACAGGAGCCTCAGGACCCACACCACCAGGTTCAGGAACAATTATTACCCCTCAGGCTCTTGAACCAGAGGGATCACTAAACTGTTTCGACAAACTATGGACTGACTTTCAAAAACTCTTCATCTCATTCTCAATAGCTGTTGCTTATTTAATAATTCTTGTTTTCCTTTTATATCTGCATAGTTGTTTGTTTTTTGCACATCTGTTGTTTGTCCATCCTGTTGGGTGCTGTTTCTCCACCACTGTTCCTGTACATGAAAAGACCAAGGAAACCTGCCTGAATGACCGGCGTCTTGTTGCACTCACCTCAATAATAAGCAAATGCTTTGAGAGCTGGTCAAGGATTAGATCTGCACCATGCTACCATCCACACTGGAACCCTACAATTCGCCTACTGACACAACTGATCAACAAATGACACAATAGCCACAACTCCACACACAATCTTTACACATCTGAAGAAGAATGCTTATGTGAGAATGCTGTCCTTGGACTACAGTTCACCATTCAACACCATAATTCCCTCCAGGCTTGACAAGAAGCTCAAAGACCTCAGCCTTCACCTTGCCTTGTGTAGTTGGATCCTGTCCTGTCAGATTGCCAGCAGGTGGTAAGAGTGGGCTCCCTCACCTCTGCCCCTCAACACAGGAGGCCCCCACCCAGGGTTGTGTCCTAAGCCCCCTCTTTTACTGTCTGTTAGGGACCTGAAACTGCTACCACAACTGTATTTCATTGTCCTGTTGTACTATAATTGCACATTCAGACAGAGAGGAAATGTAATATTTACACCATCACGAATGTGAGTAATAAAGTCAATTCCATTCAGTGACATATATACTTTGAAAATAAATTTACTTGGAACTTCTGACAGATTCGTGGGCAGAAACGAATTTAGAGGGACATGGACCCAAGACAGGCAAAGGGAACAAGTTCACACAAGCACCTTATTTGGCCCAGACAAGATGAGCTGAAGAACCTCTTTCCTAACTTGTTCTTCTCTTGTGCTCGATACCGCTGTCTCACTTCCATTCTTACCCTTCGCAAACTAGATCATCTCCCCCCAACCACATTCTTCACCCATTCCTACCACTCCCCGGCCGCAAACGCCCTGAAACGGGGAAAGAGCAAACGGGACCCAATCACATGATCTGTCATGAGTTTGGATCATGTGATCCGCTGACTCAGACACATGCCGGAAGAAGCGTTTAAATCTCGGAGACGGGAACGAGGTGAGAGACGGCACTGAAAGACGAGAGACGGAGGTGAGAAAAGAGAAATGAAGGGAGGGGGCGGTTAGAGTTGTAGGTAGAGGGAAAAGGGACAGGACAAGGACTGTGGAGGGGGTCATGCAAGGCGGACTCTGGTGGTGAGAATGGGATGAGGGAATTGCAATGAGAAGAGAGGCGAGAGGAACAGCATACGGGCTGAGAGATGGAGGATGGGGTGTGAGTGCAAAAGTGAGCGTGAGTGTTTGAGAATATGAATGAACTAGTGAGAGGAGAGGGAGTTGGGGAGAGTGAGGGGAGGGAGAGGAGCAGGGTGTTGGGGGGAGAGGAGTGGAGAGAGGAGCAGGGAGGGAGTGGGGAGAGGGGGATTGAGGGAGGGGGTTTGAGTGAGGGGATGGAGGGGTGGGGAGAGGGATTTTTTGAGGAAAGGGAGAGGAGTAGGGAGTGAGGGGGGTTGGGAGGGAGAGGGTTGAGTGAGGGGAGAGGGGTTGAGGGAAAGGAGAGGAGTGGGGAGGGGTTGTGAGGGGAGGGGGAGAGGGGTTTTGTGAGCGGAGGGGGAAGAGGGGTTTTGTGAGGGGAGGGTGAGCAGGGAGGGGGTTGAGGGTAGGGTTGTGTGAGGGGAGGGAGAGGAGCAGGGAGTGAGGGGAGGGGTTGGGTGGGAGAGGGGTTGAGTGAGGGAAGAGAAGCAGGAAGTGAGGGGAGGGGGATTGAGTGAGAAGAGGTGAAGGGAGAGGGGTTGTGTGAGGGAGGGAGGGGGTTGAGAGGGAACAGAAGGGTGAGGAGAGGGGGTTGAGTGAGGGGAGGGAGGGGCAGGGAGTGAGGGGTGGGGAGAGGGGTTTTGTGAGGGGAGGGAGAGGAGCAGGGAGTGAGGGGAGAGGGGTTGAGAGAGGGGAGGGGATTGAGTGATGGGAGGAAGATTGGGTGGGGTTAGGTGGGAGAGGGGGTTGAGTGAGGGGTGGGGGAGGGGTTGATTGAGGAGAGGGGAGGGAAGGAGTTGAGTGAGGGGAGAGAGGAACGGAGTGAGGGGAAGGAGAGGGTTGAGTAAGGGGAGAGGAGCACGGAGAGGGGTTGAGTGAGGGGAAGGAGGGGAGCAGGGTTGAGTGAGGGGAGGGAGAGGAGCAGGGAGTGAGGGGTTGAGTGGGGGATTGAGGGGAGAGGTGGGGGGAGGGGTTGTGTGAGGGGAGGGAGGAGCACGGAGTGAGGGGAGAGGGGTGGGGGTTGAGTGATGGGAGGGAGGTTGGGTGGGGGGAGGGAGAGGGTTGAGTGGGGGAGGGGTTGTGAGGGGAGGGAGAAAACAGGGAATGAGGGGAAGGAGAGGGTTGAGTAAGGGGAGGGAGAGGAGCAGGGAGTGAGGGGTTGAGTGGGGGATTGAGGAGAGAGGTGGGGGAGGGGTTGTGTGAGGGGAGGGAGAGGAGCAGGGAGTGAGGAGAGGGAGGGGGTTGAGTGGGGGATTGAGGGGAGAGGTGGGGGGAGGGGTTGTGTGAGGAGAGGGAGGGGTTGAGTGGGGGATTGAGGGGAGAGGTGGGGGAGGGGTTGTGTGAGGGGAGAGTGGTGGGGAGTGAGGGGAGGGAGTTGGGGGAAGGGTGGAGTGATGGGAGGGGGTGGGTGGAGTGAGTGGGGAGGGGAGGAGTGGAGTGAGAGGAGGGGCATGGAGGGGGAAATGAGGGTAGAGGAGGGGAAGAGAGGGGAGGGGGAGAGGGATGGGTGAATGAGGGGAGAGGAGCGGGGAGTGAGGGGAGAGGAGTAGGATGGAATGAGGGGAGGGGTTTGAAGGGAGGAGGATTGAGGGGAGGAGAGGCAGTTGGGCGGACGGAGGGGAGGATTGGGTGGGGGGAGGGAGTGGGAGTGAGCGGGGGGGAATGGAGGAGAGGGAGTTGGGGATGGAGGGAGAGGAGAAAAAGGCTGGGGTGTTGGCTGTCTATGGGAGGAGGGGAGGGTGGGTGTAGGATTGACAGATGGGGTAGGTGAGTGTGGGGATGAGGAGGAGGACAGATGTGTAATGCTGAAGCTTTCTTTGAAATTAAGGAAAAGGACTTGGGGGGGGGGGGGGGTTGGGCCGAGACTTTGGGTACATTTAAGGCCGTGTTTGTTAGATTGTTGATTGGTCAGGCCTAAAGGGATACTGGGAGAAGGCAGGAGATTTGGATTGAGAGGAAAATGGATCAGCCATAATAATGGCGGAGCAGACTCGATAGGCCAAATGGCCGAATTCTGCTTCTATGTCTGATGGTCTTATCTAAGAAGACATGAGCTGGGTGCAGAGGAGGTTCAGAAAAATAATTCAAGGAATGAAAGAGTTAACATGAGTGTTTGATGACTCTGGGCCTGTACTTGCTGGAGTTTAGAAGAATGAAGGGGGATCCGATTGGAACTTATTAAATACTGATGGGGCCCAGATAGAGTGGATATGAAGATGTTTCTAATCTAAGACCAGAGGGCACAACAGAGGGATGTTCATTTGGAACGGATTAGGAGGAATTTCTTTTAGCCAAAGGCTTGTAAATCTGTGGAATTTGTTGCCACTGACAACTGTGTGGGTTGGATCACTGGGAATATTTCAAGTGGATGTTGATGGGTTCTCAACCAGTTGGGGCTTCAGTGATTATGGTGAGAAGACAAGAATGTGTTTGAGCGGGAATGAAATCAGACTTGATGGAGTAATCTTGATGGGAAGAATGGCCTTTTACTGCTCCTGTGTCTGATGGTCTATGGTTGGGTCAGTAGGGGTAAGGAAGTATGTGGGGGTGTGGGGAGGGTTGGGGTCTGTTGAGGTAGGTGGGAGGACATTGGTTTGTGGGTGGTGTTGGGGTTCGTGTGGTCTAGCCAGGGTTTAGTGGGGGTAAGGGAGGAGGGGATAAATGGACCCTCTCTGCCCCTCATTGGTGGGGGTGACCCTCTCTGGGAAGTGTGGGATGCAGGCTGGGGCGTGACCCTCTGGGGTAGTGAGAGGGGGACGGAAATGGAGCGTGGGGATGTCCTTCAGGAAGTGTGGAGAGGCAGAGAGGGGGATAACACCAGTGGGAGGAGGGTGTGGTTAGGAGTGGTAGGCAGATGCCCTTCCTGACAGCTGTTTTCCCACCCTCAGGATGCTGTTCCAGCTGCTGTTGCTTTGCGTTGCCATGGTGATGGCCAGACCCTCACTGAATCCTGATCCCCTCTCGCCAGACTTTGTCACTCTCATCAATAAACTCAACACCACCTGGCAGGTGAGTATCCCCTTCCCCCTCGCTCGGTGTGGTCTCTGGGTGGGGGGGGGTGTGACCGTGGGAGGCAAAGGATTGAGAGTGGGTGCTTTAACCCCCACTGAAACCAGTCTCCCATTGAACAGTTCCCTCCTAAGGTAAAATGGACTCTTAATCTACCTCGTTATTGAGCCAAATGTCCTAACTGTTCCTAAAGTTCAAAGTACATATATTACCAAAGTGTGTATGCAGTGTACAACTGGGGTTTGTCTTCGCATTGACAGAGAAAACAATGGAACCAGTTCAAAGAAAAGCATCAGACTCTCCACGTGCAAAGCAAAACAATGTGTAAACGAGTGAAAGACACAGAAGATGAAACAAAATCGAAAAGAGTCCAGGCATACTCAGCTCAGTTCTAGTTAAATCTTTTCAAATCTTTTTATTATTATCCAAAATTCAAGAATACATCAAAGTAAGTAACACAATGTCTCAAAAGAGAAAGAAAACAATATTAGGATTGAAAAATACAGTGACACAAAAAAAGAAAAGAAAAAAAACCTACTAAAGCAAGAAAAAAGTGAGGGGGGGGAATCATAGGTGTTCGACCCCAGAGCCATACAAAAAGTGAGGGGGGGGAATCATAGGTGATCAACCCCGGAGCCATACAAAAAGTGAGGGGGGGGAATCATAGGTGATCAACCCCGGAGCCATACAAAAAGTGAGGGGGGGGGGAATCATAGGTGTTCGACCCCGGAGCCATACAAAAAGTGAGGGGGGGGGAATCATAGGTGATCAACCCCGGAGCCATACAAAAAGTGAGGGGGGGGGAATCATAGGTGTTCGACCCCGGAGCCATACAAAAAGTGAGGGGGGGGAATCATAGGTGATCAACCCCGGAGCCAAACAAAAAGTGAGGGGGGGGAATCATAGGTGATCAACCCCGGAGCCATACAAAAAGTGAGGGGGGGGGAATCATAGGTGTTCGACCCCGGAGCCATACAAAAAGTGAGGGGGGGGAATCATAGGTGATCAACCCCGGAGCCATACAAAAAGTGAGGGGGGGGAATCATAGGTGATCAACCCCGGAGCCATACAAAAAGTAAGGGGGGGAAATCATAGGTGTTCAACCCCGGAGCCATACAAAAAGTGAGGGGGGGGAAAATCATAGGTGTTCGACCCCGGAGCCATACAAAAAGTGAGGGGGGGGAATCATAGGTGATCAACCCCGGAGCCATACAAAAAGTGAGGGGGGGGAATCATAGGTGATCAACCCCGGAGCCATACAAAAAGTAAGGGGGGGAAATCATAGGTGTTCAACCCCGGAGCCATACAAAAAGTGAGGGGGGGGAAAATCATAGGTGTTCGACCCCGGAGCCATACAAAAAGTGAGGGGGGGGAATCATAGGTGATCAACCCCGGAGCCATACAAAAAGTGAGGGGGGGAAATCATAGGTGATCAACCCCGGAGCCATACAAAAAGTGAGGGGGGGGAATCATAGGTGTTCGACCCCGGAGCCATACAAAAAGTGAGGGGGGGGAATCATAGGTGATCAACCCCGGAGCCATACAAAAAGTGAGGGGGGGAAATCATAGGTGTTCAACCCCAGAGCCATACAAAAAGTGAGGGGGGGAAATCATAGGTGATCAACCCCGGAGCCATACAAAAAGTGAGGGGGGGAAATCATAGGTGTTCAACCCCGGAGCCACGCGTCATGTAAAAAGCTTCTAAAGATAAACATCAAACCGCCAGCAAAAAAAACCAAAATTTACAATTAGATCGTGGAGGAAATCTATCAATTAACTCAAATGGTAGTAATGAGCAAATGAACCCCATCTTTTCTCAAAATCAAACATAGGTTCGAATTCTAATTTTCTTCAAACTAAGACATAACATCACTTGAGAGAACCATTGTGACAGTGGGAGCCGACGTGTCCTTCCACTTCAACAAAATGGCCCTCCCAGCTATCAATGTAACAAATGCAATGACATGCTGGTCAGACAAAGAAATACCACAAATATTTTGAGGAATTATTCCAAAAAGCCCAGTTAATTTGTAGGTTGTAAATTAATTTTAAGTGCTTTAGAGATTGTAAAGAAAACTGACTTCCAAAACTTTTCCAATATAGAGCAAGACCAAAATGTGTGTCAGTGTAGCTGTCTCAGCTTTGCATCTATCACAATAACTATCAACATTAGGAAAGATTTTAGACAATCTCTCCATCAAATAATAACAATGTACAATTTTAAATTGAATCAATGAATGGCTAGCACAAATCAAGGAAGAGTTAACCAACTTCAAGGAAAATTACTTAAATATTTTTGTAAGAAATGTCTAACTTGGTATTGTAAGAAGTATGAGTATGAAAGAGTATTTATCAACTAATTGTTCAAAAGACATCAGTGTATATATATAGATCCAAAAAAAATTAATACCTTTATTTTTCCAAAATAAGAATATTGGATTACTCAAAGAAGGCTTAAAAATAGTTTCAATAAATTAAACTACAAAGTTTAAATAGATTAAAAAAAGTTACGGAACTGGAGCCAAATTTGTAAAGAATACTTAATCACAGGGTATAAATTTAAATTAGCAACTTTAGCTAATTGTATAGGTAGAGTAGCTGCCAATCACAAAGTTGTTAAATAAAACTGTTTCACAGCTTCCAATTCCAAATCTACCCAAATTGGCTGCTCATTCTTCTAGTTAATGAATGATTCACCATTAGATTTGTCTGCAAGCCTGTCTGATCAAAATTGCCCAACAGGGCAACAACAAGCAACCAAAAGCCTCCGTCTTATGATTATGGCCTTGCTCCTTATTGCCTACACTTTATTCTGCATTCTCTGATTCTTTTCCCTCTGATCTGATTTGTATGAACAGTTTGCAAGACCATCTCTTAATCATATATGTGACAATTGCAAAACAATTCCAATTGTGAGCTCGAGTCCATTGAATGGTAAATTGGTTTCCAGATTTTGTACCTTCTGCCTGCTGGTGTAGGGGAGAATGTGCAGGGTGGATGGGGACTTCGATGCTGGCTGTGAGAAGTGTAGACTGAGTTCGTGGAGGGGAGACTGGTTTCCCTGATGTGCTGAGCTGCGTCCACGACTCTCTGCAGTTTCACGTGATGGACAGAGTGGTTCTGTATCCAGATAGGAGGCTTTCTATGGGTCATCGATAGAAATTGGTAAGGAATGACAGAGACATGCTGAACTTCTTTGGCCTCCTGAGGAAGTAGAGGTATGGGTGGCTGTCATCAACATGATTGAACCAGAACAGGCTCTCAGAGAGGTTCACACCAAGGAATGTGGATCTCTGAATCCTCTCAACCTCAATGCTGTTGATTTACACAGGAGAATGTGTACTGTGTCCCACCCTGTCCCCATCTCCCTGCCTCCGAGCTCCCCGTCTCCCTGTACTCCGACCGGCCCTGACTAATTGGCGGAATACTGGCTTCACCACCATGTCTGAAAGTCACTTTCAGGGAACCATATGTGCCTAACCTTCATGGCCCTGATGAAGGGTCACAGCCCGAAACTTTGACTGTTAACTGTTTTTCAATAGATGCTGCCTGGCCTGTTGAGTTCCTCCAGCATTTTGTGTGTATTGCTTTGGATTTTGTGCATCTGCAGATTTTCTTGTGTTTGTGATGCTCCTTGGTCTCAGTTTCTACACCTGTCAGGGCTCTACCGTTCACTGTGAAAATCTAACACTGATTTATTTTTAATGCATCATCTCACACCTATGCAAATTAAACTCCATTTGCTACTCCTCAGACCAGAACCCAGCTAATCAGGATCCCTCCTTTCATCACAGTGAAAGAATATAGTGTATTTTGTTGTTTCACTGAACTCCAATAATTGATCATACACTTATAATTGATCAAGCATTTCACCATTCCAACTTGAATTTCTCCAATTTTGTTAATGGTTGCTTTCTCCCATTGACTGTTGATGTAACCAAGCGGTGGTTTCCTGGGTTTTTCAGGAAACCGTTCCAGTACTGTTTCCTCTGGAACAGAACCTTCTCTAAGTCTCTGATGGCTGTGGGGGAGGAGGCCTCGAATGCTGTGCTGAAAACCCAGTAAAGTTCACAGAATTGGTGTTCATTTCATTAACAAGCTCTCAACCAGTTGGTACAGTTGTGTCCAGTCCCAGCCATTGCCCAGCTTTGTAAAGTTCTCAGCTTTTCCTTCAGCTGGGTCTTGGAGGAGTGAAGGGACCAGGGAGGAAGCTGCATCACTGCATGGTACAGAGACCGTTTTGCAGTGGATCAGAAGGGCAGACAAAACTGCCCAACACAACACCAGCACCAGTTCAAGGATATATATACAGAAAGGTGCTGCAACAGGGCCAGAAATATCATGAAGGATCTCTCTGGCCCTGCTCAGACTGTTTGACCCACTCCTAACAGGGGGCAAGCTGTGTATTAGTCACACGAGGACCACCGGACTTAAAAACGGTTGCTGCTTTCCCCAAGCAGCAAGGCTGACCCCCCCCCCCCCCCGCTTATGTGAGAATGCTGCCCTTGCACCACAGTTCACATTCAACACCATAATTCCTGCCAGGCTCGACAGGAAGCTCAGAGACCTCGGCCTTCATCCTGTCTTGTGTAGCTGGATCCTGGACTTGCTGTCAGATCACTGGCGGGTGGCAAGAGTGGGCTCCCTCACCTCTGATCCTCAACACAGGTACCCTTCAGGGCTCTGTCCTAAGCCCCCTCCTTTACTGTCTGTATACCCATGACTGTGTTGCCACCCACAGCTCCAATTTGCTAATTAAATTTGCTGACAACACTACAGTGATTGGCCTTATCTCAAATAATAATGAGGTGGCCTACAGAGAAGAAGTCATCGCCCTGACACAGTGGTGTCAAGAAAACAGCCTCTCCCTCAATGTTGATGTTGGAGCCGATTGTGGACTACAGGAGGAATGGAGACAGGCTCACACCTATTGACATCAATGGATCTGTGGTTGAGAGAGTAAACAGCTACATCACCGAGGAACTCGCGTGGTCTGTACGCACCAGCTGTGTGATGAAAAAGGCACAACAGTGTCTGTCTCACCTCGTACGGTTGAAGAAGTTTGGCATGAGTCCCCAAATCTGAAGGACTTTCTACAGGTTCACAATTGAGGGCATCCTGACTGGCTGCATCACTGCCTGGCATGGGAACTGTACCTCCCATAATCACAGGACTCTGCGGAGAGTGGTGCGGACAGTAAAGCGCATCAGTAGGTGTGAACTTCCCATGATTCAGGACATTTACAGTGGCAGGTGTGTAAAAAGGGCTAGTAGGATCATTAGAGACCCGAGTCACCCCAAATACAAACTGTTCCAGCTGCTACCATCCGGGAAACGGTACCGCAGCATAAAAGTCAGGACCAACAGGCTCCCGAACACTTCTCTTTCACCAGGCCATCAGACTGATGAATTCATGCTGATACAATTGTGTTGCTATGCGATATTGACTGTCCTGTTCTGCATGCTATTTATTACAAATGAGTAATAACAGATGATTTAAGTGTTTAAAAAAAATTTACTCCATGTGAAGTATGCAAGAAATAAAATCAATTCATTACTTTCTGTCAGTCATCTTGCGTGCAAACACTCCTGTGCCTAGTGTCACTCAATGGACATATAATTAATCTATGCATATAAGCTATCTGATGTGTTTGTTGTTTTTGTGCTGTTTTGGATCTGGAGTAAGAATGACTTTGTTCTCCTCTACATTTGTAAGCTGGAAATGATGAGGGGGGGGGTCACTGTGGATATGGGGGTCTGAGGTGTGGGTTGCTGAAGGTGAGTCCCTGTGGAGGAGAGGATATTGACATGTAGGTGGGGAGAGGGAGGGAAGTGGAGATGTTAGATTGGGGGTGGGGAGATGTGTTGGATATGGGCTGGGGGTAACTGCTTGTTCTTGTATCCAGGCTGGTCAGAACTTCCAGAACGTTCCGTTCAGCCTGGTGAAGCGATTATGTGGGACTTTCCTAAATGGACCTCGACTGCCCCTGAGGTAAAGGAGGGAGGGGCATATGTGGCAGACTGGGGAATGATGTGGGGGGAGCCAGGGCTGGTTTGGGGATTGAGGAAGGGTTTGGAGATGACAGGACTAGTTTGAGGATCAGTGGGGGGGGGGCTGGTTTGGGGGACAATGAAGTGAGGCCAGGGCCAATTTGGGGCATGAGGAAGGTTTTGGGGAACAGCAGAGGCCAGTGCAGGGGATGAAGTGAGGAGGGGGCTGGTTTAGGGAATAAGGAGGGTTTGGGGGATGGCGTGGGTGGGTGCTGTTTTGGGGAATGAGGGATGGTGGGGCTGGGGGCTTGTTTGGAAGTTGAGGAAGGTTTGGGGAATGGCTGGGGCTGGTTTGAGGGACGACAGATGGTGTGGGATAGCAGGGGCAGGTTTGGGATATGGGTAGGGGAGATTAGATGTTGGGGGTGGGGACAAAATGTTGGCGAGACATGAGGGTGGGGAGACTTTAGGATTAAACTGGGTAAGAGGTTTTGATGCTGGAAGTCTACAGACTCGATCTGGTTGTGTGGGGTGATGGGTTGAGGGGGAGGTGGGTGCAGGAGATTAGGCCCTCATCAGTCCTTTCTCACTCATCAGGTCTGAGAACATCGCCGTTGCAAAGCTCCCAAGGAACTTCGATTCCCGAGAACAGTGGCCAGACTGCCCAACAATTAAGGAGATTCGGGACCAGGGTTCCTGTGGATCATGTTGGGTGAGGACCATTGGGCGGGGCAGATCTCAATCCGGTTGAATACACTGGCATATGTCATGAAATTTGTTGTGGTGTGCAGCATTGCAATATAGTATATAATAATTTTAAATTACAATTAAGAAATATAAGTAAGAAATTGAGTAGTGCAAAAAAGAGATGGTGTTCATGTTCATTATTGTCTATTTGGAAATCTGCTTGTACTGTTCCTGAAATGTTGAGAGTGTGTCTTCAAGTTCCTGTATCTCCTCCTGAATGTTAGCAAAGAGAAGGGCATGTCCTGAGGCATCACCTTTTGAAGATGTCCTTGATGCTGGCGAGGTTGGTGGTGCCCATAGGGAGCTGGCTGAGTTTACAATTTTCTTCAGCTTTTTCCGATCCTTTACCAACCCCTCTCTGCCCTGCCCCTTTGAGTACTTGGCCTGATGTCTCAAACCAAAAAAAACGTAACAAATAGGATTAGGAGTAGGCCATCTGGCCCATCAAGCCTGCTCCGCCATGGCTGATCTGGCATGGACTCATCTCCACCTACCTCCCTTTTTCCCCATAACCATTAATTCCCCTATTCTGCAAAAATCTATCCAACCTTGTCTTAAATATATTTGCTGAGGCAGCCACTGCTTCATTGAGCAGAGAATTCCACAGATTCACCACTCTCTGGGAATAGCAGTTCCTCCTCATCTCTGTCCTAAATCTATCCCCCTGAATCTTGAAGCTATGACCCCTAGTTCTAGACTCGCCAATCAGTGGAAACAACTTTCCTGCCTCTATCTTACCTATCCCTTTCATAATAGATCTCCTCCTCCTTCTGAATTCCAGCAATTACAGTCCCAAAAGACTCTATCTCTCCTTGTAGACTAACCCCTTCATCCCTGGGATCAACCTGGTGAACTTCCTCTGCACCACCTTCAAAGCCAGTATATCCTTCCTCAAGTAAGGAGACCAGAACTGCACGTAATACTCCAGGTGCGGCCTCACCAGTACCCTGTACAGTTGCAGCATAACCTTCCTGCTCTTAAGTTCAATCCCTCTAATAATGAAGGCCAACATTCCATTTGCCTTCTTGATAACCTGCTGCACCTGCAAACCAACCTTTTGCAATTCATCCATGTGCACTCCCAAATTCCTCTGCACAACAGCAGGCTACAATCTTTCACCATTTAAATAATAAACTGATCTTCCATTTTTCCTTCCAAAGAGGATGACCTTGCATTTACCAACATTGTATTCCATCTGCCAGACCCTTGCCCACTCTCTTAACCTATCTATATCTCTGCAGACTCTCCTTATCTTCTGCACAATTTGCTTTCCACTCAATTTGGTGTATCAGCAAACTTAGATACACTACACTTGGTCTCCTCTTCCAGTCATTAATGTATATTGTGAACAGTTGTGGACCCAGCACACCGCTCACCACTGATGGACAACCATGTATCCTAACTGTCTACTTTCGATTAGTTAACCAATCCTCTATCCATGCTAATACACCACTCCTAACTCTATGCATCCTTGTGGATAAGTCTTTAATGCAGCACCTTATCAAACACCTTCTGAAAATCCAAGTAAATGATGTCCATCTGTTCCCCTCTATCCACTGTGCTCATTATATCCTCAATTAACTCCAGTAAGTTTGTCAAACAGGACCTGCCTTTGCTGAGTCCATGCTGCATCTGCCTGATGGATCAATTTCTTTCCAGATGCCTCTATTTCTTCTTTAGTGATAGCCTCAAGCATTTTCCCAACTACAGATGTTAAACTAACTGGCCTATTGTTACCTGCCTTTTGCCTACATTTTTTATTTGAACAGTGGCATGACATTCACCCTCTTCCAATCCACCGGGACCTGCCCAGAGTCTAGAGAATTTTGGTAAATTATCATACTATAACTTCAGCCATTTCTTTCAGCACCCTGGGATGCATTCCATCAGGACCAGGGGGCTCATCTATCTTCAGACCCACAAGTTTGCTCAGCACCATCTCTTTAGTGATAGCTCTTGTTTTGAGGTCCTCACCTCCTATCACATCCATTGTACCTCTCTTCAGCATGTTAGATGTGTCCTCCACTATGAACACTGACACAAAATAGTCATTCAAAGCCTCGTCCATTTCCTCATTACCCAAATTCCTTCTCATCCAACAAGGGGCCTACATTCACTTCAGCCGCCCTTTTCCACTTTATATAATTATAAAATCCTTTACTGTCCATTTTTATATTTTGTGCTAGTTTATTTTCATAATCTAGCTTACCTCTCTTTATTGCTCATTTAGTGGTACTCTGCTTTTTAAAATTTTCCCAGTCTTCCAGTTTCCCACTACTCTTGGTGACTTTGTACTCTTCAGCTTTTTTTTATTTCCTCAGATAGCCAAGGCTGGCTCTCCCAACCCTTGCTGTTCTTGCTTCTAACTGAAATATATTTTTGAGCACTGTGAAAAATCTCTTTGAAAGTCTTCCACTGTTCCTCAACCATCTCACAATATAGCTGGTGTTCCCAGCATGCACCAGACAAATCCAAAACCATCCTTGTTTCGACATAATACAGTGGTTTTCAATCAAACTATTGCACCCTCTATTTGTATGAGAAACTCAATCATACTGTGATCACTCTTTCCAAGAGGATCCCT
Organism: Hypanus sabinus; assembly: GCF_030144855.1. Taxonomy (NCBI): domain Eukaryota; kingdom Metazoa; phylum Chordata; class Chondrichthyes; order Myliobatiformes; family Dasyatidae; genus Hypanus; species Hypanus sabinus. Next base: position 980,723 of record NC_082717.1, on the reverse strand, counting down.
AACTACAAGATTTTACCTGTCTCGTTGAACAGGATCAAATCTAAGATGACACGTTCCCTTGTAGGTTTGTAACATACTGTTCAAGAAAGCCGTCACGGATGCATTCTATGAAATCCTCCTCAAGACTGCCTTGACCAAATGATTCAGCCAGTCTATGTGCAAGTTAAATCCCCCATGACAACTGCTGTTCCATTCTTGCATGCCTCAGATATTTCTGTTTATTTCCTCTGCCACTGTAATGTTGTTATTCCGTGGCCAATAGACAACTGCTACCAGTGGATTTAAAAAATTTTTCCCTTTACTATTCCTAATCTCTACCCAGATGGATTCAACATTCAGAACTTTAGATCTTGTATCGTCTTTCACTATCGCTCTGACATCTTTAAGAGTGCTACCCCACCTCCCTTACCTTCCTGCATATCCTTCCATATTACCTGATATCTTTGGATATTTAATTCTTGATCCACTCCACCCCACAACCATGTCTCTGTAATGGCCACAAAATCATACCCCTTTGTACTGATTTGTGCCTCAAGTTCACTGACCTTATTTCAGATACTACGGGCATTCAGATAAAGTGCCCTTGCACTCATTGTGCTTTTAAAATCTTGTAATTTTTTACTATTCTTCACTCTACTCTTACTTTTCTCTTTTTGATCTTTTGATTTTTTTCATCTTTATCCAGTTTTCTTTGAACTTTCTCCATACTTCCCCAGTCTGTTGAACCCCCACCCCACTATTTAGTTTATCCACAGCCCTAGTAATATGATTCACTAGGATCCAAGTCCCATCACGGTTCAGGTGGAGCCCGTCCCATTCAAACCCACTTCTCCCACACCAATCCTTCAGCCACGTATTTAACTCTCTAATCTTCTTGACCCTATGTAAATTTGCTCGTGGCTTGGGTAGTAACCCAGAGATTACTACCTTTATGGCTCTGCTTTTTAATTTAGTCCCTCAAATTCTGCTCAAGTTCGCTCAGCAGAACTCTTTCCTTGTTCTACCTATGTCGTTAGTACTCATATGGACCATGACAACCGGATCTTTCCCATCCCATAGCAAATTCCTCTGCAGGTCAGATAAGATATTCCAAACCTGGGCGACAGTCTTATCCTGAAAATCCACTGGGGGAAATGTATGATGGAGCCAAAGGCCTGATTTGACCACAGTAAAACCTCCACTTTGGAAAAACTCAGCAGCCCGGCCAGTATGTGTGGAGAGAACCTCCCTTGGTTACACAGTGCCTCGGACCTACAACTGTTTCCTGTCTTGCTGAACATTTTCTGGTTTTGTTTTTGGGTCCATGACCAGGAAGCCAAGGCCTGGTCACCTGAAGGCTTCCGGGTGGGATCCTGGACTAGGGCTGTCACCCTAGTAATCACAGGTAGGCCTTCAGGAACCACCTTGCATAAGGAACTAAGAATAACTCTTCCTTAAAAGGAGCATGAGAGAAGATTTCAGTTAACTAAATCTGAGTTGGAAAATATCTTGGTCAAAGAGGAGGATCAGACCACAGCACCAGGGATGGGGCGGTGATGAATTGGGACGGACTGTGGGGAAGGAGAAATTGGGACAAAGGGAGGTGGAGGCTGGCTGTTGATGAGATGTTTGTTCTTCCCCAGGCCTTTGGCGCCGTGGAGGCCATGTCAGATAGGATTTGTATCCACTCCATGGGTCAGGTTAATGCGGAGATCTCTGCTGAAGATCTGCTAACCTGCTGTAGCCAGGAGTGCGGAGATGGGTGAGTGCTCTTTGTGTGATGACAGGCGAGGGAGGCTGTTACAAACCAAGTGATGGAAGGAAGATGTAGGATACAGCATCTGACCCACGTGACTTGTGGATTATGAAAGTTGGCGATGAACAGGAGGGCAGAGGGTAATGAAAAATTGTCGGCAGCTGAGGTTGGGGAGAAAGCCAAGGTGTTCACCTGGAGGTGACGTGATCATTGGGAAAGAGGGGGCAAACATGACCAACTCTGCAGCAAACCCTGCTGGGGAGGTGGGAGGTGTGAGGGTGTCTGGGACAGCTGGTACCTTGTCCTGGTTGGGTGGTGCATGTGAGCTTGATTATGCGAGGTTTGGATGGTAGGGATATGGAGGGCTTTGGTCTCAGTGCAGGTCGTTAGGAGTAGTAGGCAATTTATAATGGTTCAGTATGGACTAGAAGGGCCAAAGGGCCTGTTTCTGTGCTGTACCTCTATGACTTAGATACTAAATTAAATATATAGTGCAAAAATATAAAGTAGTGAGGTAGTGTTCGTAGGTTCAATGTCCATTCAGAAGTTGGAGGGCAGAGGAGATGAAAGCTGTTCCTGGATCATTAAGCGTGTGTCTTCAGGATCCTGTACCTTCTCAGCTCAGTCCTCGCTGATTTGATTTGATGTGGATGTATGTTTCAGTGCAGGTTTCAATGTAAATGACAAATAAAGCTAATCTTCATCTTGTACGTTGTCTGTACAATTCCAAACAATTAAACCCACCCCCTACTATTGACTTTCCACAGCCCTGGTTATGTGATTCATCAGCACACTTGTCCCAGTGAAGTTCTATTGGAACATCTCCCTCCTTCGTCAACACTACCGTTAGTGCCCTACAAATTCAAACCTACTTCTCCAACACCAATCTCTAACCCTCGTATTTAGCAGTGTGATCTTATTAACCCTATGGTGATTTGCTCAAAGTTTATAGAAGAGTACAGCCCAGGAACAGTGTTGTGCCTCGATTGATTAAAAACAAGAATACCAGATGTCATCTTAACCACCCTATCAACTTGTGTAGTTACTTTTAGGGAGCCATGAATTTGAATTCCAAGATTCCTCAGCTCATCAATACAGTTATGGGAGAAGGCATTGAGAGAGAGTGGGAGTGAGAGGGACAATAAATCAGCCATGAAGGAATGACAGAGACTTGATGGGCTGAATGGCCTATTTCTGCTCCTTTGAGCAGAAATTCTTGCAGGAATGTTTGCCAGTGCTGCTCAGGGGGGTTTAAACTAGATGTGCAGGGGGCAGGGATCCAGATCCAGAGGGTTGGTCAGAAGGAGCATGGGGTTAAATGTGTAGAAGGTTTGGGTGATCTTGAGAAGGTCATCAAAATTCAGGGTGCAATTTGCCCGATGGAAGTTCAAGGAGCTGGATTAGGTACAGTAGACAGTGTTTTAAGCAAAGAGAGGAGGAATGGGCTCAGAATTCTATACTTGAATGAGCGTAGTGTCAGAAATAAGACAGATGAGCTTGAAGCTCAGATGAAAATGGGGAACTACAATATTGTTGGGATAACGGAGACATGGCTGCAAGGGGATCAGGCCTGGGAATTGAGTGTACCAGGGTATACGTGCTATCGTAGAGACAGAAATATGGGAAGAGGGGGTGGGGTGGCCCTGTTGGTGAGGAATGAGATTCAGTCCTTAGCAAGAGGTGACTTGGGAACAGGGGAAGTAGAGTCTGTGTGGATTGAGCTGAGGAACAGTAAGGGTAAAAAGACCCTAATGGGTGTTGTGTACAGGCCCCCAAACAGTAGCGTGGATATTGGGTACAAGTTGATTAGCGAGTTAACATTGGCATGTGCTAAAGGTAATGCAGTCGTTATGGGAGATTTCAACATGCAGGTGAACTGGGAGAATCAGGTAGGTGCTGGACCCCAGGATAGGGAGTTTGTTGGGTGTCTAAGGGATGTATTTTTGGAACAGCTTGTGCTTGAGCCAACCAGGAACGAGGCTATTTTGGACTTGGTGATGTGTAATGAACAGGAATTGATAAGTGATCTTGAAGTAAAGGAGCCATTAGGAAGTAGTGATCATAACATGATAAGTTTTTATCTACAATTTGAGAGGGATAAGGGCAGATCAGAGGTGTCAGTGTTGCAATTAAATAAAGGAGACTACGGAGCCATGAGGGAAGAGCTGGCCAAAGTTAAATGGGCGGATGCCCTGGCAGGAAAGACAGTGGATCAGCAGTGGCAGATATTCTTGGGCATAATACAAAAGATGCAAAAGCAGTTCATTTCAATGAGAAGGAAGGATTCAAAGAGGGGGAAGGGGCCATAGTGGTTGACAAAGGAAGTCAGAGATTGTATAGCATTAAAGAAAAAGAAGTATGACAGGGCTAAGATGAGTGGGAATACAGATGATTGGGAAAGTTTTAAGGAACAGCAGATCTTAACTAAAAAAGCAATACGGAGAGAAAAAATCAGGTATGAGCTCAGTCTAGCCAGGAATATAAAAGGGGATAGCAAAAGCTTTTTTAGCTATGTGAAGAGAAAGAAGATAGTTAAGAACAATGTTGGCCCCTTGAAGAATGAATTGGGAGAAATTGTTATGGGAAACAGGGAAATGGCAACAGAATTTAATGCGTACTTTAGATCTGTCTTCACCAGGGAGGACACAAGCAATCTCCCAGATGTATGGATGGGCCAGGGTCATAAGATATCAGAGGAACTGAAACAGATTGACATTAGGAAAGAAACTGTGATGAGTAGACTGATAGGACTGAAGGCTAATAAATCCCCTGGTCCAGATGGTCTGCATCCGAGGGTTCTAAAAGAGGTGGCTCAGGAAATTGCGGATGCATTGGTAATCATTTTCCAATGTTCCTTAGATTCAGGATCAGTTCCTGAAGATTGGAGAGTGGCTAATGTTATCCCACTTTTCAAGAAGGGAGGGAAGGAGAAAACGGAGAACTATCGCCCTGTTAGCCTAACGTCAGTCGTGGGGAAGATGCTTGAGTCCATTATTAAGGACAAAATAGTGGCATATCTTGATGGCAGTAATAGGATTAGGCCGAGCCAGCATGGATTTACCAAGGGCAAATCATGCTTGACTAATCTGTTGGAGTTTTTTGAGGGTGTAACAAGGATGTTAGACGAGGGTAAGCCAGTGGATGTAGTGTACCTAGATTTTCAGAAGGCATTCGATAAGGTGCCACATAGGAGATTGGTGAGTAAAATCAGAGCTCATGGCATTGGGGGCAAGGTTTCAACATGGATAGAAAACTGGTTGGCAGATAGGAAGCAAAGGGTAGCAGTGAATGTGAGTTTCTCAGACTGGCTGGAGGTGACTAGTGGGGTACCACAGGGCTCTGTATTGGGACCACAGCTCTTTACGACTTATGTCAACGATTTAGATGAGGGCATTGAAAACTATATCAGCAAGTTTGCTGACGATACTAAACTGGGTGGCAGTGTGGCATGCCAAGAGGACGTTAGGAGAATACAGGGAGACTTGGATAGGCTGGGTGAGTGGGCAGATACTTGGCAGATGTCATTCAATGTGAATAAATGTGAAGTTATCCACTTTGGAAGCAGGAACAAGAGGGCAGAATATTGTCTGAACGGTGTAGAGTTAGGTAAGGGAGAAATGCAAAGAGACCTAGGAGTCCTAGTTCATCAGTCAATGAAGGTGAATGAGCATGTGCAACAGGCAGTGAAGAGGGCAAATGGAATGTTGGCCTTTATTACAAGGGGAATTGAGTACAAGAGCAAGGATGTTCTTTTGCATTTGTACAGGGCCCTGGTGAGACCACACCTGGAATATTGTGTACAGTTTTGGTCTCCAGGTTTAAGGAAGGACATTCTGGCAATTGAGGAAGTGCAGCGTAGATTCACTAGGTTGATTCCTGGGATGGCAGGGCTGTCTTACGCAGAGAGATTGGGCTTGTACACACTGGAATTGAGATTGAGAGGGGATCTGATTGAAACGTTTAAGATAATTAAAGGATTGACGCAGGAAATATGTTCCAGACGTTGGGAGAGTCCAATACCAGAAGGCATGGATTGAGAATAAGAGGTCAGTTATTTAAAACAGAGTTGAGGAAAAACTTCTTCTCCCAGAGAGTTGTGGAGGTGTGGAATGCACTGCCTCGAAAGACGGTGGAGGCCAATTCTCTGGATGCTTTCAAGAAGGAGCTAGATAGATATCTGATGGATAGGGGAATCAAGGGATATGGGGACAAGGCAGGGACTGGGTATTGATAGTGAATGATCAGCCATGATCTCAGAATGGCAGTGCGGACTCAAGGGGCCGAATGGTCTACTTCTGCACCTATTGTCTATTGTCTCATGGTGCCTTTAATGTTATCTCCCCCTGTCCCCAACTGCAGATGTAATGGGGGCTACCCATCAGAAGCCTGGAAATACTGGACACAGAAGGGACTGGTGACTGGGGGGCTCTACAATTCCCACACAGGTCAGTGCGGGAGGGAATGGAATGTGGGGTGGAGGGATGATAAAGGAGGAACTGGTTACTGGGTGGGGGTGTGATAGCAAGAGGGAAAGAGTATATGGAGTGGGAGGGATTTACTGCTTCAGAAATGTGAAGACGTTGTTGATGTTGTCACCCTTTCTCCCCTTCCAGGCTGCCGACCATACACAATCCCTCCATGTGAGCACCATGTGAATGGGTCACGACCACCATGTACAGGGGAGATCCCCACACCGCAGTGCACCCAGAACTGTGAGGCTGGCTACACCCCCAGCTATTTTCAAGACAAACATTACGGTGAGTGCTGGGGAGGTGTGTGGGGAGAGGGTAGGGCTGCAGACCAGACATGTTTCCGCTTCAGTGACACACACATCTGATGGGCTAAGTGGCCACCCTCTTACAACCATGATATAGAAGCAGAATTAGGTTATTCAGCCCATTAGGTCTGCTCTGCCATTCCATCATGGCTCTCAACCCCATGTTCTTGCCTTCTCCATGTAACCTTTGACATCTAGCTAATCAAGAACCCATCAATCTCCTCCCAATTTAACTATAAGAACAGAACACAAGAAATGGGAGTTGGAGTAGGCCATCTGACCCGTCAAGCCTGCTCCACCATTCAATAAGATCATCTTCACCTACCTGCCTTTACCCCATAATCCTTAATTCCCCTACTTTGCAAAAATCTATCCAACCTTATCTTAAGTATATTTACTAAGGAAGCTTTTGGGCAGAGAATTCCACAGATGCACCACTCTCTGGGAGAAGTATTTTCTCCTCATCTCTCCAAATCTTGAGGCTATGTCCCCTAGCTCTAGTCTCACCTACACGTAAAAACTACCTTCCTGCCTCTATCTTACCTATCCCTTTCATAAATTTGTATGTTTCTATAAGATCTCCTCTCATTCGTCTGAATTCCAGTGAGTACAATCCCAGGTGACTCAATCTCCCCTCATAGTCTAACCCCCTCATCTCTGGAATCAACCTGGTGAACCTCCTGTGCACCCCCTTCCTCAAGTATATCCTTCCTCAATTAAGGAGACCAGAACTGCACACAGTACTCCAGGTGTGACCCTGTATGGTTGAAGCATAACCTCCCTGCTCTTAACTTCAGTCCTTATAGAAATGAAGGCCAACGTTCCATTTGCCTTCTTGATAGCCTGCTGTACCTGCAAACTAACTTTTTGTAATTCATGCACAAGCACTCCCAAGTCCCTCTGCACAGCAGCACACTGCAATTATTTATTTTTAAATAATAATCTGATCTTCCATTTTTCCCTTCCAAAGATGATGACCTTGCATTTACCAACATTGTACTCTATCTGCCAGACCCTTGCCCACTTACTTAAACTATCTATATCTCCCTGCAGACTCCCTGTATCCTCTGCGTAATTTGCTTTTCCACTCAATTTAATATCATCAGCAAACCTGGATACACTACACTTGGTCTTCTCTTCCAGATCGTTAATATATATTGTGAACAGTTGCTGGCCCTGCACACCTCCATAGTTATCTGTGGCACTGAATTCCACAGTTCCACCATCCTCATCTCTGTTCTAAATGGACATCCCTCTTCTGAGGCTGTGTCCTCTGGTCCTCAACTCTACCACCATAGGAAAAGTCCTCTCCATATCCACTCTATCATAGCCTTTCAATATTTAATAGGTTTCAATGAGATCCCCCTCATTCTTCTAAACTCCAGTGAGTATAGTCACTCCTTATCTCACTACCAATTTCTGATTGGTCGCTATTCAAACGCCTCTAATTCCCTTACTGATACATCTGACTTTATCTTCTCCCTCTCAATCTGCAGGATGAATTCTATCATATTATGATCACTGGCCCCAAAGAATTCCTTACCTTAAGCTCCCTAATCAAATCTAGATCATTACACAATACCTAATCCAGAATTGCCTTTCGCTTTGTGGAATGCCTAAGAGATTTTTGTTTTTAAGAGCAGCTTCTGGTTGAGACCACAATTTCCTCCCGAGATCCAGCACCAACTGATTTCCCCAATCTACCTGCATATTGAAAGTCCCCATGAGTATTGTAGCTTTCCCTTTTTACATGCCTTCTCTATCTCCTGTGCCCACATCCTGGTTACCATTCTGAGACCTACATATATTCCCAATAGTCCTTTTTATCCTTGCAATTTCTTAATTCTACCCATAATTCCACATCTTCCTATCCTATGTTACTTCTTTCTATGGATTCAAGACCATAAGACAAAGGAACAGAATTAGGCCATTCAGCCATTCCCCATGGCTGATCCCAGATCCCACTCAATCCCATATATGTATCTGCCTTCTCGCCATATCCTTTGATGCCCTGACTGATCGGGAAACTATCAACTTCCACCTTAAACATACCCACGGACTTGGCCTCCACCGCAGTCTGTGGCAGAGCATTCCACAGATTCACTACTGTCTGGCTAAACAAATTCCTCCTTCTGTTCTAAAAGGTTGCCCCTCTATTTTGAGGCTATGCCCTCTAGTTCTGTATACCCCCACCATAAGAAACATCCTCTCCACGTCCACCCTATCTAGTTCTTTCAACATTCGGTTGGTTTCAATGAGATACCTGCTCCCCACCCAACCCGCACCCTTCTTCTAAATTCCGGTGAGTACAGGCCCAAAGCTGCCAGAACCTCCTCAAATGTTAACCCTTTCATTCCTGGAATCATCCTCATGAACCTCCTCTGGACTCTTTCCAATGACAACGCATGCTTTCTGAGATAAGGGGCCCAAAACTGTTGAATACTAAGTGTGGCCTGACTGGTGTCTTCTAAAGCTTCAGCACTATCAGTAAATTAACCTTCTGGGAGTCTTGCACAAGGATTCCCAAATCCCTCTTTACCTCTGATTTTTGAACCTTCTCCAGATTTAGATAAGTCTGCACTATTGTTCCTTTTACCAAAATACATGATCATACATTTCCCAACGCTGTAATCCACTTTTTGCCTATTCTTCCAATTTGTTTAAGTCCTGTTGCTGCAATCACATTGCTTCCTCAGCATTACCTACCCCCCCACTTCTCCTTATCTGCAAACTTTGCCATAAAGCCATTAATTCCATTATCTAAATCACTGACAATGTGAAAAGTTGTGGTCCCAATACTGACCCCTGAGGAACACCACTACTTACCAGCAGACAACTAGAAAAGGCCCCTTTTATTCCCAATCACTGCCTCCTGCCTGTCAGCCATTCTGCTATCCATGCCAGTATCTTTCCTGCAACACCATCAGATTTTATATTGTTTGGCAACCTCATGTGGCACCTTATCAAGAGCCTTCTGAAAATACAAGTAAATGATACCCACTGCAAGGGAAAATCTGCAGATGCTGGAAATCCAAGCAACACACAAAATGCTGGAGGATCTCAGCAGACCAGACAGCATCTATGGGATTAAAGTACAGTTGATGTTTCGTGCTGAAGTGTCAACCGTACCTTTTTCCCATAGATGCTGCCTGGCCTGCTGAGTTCCTCCAGCATTTTGTACGTGTGACATCCACTGCCTCTCATTTGCTCACCCTGCTTGTTGATTCCTCTAAGAATTCTTAACAGATCTGTTGGGCATAATCTGCCTTTACAGAAACCATGCTGTCTTTGACTTATTTTACCATTGGTCTCCAAGTACCCTGAAACATCATGAATAATAGATTCCAACCCTTTCCCAACCAGTGAGGTTAGGCTATCTGGCCCATAATTTCCTCTCTTTTGGTTTCCTCCCTTCTTAAAGAGTGGAGTGACATTTTCAATTTTCCAGTGCTCTGGGACTATGCCAGAATCAAGCGATTCTTGAAAGATAATGACCAATGTATCCGTTATCTCGAGTAATCTCTCTCAGGACTCTGGGATGTAGTTCATCTGGTCCAGGTGACTTATCCACCCTAAGATTTGAGTTTGCCTAGCACTTTTTCCTTTGTAATAGCAATGGCACTCACTCCTGCTCCCTGACACTCGTGGACCTCTGGCACACTGCTAGTGTCTTCCACAGTGAGAACTGATGCAAAGTATCCATTAAGTTCACCTGCCATTTCTTTGTCACCCATTACTACCTCACCTGTATCATTTCCCAGTGGTGCAATATCAAAGTTTCCCAATCATCCAACTTCCCATTCACTCTTGCTACTTTATATGCCTTTTTCTTGACTTTCTTGCAGTTCTTAACTTCCTTTGTCAGCCACAGTTGGCAGTTTCTTAACTTTGCACACAAAGGTTTGACATTCTCTAACCCTATGTCACCACTTTCTAAAGATGTAATTCCATCTCTTACCAACAGAGCCACACCACTGCCTATACCTTCCCGCCTGTCCTTTCAATACAAAGTATATCCTTTGATAATAAGCTCCCAGCTATGGCCTTCTTTCAGCCACGACTCACTGATGCCCACTACATTATAACATCTGTGATGGTGCCATGAGTTTATTCACCTTATTCTGAATGCTACGCAGATTTAAATGCAGCATCCTCAGTCCTGCGTTATTCACCCTTTTGAATTTTGCCTCTGTGGTACAATTTAATTCTTAGCTCTGTCTGCATTTATACCCAATCATTGGTTTGTCCGTCCTTATGTTCATGTTACACCCATCATCTCCTTGTAAACTTGCTGGCTCATCCTCAGCTCTATCATCCTGGTTCCCAGCCCCCTGCTAAATTAGTTTTGATTTCGATTTCTTTTTCTTTAACCAACAGGGCCACCCAACTCCCTCTGCCCACCTTCCTGTCCTTTTGGTACAATGTGTATTCTTGGATGTTAATCTCACAACAGTGATCTCTTTCTGCCAATCTCTAACTGGTACAAGATCATCTACCGTGTCCTGCATGCATTCAAATATAAAACCTCTATTCATCACCCTTTTTGATTTTGGCCCTCTGTTACACTGCAACTCAAAGCAGTTTTGCCCTATCCTCTGCCTTTTTTCTCACAGCCTCAGTACACACTATCTATCACTCCAGTTCCCTTCCCCCCTGCCAAATTAGTTCAAGCCCTTGTCAGCAGCTCCAGGAAACATGCCCGCGGGGATATTGGTCCCCCTCGGGTTCAAGTGTCACCCAGATTACACCTTCCCTGGAAGCATTTCTAATGATGCAGAAATCTAAAACCGTCTGCTCAGCACCACCTCCTGAGTGACTCATTCATCTGTACTACAGGGCCTGTTCTTGCCCTGACTAGCACGTAGTACTGGGAGCAATGCAGAGGAAGGGTGTCCTTTTCTTTAGCATTTTTCCTAGCTCCTGTATGCACTGTGCAGAGACCTCTTCTCCCTTTCTACCTATGTCATTAGTGCCAATGTGCACCATGACCTCTGGTTGCTTACCCTCCCTCTTCTGAGCAGCTAAGCCCTTTGCACCTGAGGAATACACCCTCATAGCCATGGAATCTGCTGTCTGTCACCCAACTATCGAGTTTCCCATCATGACTGCTCCACTATCACCCCCACTGTTGGTGCCCCTCCTTGTGATGACAGTGAGTGATGGTTCTTCCCACAGGCATGAACTCCTACAGCGTCAGCACGAGCACTGAGGAGATTATGAAGGAGATCTACAAGAATGGGCCAGTGGAGGCAGCACTGCTGGTTTACACAGACTTCCTGCAGTACCGATCTGGTATGTCTGGCCGGGGCACAACGGGAACAGTACAGGTCTACACAGACTTCCTGCAGTACCGATCTGGGGTGTCTAGCCGGGGGCAACGGGAACAGTACAGGTCTATCCAGACTTCCTGCAGTACCGATCTGGGGTGTCTGGCCGGGGGCAAAGGGAGCACTGCTGGTCTACACAGACTTCCTGCAGTACCGATCTGGTACATTCAGGAGGAGGGTGGGGGGAGCATCGGGGAAAACACTGTCCTTGCAACCCCTGTCACAGGTGTGGGGAACAAGGGTAATGTACTTTCCTCTCAGTCCCACCCCAGCATTATATAACATTGAAGCAGGCCCTTTGGTCCATGCTGAACAAGATGTCCCTTTGGTAGTGTTTGTCCCAACCTCCTGAGCCTTTCCAATCTACGTCCTTGTCCAACTGAGTCCACCTCTGCCTCAGTAAAAAGGGCATTGGGGGAGGAATGCTCTAGGGGCTGGACAGTCCCTCCCCCACCGCTGGTGGGTTCAGATGCTCTGCTGTTAGTTCCATAAGACAAGACAGACCATTCAGCCCATTGAGTTTACTCTGCTATCCTAGCATGGCTGATTTATTATCCCTCTCCTGCCTGCTCCTCATAACCTTTGACACCCTGATTAAACAGAAGCTATCGACCTCTGCTTTAATTCCTGACTGTCCTCTGCACAGGTGTTTACCAGCACAAGGTTGGGATGGAGATCGGGGGTCACGCCATCAAGATTCTGGGCTGGGGTGAGGAGGACGGGACGCCCTACTGGCTGGTGGCCAACTCCTGGAACACGGACTGGGGGGATAATGGTGAGTTGCTGGGGGTGATTGTAGAGGATGGTGGGGATGATGGGTGATGTGGGACAGGGCGTGAGGGTGATATTGTAGAGGACAGTGGGGAAGACAGGTGGTGACTTGGGACAGGGTGTGAGGGTGATATTGTAGAGGACAGGGTGGGGACAATGGGCGGTGACCTGGGACAGGGCGTGGGGGTGATATGGGGTGTATGGAGCTGGGTGTGTTGTTCTGGGGGTGTTTGTGGTTCTGTGGGGAGGGTAAGGCTGTGTATCCTCTGTCCATTTTCACCCGTCTCATTATTTTGCTTGCCAGGGTATGTAAAGATTCTGAGGGGCAGCAATGAGTGTGGCATCGAGGATGAAGTTGTGGCTGGGATCCCTCGCACAAGCAGCCTCCACCACCAGTGAGCCCATCTGGTCCTCAACATGGATACTGTCCCATCAGATCATTAATCAGAGAACAGTACTCCACAATGCCGAGCTAATTACAGTTTGACTATCATCAGTCACGAGTCAGTGACTGACGCCCAGCTGCTAACCTCTCTGCTTTATCACACTTGACTACAGAAGCCGTCAGCACACTAATACCAATGATCTGAAATCAGTACTGACAGCAACACACAAAACGCTCAGGAATTCTGCAGGTCAGGCAGCATCTGTGGAAATGAATAAACAGTTAATGTTTCGGGCTGAGACCCTTCATCAGGACTGGAAAGGAAGGGTCTCAGCCCAAAACATTAATTGTTTATCTATCTCCATAGTTACTGCCTGACTTGCTGAGTTCTTCCAGCATTTTGAGTGTGTTGTTTTGAATTTCTAGCATCTGCAGAATCTCTTGTTTCTGATTGTACCTAAATACATTTTTTAAGTCATGCCTTTTTGCTTTATTATTTTGAAAGCGGAGTAATTTTTGGTAGGGATGTGACTGCCCAAGGTACATTGGGATATTGGATTCATTGATCAGAGAGGTGCACACCACTGATATGGTGACCGTTTATGGTCCATTCCTATCTCCACTTGGAAAGCTGAGTCACTTTGTCCATTGTACTGGTGGGCAGTAAGCTCTATCTGATTTATCTGGGCTCACTGCTTCACTTAGAATCAGAATCCTTTGTTATCGCCAAGTATGAGGACACATACAAGGAATTTGATGCCGGTTTCCCTGAGCTCTCTTTGTACAGAATTAAAAGCAACAAAAACAATAGTGCAAATAATCATAAACTATATACAATGAGGTCCACCTCATTGAATGTACAGGTGGACTTGATTTATAATAAACTAAAATTCAAGTGTTCCTAAGACTGATGGCATACGGAAAGAAACTGTCCTGGCATACAGTGATCTAAAGCACCTACCAGAAGGAAGGAGTTGGAACAGGTGATGTTCAGGGTGTGATGGGTCTACAATAATACTGCTTGCTCGCTTCCTGACTCTAGATGCATACAAGTCCTGGATCGAGGGCAGCTTCACACCAATAATCCTTTCTGCAGCCCTGACGGTTCTTTGGAGTCTATTCTTGTCTTGTTTGGTAACTGATCCAAACCAGACAGTGAAGGACAAACAGAGAACAGACTGGATTATTCCTGAATAGAACTGAATCAGCAGCTCCTGAGGCAGGTTGTACTTCCTGAGTTGATGTAGGAAATACAACCTCTGCAGAGCCTTTTTGGTAAGAGTCTCCATGTTGGGTGTCCACTTCAGGTCCTGGGAGATTGTGACACGCGGAAATCTTAAGGTCTCCAGAGCAGACAATACATATTCAATGAGACATCTTCCCTGAGAAGGAGAGTCATGGAGAGGTACAGCACAGAAACAAGCCCTACAGCCCATCTAATCCATGTCAAAATCATTTAAACTGACTAATCCCATTGACCTGCACTGGGATCATCACCCTCCATTCCATCTTAAACATTAACATTGAGCTTGCATTCATCACTTGCACTAGCAGCTCGTTACAGGCTCTCACGACTGAAGAAGGTTCCCCTTAAACTTCTCACCTTTCACCCTTAACCTGTGACCTCAGTGGAAAAAGTCTGCTTGCATTTACTCTATCTATACCCTTCATAATTTTGTATGCCTCTATCAAATCTCCTCTCAATCTTCTACACTCAAAGGAATAAAGTCCTATCCTATTCAATCTTTCATTATATTTCAGGATTCCAGAGCCAGCAACATACTTGTAGATTTTTCCCTGTACTCTTTCAACCTTATTTGCATCTTTCTTGTAGGTGGGTGACCAGAGCTTCACACAATACTCCAAATTAGGCCTCACCAAAGTCTTCAACATAACATCCCATCCCTTGCACTCAACTCCCTGTGACACCATTGTCAACAAATTATGGACCTGTATTCCCAGATAAGTTTTTTCTACCACACTCCTCAGTGCCCTACTGTTCACTGTGTAAGACCTCCCCTGGTTGGTCCTACCAGAGTACACCTTGCCCTGTTAGAATCCTTTTTGATCCCCCTTCATCTTGTCTGCTTGAGCAACTTCATGCTTTCTTTCAACCCTCCTGATTTATCTCTTAAACCATAAGCACCTTTTTTTTCCCTCTTAATTAGGGTCTCAGTATTTCTTGGAAAACAAGGTTCCTCACACGTTATCTTTACCTTTTAATCTGTACTTTCAAAATTTCAAAAGTGTACCCAAAAACAAATTTCTGTCACTTGCCCTCTCTCATTCCCTAATAGCAGATCCAGTATCGCACACTGTCGTTCGGACTTCTACATACTGATTAAGGAAACTTTCCATAAGACGTAGGAACAGAATTAGGCCATTTAGTCCATCAAGTCTGCTCCGCCATTCAATCATGGCTGATCATTTTCCCCTCCTCAGCCCCATTCTCCTCCCTTCTCCCTGTAACCTTTGATGCCGTGTCCAATCAAGAACATACAGTGAGTACAGACCCAGACCTATCTAACACTCCTTGTATGATAACTCTTTCATTTTCAGAATTATCCTTGTGAATCTCCTCTGAACCCTCTCCAATGCCCGCACAACTTTTCTTAGGTGAGGAGCCCAAAACTGTTCACAATACTCAAGGTGAGGCCTCACCAGTGCCTCAAAGCCTCAGCATCACTTTCCTGTTCTTGTCTTCTAGACCTCTTGAAATGAATGCTAACATTGTATTTGCCTTCTTCATCACCAACTCAACCTGCAGATTAACCTTTAAGGCTCCCATGCCTTTTGGCATCTTAGATTTTTGGATTTTCTCCCCATTAAGAAAACAGTCTGCACATTTATTTCTACTACCAAAGTGCACGCCCATGCATACTCCAACATTGTATTCCATTTGCCACTCTCTTGCCATTCTCCTAATCTGTCCATGTCCTTCTGCACCCTACCTGTTTCCTTAATGCTACCTGCCCCTCTGCCAATCTTCGTATCATCTACAAGCTTGGTAACATCGCCATCTATTCCATCATTGAAAAGAAGCAGTGATTAAAAAGAAGTGGTCCCAACACCGTCTCCTGTGGAACACCATTAGTCACTGGTAGCCACCCAGAAAAGGATCCTTTTATTCCCACTTGCTGTATCCTACCAATCAGCCAATTCTCCAGCCATGTTAGTAACTTCCCTGTAATATCATGGGCTCCTAACTTGGTAAGCAGCCTCATGTATGGCACCTTGTCAAAGACTTCTAGAAGTCCAAATCTACAACATCCCCTGCATCCCCATTATCTATCCTACTTGTAATCTCCTCAAAGAATTCCAACAGGTTCATCAGGCAGGATTTTCCCTGAAGGAAACCATGGTGACTTTGTACTATCTTGTCCTGTGTCATCAAGTACTCCATCACCACATCATTAACAATTGACTCTAATAACATCCTCCCAACCACTGAGGTCAGGTTAACTGGTCTATAATTTCCTTTCTGCTACTTTCCTCCTTTCGTAAAGAGTGGAGAGACATTTGCAATTCTCCAGTCCTCCAGAACTATGCTGGAGTCCAATAATTCTTGAAAAATCATTACTAATGCCTCCACAATCTCTACCACTACCACTTTCAGAACCCTAGGCTGCAGTTTATCTGTTCTGGTTGATCTATGTACCCTAAGGTCTTTCAGCATTTTGAGCATCTTCTCTTTTGTAATAACACTCAGTTCTCTTCCCTCACACCTTTCAACAGCTGACACACTGCTAATGTCTTCCACAGTGAAGAATGATGCAAAATATTAATTTAGTTCATCTGCCATCTCCTTGTTACCCAGTAATATTTCTCCAACCTAATCTTCTAGCAGTCCTATGTCCACACTCAACTCTTTAATATACTTGAAAAAGCTTTCACTATCCACTTTGATATAGTTTGCTAGCTTGCTTTCTTATTTCATCTTTCCCATCCTAATGATTCTTTTAGTTGCTCTCTAGGTTTTTAAAAGTTTCCCATTCTTCTGTCTTCCTGCAGATTTTTTGCATTATTGTATGCCCTCACTTTTGCTTTTACATTAGTTTTGACTTACCTTGTCAGCCACTGTTGTACTGTTTTGCCACTTGAGTATTTCTTTGTCTTTGGAATACATCTATTCTGCAACTTGCTCATTTTTTCCAGAAACTTGTGCCATCGCTGCTCTGCTGTCATCCCTGACAGCATCTCCTTCCAATTTACTTTGGCCAATTCTTCTCTCATACTAGTGTAATTGCTTTTACTTTGCTGAAATACTTATGTCATCTTTACTTTCTCCCATCAAATTTCAAGTTGAACTCAATCATTTTGTGATTACTGCCTTCTAAGGGTTCTTATACCTGAAGCTCCCTAATCATCTCCACTTCATTACATAACACCCAATCCAGTGTAGATAATCCCCTCATGGGCTCAATGAAAAACAGTTCTAAAAAGCCATCTCAAACCCTTCCCTAACCCTAAAATCAACCATGACTATCATAGCTTTGCTCTTGGCACGCCTTTTCTGTTACCCATTGTAACCTGTGGTCCACATTCCAGCTACTGTTGGGAGGCCTGTACAAAACTGCCATCAGGGTCCTTTTACCCTTGCAGTTTAACTCAACCCACGAGTATTCAACATCTGTAAGTGATGGGAGCTATAGGCAGGCAGACACAGCGGGGCTTCAGGAGACAGATAAGTAATGGGTAACAGGAGAGGGAAGGGCAGGAGTCAGATGCTAGAGAGTGCCCCTGTGGCTGTATACCTTGACAATAAGTACTCCTATTTGAGTACATTTGGGGGAACAGCCTACCTGGGGGGAGCAACAGTGGCTGAGCCTCTGGCACAGAATCTGGCCCTGTGGCTCAGAAGGGTAGGGAAAGAAAGAGGAAGGCAGCAGTAATAGGGGACTCTATAGTTAGGGGGTCAGACAGGCAATTCTGTGGACACAGGAAAGAAGCATAGATGGTAGTTGGCCTCCCAGGTGCTAGGGTTCTGGGATATTGCTGATCGTGCCCACGATATCCTGAAGTGGGAAGGAAAACAGCCAGAGGTCATGGTACATATTAGTGCCAATGATATAGAAAGGAAAAGGGAGGAGGTCATGAAACATGGCTAGGAGGAGTTAGGAAGGCAGTTGAGAAGCAGGACCTCAAAGGTATTAATCTCAGGATTACTGCCTATGCCACGTGACAGTGAGTATAGGAATAGAATGAAGTGGAGGATAAATGCATGGCTGAGGAATTGGAGCAGGGGACAGGGATTCAGATTTCTGGATCATTGGGGCCTCTACTGGCGCAGGCATTACCTGTACAAAAGAGACAGGTTGTACTTGAATCCTAGGGGGACCAATATCCTGGCGGAGAGGTTTGCTAAGGCTACTGGGGAGAGTTTAAACTAGAATTGCTGGGAACTGAACTGGAGAGATGAAGGAAGAGGTGGTTGGCTCTCAAATAGAGAAAGCTTGGAGACAGTGCGAGAGGGAGGATAGGCAGGTGATAGAGAAGGGATGCGCTCAGACCGATGGTTTGAGGTGTGTCTATTTTAATGCAAGGAGTATTATGAACAAAGCAGATGAGCTTAGAGAATGATTCAGTATTTGGAATTATGATGTTGTGCCCATTACAGAGACTTGAATGGCTCAGGGACAGGAATGGTTACTTCAAGTTCCAGCCTTTAGATGCTTCAGAAAGGACAGGGAGGGAGGCAAAAGAGGTGGGGGCTTAGCACTGTTGATCAGAGATTGTGTCATGGCTGCAGAAAAGGAGGGGGGCATGGAGGGGTTGTCTACGGTCTCTGTGGGTGGAAGTTAGAAACAGTAAGGGGTCAATAACTCTACTGGGTGTTTTTTTTAAAAGACCACCAATAGTAACGGGGACATCGAGGAGCAAATAGGGAGACAGATTCTGGAAAGGAGTAATAATAACAGGGTTGTCATGGTGGAGATTTTAATTTCGGAAATTTTGATTGGCGTGTCCCTAGAGTGAGGGGTTTAAATGGGGTGGAGCTTGTTAGGTGTGTTCAGGAAGGTTTCTTGAAACAATATGTAGATAAGCCTACAAGAGCAGAGGCTGTACTTGATCTGGTATTGGGAAATGAACCTGGTCAGGTGTCAAATCTCTGTGGGAGGGCATTTTGGAAATAGTGATCACAATTCTATCACCTTTACAATAGCATTGGAGAGGGATAGGAACAGACAAGTTAGGAAAGCATTTAATTGGACTAAGGGGAAATATGAGGCAATCAGCATAAATTGGGAAGAGATGTTTTCAGGGAAATGTACGGCAGAAATGTGCCAAATGTTCAGGGGATATTTGCTTGGAGTTCAGCATAGGTACGTTCCAATGAGACAGGGAAAGAATGGTAGGGTACAGGAACCGTGGTGTACAAAGGCTTTTGTAAATCTAGTCAAGAAGAGCTTACAAAAGCTTCAAAAAACTAGGTAATGACAGAGATCTTGAAGATTATAAGGCGAGCAGGACGGAGCTTAAGAAAGAAATTAGGAGAGCTAGAAGGGGCCATGAGAAAGTGTTGGTGGATTTTTTTTCATTAAGAGCAATCGTGAACAATAGCCAGATCAGAAATGCTGATCAAGTCATCTAGTTCCGAAAGAGAACTCTGATAGGCCAATCAGATGGTTCACTACTGATAGGATTAAGGAAAACACAAGGCATTCTACAAGTATGTGAAGAGCAAGAGGATAAGATGTGAGAGAATAGGACCAATCAAGTGTGACAGTGGAAAAGTGTACATGGAACCAAAGGAAATAGCAGAGGCACTTAATGAATACTTTGCTTCCATATTCACTACAGAAAAAGATCTTGGTGATTGTAGGGATGACTTACAGTAGACTGCAAAGCTTGAGCATGTAGATATTAATAAAGAGGATGTGCTGGAGATTTTGGAAAGAATCAAGTTGGATAAGTCACTGGGACCGGATGAGATGTACCCCAGGCTACCGTGGGAGATGAGGAAGGAGATAGCTGAGCCTCTGGCAATGACCTTTGCACCATCAATGAGGATGAGGGAGGTTCCAGAGGACTGGAGGGTTGCAGATGTTGTTCCCTTATTCAAGAAAGGGGGTAGAGATAGCCCAGGAAATTATAAGCCAGTGAGTCTAAATTCAGTGGTTAGTAAGCTGGTGGAGAACCTGAGAAGCAGGATTTATGAATATTTGGAGAAGTATAATATAATTAGAATAGTCAGCATAGTTTTGTTAAAGGCAGGTTGTGCCTTATAAGCCTGATTGAATTTTTGAGGATATGACTAAACACATGATGAAGGTAGAGCAGTAGATGTTGTGTATATGGATTACATCAAGGTATTTGACAAGGTACCCCATGCAAGGCTTATTGAGAAAGTAAGGAGGCATGAGATCCAAGGGGAGCTTGCTTTGTGAATCTAGAGCTGGTTTGTCCACAGAAGGCAAAGAGTGGTTGTAGTTGGGTCATATTCTGAATGGAGGCCGGTGACCAGTGGTGTGCCTCTGGGATCTGTTCAGGGACCCCTACTCTTTGTGATTTTTATAAATGACCTGGATGAGCAAGTGGGAGGGCCGGGTTAGTAAATTTGCTGGTGGCAGAAAGGTTGGGGGTGTTGTGAATAGTGTGGTGGGTTGTCAGAGGTTACAGCGGGACAATGATAAGATGCAAAACTGGACTGAGAAGTGGCAGATGGAGTTCAACCCAGATAAGTGTGAGGTGGTTCATTTTGGTAGGTCAAATATGATGGCAGAATGGTAAGACTCTTGGCAGTGTGGAGGATCAGATGGATCTTGGGGTCCGAGTCCATAGGACACTCAAAGCTGCTGTGCAGGTTGACTCTGTGGTTATGAAGGCATATGGTGCATTGGCCTTCATCAATTGTGGGATTGAGTTTTAGAGCAGAGAGTGAATGTTGCAGCTATACAGGACCCTGGTCAGACCCCACTTGGAGAACTGTGCTCAGTTCTGCTCACCTCACTACAGGAAGGATGTGGAAACCATAGAAAGGGTACAGAGGAGATTTACAAGGATGTTGCCTGGATTGGGGAGCATACCTTATAAGAAGAGGTTGAGTGAATTTGGCCTTTTCTCCTTGGAGCGACAGAGGATGAGAGGTGACCTGACAGAGGTGTATAAGGTGATGAGAGGTATTGATCGTGTGGATAATCAAAGACTTTTTCCCAGGGCTTTAACAGCTAGCACAAGAGAACACAGTTTTTAAGGTGGTTGGAAGTGGGTAGAGAGGAGATGTCAGGGTAAATTTTTTTACTCAGAGTGGTGAGTGCGTGGAATGGGCTGCCGGCGGAAATGATAGGGTCTTTTAAGAGACTCCTGGACAGGTACATTTGAGCTCAGAAAAATAGAGGGCTATAGGTAACCCTAGGTAATTTCTAAGGTAAGAACATGTTCGGCACAGCTTTGTGGACCAAAGGGCCTATATTGTGCTGTAGGTTTACTGTGTTTCTAGCTTCCAATCCTATCTCACATCTGAGAATCAGAATCAGGTTTATTATCACCAGCATGTGACATGAATTTTGTAACTTAGCAACAGCAGTTCAATGCACTACATAATAGAAAATAAAACCAAGATAGGTGGTTATGCTCCTTATATTACTCAGTGCATTGAATTTGTGACCCTTTTTGATTCTGCACTCCTAATGCACTGATTCTCATCTTGCTGTTTGCAATTCTGTCCTGTCCTTCCTGACAGTTAGACTGCACGTTAGCTTTGGTTTTTTACTATCCGTCCTATGCTGAGTCCCTTCTCCCAGGTTCAGTTCTCCCACCCACCCTCACCCATCACATTTCCTGAACAGTCAAATCTAGTCCTATTTGTATGGGAGTTTCAGTCAAAATGCGGAAGTTAAAATTAGCTACTGTAACAACCTTGCATTTCTCGCAACAGTTTGGTCTTTCTACAAATTTGTTCCTTTAAATCCCTCTGATTGCTGGATGGTCTGTTATATAGCCCCATTAATATGGTTATTTTAAAAAAAAAATTCTGAGTTCCACTCATAATGCCTCACTAGACAAGTTCTCTGGTCTGTCCTGACGGAGCACTGCTGTGACATTTTCCCTGACTGGTAACACCAGCCCTCCTCTAATTTCTTCTGCTCTGTCACGTCTAAAACAACAAAACCCTGTAATATTGAGGTACCATTTCTGCCCCAGGGATGGCTGCAGTAATTCCAGATGTTGGTCCATGCCTTATAACAATCACAGCACGGAAACAGGCCATCTCGGCCCTCCTAGTCCGTGCCAAACTCTTAATCTCACCAGGTCCCACCTACCCGCACTCAGCCCATAACCCTCCACTCCTTTCCTGTCCATATACCTATCCAATTTTACCTTAAATGACACAACTGAACTGGCCTCTACTACTTCTACAGGAAGCTCATTCCACACAGCTATCACTCTCTGAGTAAAGAAATACCCCGTGTTTCCCTTAAACTTCTGCCCCCTAACTCTCAAATCATGTCCTCTCGTTTGAATCTCCCCTACTCTCTATGGAAACAGCCTATTCACGTCAACTCTATCTATCCCTCTCAAAATTTTAAATACCTCGATCAAATCCCCCCTCAACCTTCTACGCTCCAATGAATAGAGACCTAACTTGTTCAACCTTTCTCTGTAACTTAAGTGCTGAAACCCAGGTAACATCCTAGTAAATCGTCTCTGCACTCTCTCTAATTTATTGATATCTTTCCTATAATTCGGTGACCAGAACTGCACACAATATTCCAAATTTGGCCTTACCAATGCCTTGTAGAATTTTAACATTACATCCCAACTTCTGTACTCAATGCTTTGATTTATAAAGGCCAGCGTTCCAAAAGCCTTCTTCACCACCCTATCTACATGAGACTCCACCTTCAGGGAACTATGCACTGTTATTCCTTGATCTCTCTGTTCCTCTGCATTCCTCAATGCCCTGAGCTCATCTACTTTTCCTTTGACACTTCTTGCATTGCAGTACACGCGGTTCAGGATACTGGTGGCTCCCTGCTCAACCTTTTGATTCCTGACTTTGAGGTCTTAACAATATCTGTCTCTCCAACCTCTCCACCAACTGTTCCTGCACTCTGGTTCCCATCCCCCTGAAAATCTAGTTTAAACCCACCGTACAGCATTAACAAACCCTCCCACTAGGATATTAGTTCCCTTCCAGCTGCAGAGTCTGGAACTAGAAATGTCATGTTGAGAGGTAGGATTTTCACACAGGGTGGTGGTTGTATGTAAAGGTCTGCCAGAGGAAGATTACAAGATGTTTTAGACATGGGAAAGGAGAGGGGTTTGAGGGATATGGACCTAATAAGGGTAGGCAGCACAGTTGAAGTTGAGGTGGAATGAAAGGGCTCCTTTCTCACCTCAAATCTCTGCCACCTTGTGTTTGATAGCCCTACAGTGGGGGAAAAATATTCTGACAATTTATTCTGTCTTTGTTGAGGGAACCTTTCAATTCTGACTTTAGGGAAATCAAGCCCAATCAGTCCAATCTGTCCCTCATAGTCCTCTGTACCAGATAACATACTGGTGAGCCTCCTCTCCATTCTCTTCTGTACAATCACACACACTGCTCCATGCCCCAAGATGAGTGTTCTGTGAAATCACAATGGAACATCACGACTCATTGTTGTTCTGCAGTTTCCTTCATCATAATGAATGTCTCAGATTATAAGGAACATTCAGCTGTCTTCCCCACTCAGTTAGTGCAGCTATGTTTCTATGAAGGAGATAGGAATTTGGATATTCATACAAAGGCAGGGGTGATAGGTTGATCAAATGTAAACAGGCTTCAGCTCAAGGTGCCACACTGAGGCTTGCCCCGTTTGCCAGTGTTTGACCCATCACTTTCCAAATCCGATACCCAAGTAACTAACTTTTAAAAATATATTAACACAAAATGCTGGAGGAACTCAGCAGGCCAGGCAGCATCTATAGAGAAAAGTACAGCCGATGTTGCAGGTCGAGACCCTGCTGCCTGGCTGCCGAGTTCCTCCAGCATTTCACGCGTGTGTGTTGCTTGGATTTCCAGCATCAACAGATGTTCTCATTTCAAAATAGTATTTTTTTGTTTTGGAGTTGCAGTTCAAAGTAACATTTATCATCTGAGTACATACACGTCACTACATAATCCCTGAGAGTTTTTACTCAGAAAACCCATACAATAGTAACTGTAAACAGGATCAATGAAAAAGCATAGAGCAGCTCATCAGTAAACAGCAAATAAAAGTAAGGCAGAGGCAAGGAGAGCAGCCAGTTCAATGTTAAATTGGGAAGGCTTTGGCAAGGTACTTCTTCATTTGTACAAAGTTCGAGCAGTAAAAAATGGCTCCGGGGCTGTGATGTGTTTGTTGTGTGAGATGGTCATATAAAAGTACAGCATAAAGAGGCCCTTCAGCCCATCTTGTCCTTACCAAAGCATTTAAACTGCCTAATCCTATCAACCTGCACCAGGACCACAGTCCTCCATACCCCTACCAACCACGTACTTATTCAAATTTCGCTTAAGCATTAAAATCAAATTCACATGCACTACTTGTGCTGGCAGCTCATTCCACACTCTCAGCCCTCTGAGCGAATAAGTTTCCCCTCAGGTTCCCCTTAAACTTTTCACCTTTCACCATTTACAATCTGGCTGAACACACTACTTGGCCGGCATTTCATTGATTCTGTTATAGTTACGATTCTATAGATTTGTTGAGTATGCCCAAAAGAAAATGAACCTCAAGGTTGTATATAGTAAAATATATGTACTTTGAAAATAGAATTTACTTTGAACGTAACCCATTACCTCCAGCTGCAGTTCCATCCAACCTTTGGAAAAGGCCTGCTTGTATTTAACCTATCTACACCTCTCAATTTTGTATACCTCTAACAAATTTCCTCTCAATCTTCTATGTTTTAAGGAATAAAGTCCCAATCTATTTAGTCTTTCCTTATCACCCAGGTCCTCCAGACCTGGCAACATCCTTGTAAATTTTCGCTGTACTCTTTCAACCTTATTTACATCTTTCCTGTAGGTAGCTGACCAAAACTGCACACAATACTTCAAATTAGGCCCCACTATCATCATATACAACTTCAACATAACATCCCATCTCCCGTACTCAATACATCAATTTATGAAGCCCACTGTGCCAAAAGCTTTCTTTACAACACTATCTACCTTTGACACCACTTTCAATAAATTATAGACCTGCATTCCCAGATCCCGTTGTTCTACCACATTCCTCAGTGCCCAACCATTCAATGTGTGAGACCTACCTTGGATGGTCTAACCGAAATTCAAAACCTTGCACTGGTCTGCACTGAATTCTATCTGCTATTTTTCCAGCTGGTTCAGATCCTTCTGCAAGCTCTGATAGCCTTCCTTGCTGTCCACAACATCTCCAAACTTGGTGTCATCCACAATTTCGCTGATCCAGTTAACATTATAATCCAGATTATGGATATAGATGACAAACAATGTCAACAGATCCAGAGCCAATCCCTGCATCAGACCACTAGTCAGAGGCCTCCATCCACTACCACTCTCTGGCTTCTCCCACAAAGAATGTCTAGTCCAATTTATCACCTCATCTTGTATGCTAAGTGATTCAAATCAAGAGATAAAAGAAATACATTCAAGAAATAGAAAGTATAAATTGCAGATTAATAATATGAGAATTATTCCAGGAATGAAAGGGTTAACAAGAGGCCTGTTTGCCAGTACTGGCTGAAGTTTAGAAGAACGGAAGCTGGGGCAAGGAACACTTGCTAAGGAGCCGTTAGATTCACTGGGGTTTTGGTTCCTGGTTCTCTTCCACAACTGACATTTCAATTCCCTCTCAGTATTGTGACATCCACTTCCGATTGGTGCTCATAAAATGCAGTTTAAATATTTGTTTAAAAAAATGAGCCTTTCACAGTCCTGTGCAGATGTCCATAAGTGGGGCCCAACTTGCAATAGGATAAAACAAAAGATAATTAGAGACAAACATGTAGACTTATTTATTAAATCATCTCAATCAGCAAATTAATACAGAAGGAAGTCACCCTGACTAATGACACTGCCAAAGCCAGTATCCTGGGCAGCAGTCACACAGCATCTCCTACAAGCCTCACAGACAAGACTCTCATGACACAGTCCCAGCAAGCAGGTTTTAAGGAAACAGTCCAAGGTCAAATTGTGACGATCTAAGCACCCGACCAAATGTTTGTATTGCCACCTCCCGCCCCTGTGCTGGGGTTTGGTGTACAGCAGTAACACTGGGCTGGATTTCTGCCAGACACCGAACTCTGGTCTGACGAGCTTGATCTCACAGATGTAAGCGAGCATATATGATTCGGCTGGGAATCACAGTTCGCTCCACACTCCAGTGTTGAAGCAGAAGTGAATAGCCTCACTGGCTTTGCCTGTACTCGCCTGAACTGTGGGTCAGACTCTGCCAGTACTGCCAGCTAACCGCCACCAGGAACATGGCCAGTGACAGGTAAATGGGTGACAGGTGACTTCGGGAGATCAGCTGCCCTTCAGTCTGACTCAGTGACTCCACCTTCATCACAATCTGCTGCGTTTCAGCTCCACACTTCCCGGCACCCGGAACCTTCCGTCCGATCTGGAAGAGAGAATGACCCTTTACCGACAGCAACATGAATTGATCCCGGGCAGTTGGCGTAGTAATCACGTTACGCAAAAGCTGAATAAGAGTATTGAGCAAGAGACTCACCACACAAGCGTACTGTTGGAACATCCCTTTTACAGCTCCAATGTTAGTGGCCCCCAGCATGAGCGTAACAGCCTGGCCTTTCCGAATCTTCACCACACCTCGGAAGACCTGAGGGTTGTTGTAGCAGGCAGCCAAAGTAGCAATGGCCATTACCTAAAGCAGAAAGACACAGCCTTAGCCAGGGAACGTGAACAGAGCCAGCGATCTCTCCCAGTGTATCAGCCAGGGAATGTGAACAGTGAGACAGCGATCTCTCCCAGTGTATCAGCCAGGGAATGTGAACAGTGAGACAGCGATCTCTCCCAGTGTATCAGCCAGGGAATGTGAACAGTGAGACAGCGATCTCTCCCAGTGTATCAGCCAGGGAATGTGAATAGTGAGACAGCGATCTCTCCCAGTGTATCAGCCAGGGAATGTGAATAGTGAGACAGTGATCTCTCCCAGTGTATCAGCCAGGGAATGTGAATAGAGAGCTAGCAATCTCTCCCAGTGCATTACCTGTGGAATAGCGCAGAAGTTGAATACACTCTGGTTGTGGAGGCGTGATAAGTACTTTATGACATCTGGGACATGTTGCAGAGCATTGGTTATCAGTTCATTCAGACACTGCAAAGCTGCCTGAACATTCGGGGGCTTGGTGAAGTCAGACAGCTTCTCTGCATACTTACTCCACACCTGAAACACAGACAACAGTGGGAGATGACTCACTGTTATACCACACAGAGACGCTGAACACTCTGCAGCAGGACAGATTCACCTCGGATGCTCTGGTCTCTGGGCCACTAATTCTGAAAAGCAAACTCAACACTAATTGAAACGTGATGGTTTATACCCAGCCAGCTGGGAGGAGTTTAAGGCCACACAAGTTACCATTCATTCTTTTTACAAGGCAGATGGAAAGGGGGGCCGCGCTTCAGGGTTCAGATTTGAGTTCCGATACTTAATCAATGTATAGAGGTGCGGTGCAGAATGGGCCCTCCCCGCTCTTCAAGCTGCATCACCCAGCAACCTGACAACATCACGGGATGATTTACAACGACGAATTAACCTGCCAAGTACATCTTTGGACTGTGAGAGGAGACCGGGGGCACCCTGAGAAAACCCACGCATTCCGCAAGGAGAATGTACAGAGAGTCATTGAAGAGGATATGGGATTGAACTTTGAACTCCCACGTCCCAAACTGTAATAATGTCGCACTAACCCCTACACTACCGTGGCGCCCACTTTCCCTTGCCCTGAGTGAAGCCAGGAGCCAGTGGTCTATAGCAGACAGTGTCCTATCCAGAAGACAGAGACAATGAGGACAGATAATTATTGTGCAGACAGAGACCATGTTTGTACTGACCATGATGCTAATCCAACTAATGCCATCTGCCTACATCCCTATATGGCGGCACTGCTATCCGTTTCCACCATCTGGACAGCTCCTTTCAGGCACCTAGCACACTGTCAACCCTGCAAATGCCTCTCAGCCTCTAACGCTCCAGAGAAGAAAACCCATTTGTCCAACCTCTCCTTATAGCTTATTCCTTCTAATCCAGGCAGCACCACACTGCATGCCGGTCACTTCTCCGCCTGCTGGGTGTGATCTTTAATTACTTCTAACATCATTCTCGGGTTTACTGCAAATACCCACAAGAAAATTAATCTCAGGCTGTACATGGTGACATACATGTACTTTGATAATAAATTTACTTTGAACCTCTTCTGCGCCCCCTCTGAAGCCCCCACACTCTGCCTGTGATAGTGACCAGAAATGCAAACAATACTCCAAACATGGCCTCAAAGTTGAAAACAGCTGTAACATTTCATTCCCATATGCAATGCCTGAAGCAGTGCTAGCCAGCTGTACACCTTTACAGGGAGGTCAGGGAGCTGTGGGCCAGGCTCTCTACATCAATGCTCCAAAAGGCCCTGCTACTTATTGTGCTCTTTCCTCTTCCAGTCGACTTCCCAAAATAACACAGAGTACAAACTGTCACAGAATCAGTCAGATAATGTGGAAAAGGCCATTTGGCCCAACTGCTTCATTCTGACCATAACATCCCCAGCGAAGTGCAGCATGCAGGAACCGTGCAGACATTTACAAAAAAGGCTGAGTCCTGAACCTATTATCATGTTGGAACTCGGGGATCAGGAGAACACGTGGCAAAGCTGTCATCATCCCTAATCTCCTGCCCAGAGCAAGTCTCACCTCTCCTGGCCACCAATGAACACATCTCATCTCCCTGTGCAGAGCCAGGCTCACCTCCTGAGGCCAAAACTCTCGACCCTCCTGCTGGTCTTCCAGGTAGTCCCGAATAATGTTCGTTTTTTGCAGGAAGAGGCCCATGGAATTGGCCAGATCTGTGTCCTCCCCGACAACAGGATCCTCCAGTTCAGAAGCGGCAAATAACCGGGAGAGGCCAATGCCTACAAGGCCAGCGACGTAGTGGCAGTACTATGAACAGAAGAGAGCATTAGAGCGATCCCATTCTCACATCCCAGAAATGCTCGTGCCTCTCGGGGACACTCGCTACACACACACACACTCACTCCTCGGAGACACTCACACCCCCTCAGATAGACGCTCGCTGCCCCAGCGGAGTATCTAAGGTATAACACGTGCCCTGGGCGCCACTGAGCAGTTTCTATTAAAGTCAGACAAGCCATCCTCGGATAGTGAAAAAAGCATTTTCTTCAAATGTATGATTTGTCTGATTTTCGTGGGTGAGAAGCACTAGGGTGGCCTTATTTCAGAGCATTGTGTAAGAAGACCGTGAAACATTTCTTCACAAAGAAGGAAAGTGGAGCTGAAGGACAGAAGAGACAAAAGTTGGAGGTGGAGGAAGTCAAGAAAGTTCTTCATGACCTTCTCTGAAAAGCCCGGAACAAGTAGTTCGACACGTTCCATGGAGTCGCCTGCACCTGCTATGGATTTGTTAGAATCCTAAGGTGGATCAAGTACAAATGTGTCACAAGCCGAGGAGGAAGTCAAGTCAGATAAATCCGAGTACGACGAGATTAAGAGTGAGGCTGCCACAGAGAATGTGGACATGACAGGAGGGGAAGCCGATGGTGGTGGTGGTGGTGATGTTGAATTTATTGACGAGATTGAACCTGACGACACTGAACCTAGTGAACTGGATGATGTCAAAGAGCCTCGAACTGTCATACCAGAGTGATTGAACAGCATGACATTGGACTTCTGAAGTTCGACAAGGATACTGGAAAAGCAATTCTGCCTGACACATTGAGAACAGAAATAATAAAGCTGGGTTCAAAGCATTTCCATAACTGCTGAGCGTAGAAAAAGAAACTGAAAAAAACTGACTTTGATCACATAGACCGGGGTGGCCAAACTTACTTAATGTAAGAGCCACATACGATTAACTTCAGATGTTTGAGAGCCACAAGACATGGACAAAATTTACATACACATTTTTATTGTTCCACATTTTGTTACAAAAATTTTATATAAATGTTAAGGAATATATGTACACAATACTTATTCATGCATGTAGTTTTTTTAAACTGTTAATTTGTATTAGTTTCAGTAATCATAATGTACATATTATATACCAAATGTTTTTAGAATCTTGACTGATGATTGTTTTAACTATATTGAGTGTATTTAATACAGTAATAAACTACAGGAACATCTAAGAAAAATATGCATTTCAGTAACATAAGGCTAGACAGCCAAAAATAAAAATAAAAAGGAAAAAAAACATTTTTAATGATATTTATTTGTCTAAGTAAATATGTGGTCAAAACACGGAGGAAAATATGTAAAAAAAAGCAAACCAATAAAATTAGAGCTATTTGGAAATGGACAGGAAAGGAATGGAAGGTTATGGGCTGAGTGCGGGCCAGTGGGACTAGGTGAGAGTAAGCGTTCGGCATAGACTAGAAGGGCCGAGATGGCCTGTTTCCGTGCTGTAATTGTTATATGGTTATATTTGAATCAGATACCACCTTACAAAATTACAGTCTTATCATAATATTTTTATGACATAAACAGACAATGCCACAATTATCAGGCTATTAAAGCCGATATTTACTGCCAGTAGAGGTCTTGGTGGTCTCCATCTTGGCTGTGAGTCGTTGAAAATCCGGCTGATATGTTGTCAAGGCTATACGAATTAGCTCTGTCAGGTGTTGATTTGTAAGGATTGCATGATGCTTCAACTTGAGAAACTTCAACACAGAGTACAGTGATTCACAGCAGTATGTTGTGCTGAAAATCGAGATGAGTCACACACTAGTTTTCTTCAGTTCAGGATATTTTATTTCTGAAATTTGTTTCCAGAACTCAATTGTAGACTGGGATTTATGGATCACCTTTAGACCAAGGTCCTCCTGTAATTCCATTAGTTCTATTTCCACAGCAGATGATTATGTAACCAGAGGTTCGAGAATTGGACAAACATCATTGACCACATCAACCATGAATGGATTTAAAAGAAAGGCGAAGCAGGGCTTCAACTTCTGCAAGTCATCAAACCTGGCTAGGAAATTATCAAGCTGCCCTTGTAATTTATCTTTGTATTCTTCCAGTTTCACAGTTACATCAGAGGAAACATAATGAATAAATACCGCCAGTTGTGGGTTGTCTTAATTGTCCGTAGATTTATCAAGAGTTAAACTGATTGCAAGGGAATTCTTTACATCATTTTGCATTTTGCCTGCAACATCAGCACTGATCTGGGAGATAGGCCTTTCTGTAGTGTGGCGTGAAACTGGTGTTTGTGCCACAAAAGTCGGTGAAGTTTTGTGTTATTTGGATCAAACACTGCAACAACTTCAGCTATATTCTTCTTAATAAATTCACGATCAGAATATGGGCGTTTAGCATGAGCAATATTCCATGACATAACAAAACTAGCTTCAGTCATTGTATCAGCTTCCTTACTGATTGTTGTCAACAGTGTCTGCTGGCTATTTAGAGATGATTTTAACAAAATTAATTTGTTTTTCCGTAATTCAGATTTATGTGGATAATCAGCCCAAAAGTTTTTGTGATTTGTTTCATAGTGGCGTTTCAAATTACTGGCTTTGTAATGACTGAGTGACACATCACAGGTAAGACACAAAGGTTTACCTCCTTTAACGGTGAATGTAAAATCTTCCTTCCACTGTGGCTTAAAATGTCTGTTTTCATCTTCATATTTTCATTTCTTACAATTTGATAATGCCATCTTTCTTCACAAAATTTTCACAGACACTTGTAAACAAAACTTGTATTGGCAGTGTACCAATTAGGTCTGCACAATTCAGTGTCCTGTGTTACACTGCGTTAACATATATGACGTGAGTGAGGTCGGGCCTAGACTCACTAACACTTTGAGCGCCAAACGACATAGATCTACATCATGTATTTTGAAACTCACGCCTCTGACTTCAAGCTGTCTTCAGTGCCATGAAGCGATTCTCAGAACCTCAAGCGAGGGAATTAAGTCTCAAGGGATTTCCCGAGGTTCTATTTATCGCCAAAATGCTTTCCCATTCATTTCTACGCAATGGCAACACGTGGTTAAAAAGGCCAACCAACATATTTCCACGAGCCGCACATTGAATGCCAAAGAGCCGTGGTTCGGCCACCCCTTTTTTTTATCAAGACCAATTTTTTTATCACTGAAAGCAAGGAAGGTGCAGTTATAACTTTCAAGTAGTGACATAATTTGTTAATTAAAAGATTAACGAGCTTGACTTGTATTTTTAAGCTGATATTATAGTAAAGTTATCTAAAAGATGGGTGTCAAATGTTTGAATGGGCGCAATTTCAGTGCTTGTTCCAGGTGCTATTTTCTGTAGATACGCCCCTGCGCAGCCCACACTCACACCCTCAGGGAGACCCGCTGCCCACACTTACACCCCTCGGGGAGAGATACTCTCACCCCTCGGGGAGACTCACTGCCCACACTTACACGCCTCAGGGAGAGATACTCACACCCCTCAGGGAGACTCGCTGCCCACACTTACACCCCTCAGGGAGAGATACTCACACCCCTCAGGGAGACTCGCTGCCCACACTCACACCCTCAGGGAGAGACACTCACACCCTCAGGGAGACTCACTGCCCACACTTACACGCCTCAGGGAGACACACTCACACCCTCAGGGAGACTCGCTGCCCACACTTACACCCCTCAGGGAGAGATACTCACACCCCTCAGGGAGACTCGCTGCCCACACTCACACCCTCAAGGAGAGACACTCACACCCTCAGGGAGACTCACTGCCCACACTTACACGCCTCAGGGAGACACACTCACACCCTCAGGGAGACTCGCTGCCCACACTTACACCCCTCAGGGAGACACACTCACACCCTCAGGGAGACTCGCTGCCCACACTTACACCCTCAGGGAGAGACACTCACACCCTCAGGGAGACTCGCTGCCCACACTTACACCCCTCGGGGAGAGATACTCACACCCCTCGGGGAGACTCGCTGCCCACACTCACACGCCTCAGGGAGACACACTCACACCCTCAGGGAGACTCGCTGCCCACACTTACACGCCTCAGGGAGACACACTCACACCCCTCGGGGAGACTCGCTGCCCACACTTACACGCCTCAGGGAGAGACACTCACACCCCTCGGGGAGACACTCACACCCTCAGGGAGACTCGCTGCCCACACTTACACGCCTCAGGGAGAGACACACACCCTCAGGGAGACTCGCTGCCCACACTTACATGCCTCAGGGAGGTGCATTCACATCTCTTGGGGAGACACACTCACACCCCTTAGGGAGATTCACTGCCCACACTCACACCCCTCAGGGAGACATTCACACCCCTCAGAGACTCCATTGGGCACATTCCCTCAGTACAGGCAGAGGCAGCATCACACCATCACAACGGCAGAAGGCTCTGGCCCTTAAGTCTACTCTGTCCCTATAGAAAACGGAATCTAGTTGGGAATCTAGGTGGTCCCAACACTGCCCGCTTGCATCAAACCTTAAGAATGGAAGGTGCCGGGGCAGAACTAGGCCATTTAGCTGATCCGGTCTGCTCCGTCAAATCTGTCATGGCTGATTTATTATCCTTTTCAACCTCATTCTCCTGCCTTCTCCCCGTAACTTGTGATGCTGTGACGAATCATGAACCCATCGGCCTCTGCGTTAATTATCCCTAATGAGATTGAAAATCCTTTCAAGTACGTATCCATCTCCTTCCCAATCACTGATATTAGCTCACCTCCAGTGTCACCTGGACCCCAGACCCTCACCACGTCAGAGAGTTTTCCTCACCTGTCTCTGGGTTGTTTCACTACCAAATTCCCTTTAATCCCGATCACCAACCCGAATGGGGAAATACAGAACACAGCTCACTCATCCTTACCGTGTCCCATTCCTTAACCGACTCCACTCTTCTCTGCAAGAATTCCGCCATTCCCAATCCCATCCTGTGGCAAATATTAGCGATCACATCCTGGTAAACCTTGGCCAGGGAACGGAACTCCAGTGAAATCTGGCTCGGGGAGAGAGAAAAATCAGACAGGCCATATGGCAAAGAGACTCTGTGTGGGTGACCCTTGCTCAGAGAGTCACCTCCCAGGCAACATCCTTGTGAAACCCTCTGCAAAGCCTCAACTTCATTCCTACAATAGAGTGACGGGAACTGTACACAGTACTCCAAAGCTGTCTGCAAATGATTCATAGAGTACAGCACAAGTCACAGACTCTCATACTCAAAGCCCTGAGCTATGAGGGCAAGGCACCGTACACGTTGTTCACTAACCACCAACTGTCAGGCAGCTGTGCATCAACACCTTAACCCTCCGCACAGTACATCAATGCTCCTGGTGTCATTATTCATCTGTTAGAGCAGAGTTTAAGCAGTAAGAATGGCTCCAGGGTCTGTGTTGTGTAGTCAGAATAGTGAGAATGGCTTCTGCACAAGGACTGCCAAGTCCCTTTGCATCTCTGCATTTTGAATTCTCTCCCCATCTAAATAATTGTCTGCCTGTTTATTTCTTCCACCAAAGCGCATGACTGTACACTTTCCAACATTGTATTTCATTTGCCACTTCTTTGCCCATTCCCCTAAACTATCTCAGTTTCCCTGCAGGCTCTCTGTTTCCTCAACACTACCCGCTCCTCCTCCTATCATCGGCAAATTTAGCTACAAATCCATTAATCCCACAGTCCAAATCATTGACATGCATGGTAGAAAACAGCGGTCCCAACACCAACCCCTGTGGAACTCCACTGAAAACCAGCAGCCAGCCAGAATAGGATCCGTTTATTCTCACTGTTTTCTGCCAATGCTCTACCTATGCGAGTAACTGCCCTGTAATTCCATCGGATCTTATCTTGCTAAACAGCCTCATATGCAGCACCTTGTCAAAGGCCTTCTGAAAATCCAAGTACAATGGAATGTGGGAATTCTGGGAGACATCTGCCTTCCAAATAACCACATCTGCACCAGGCGCACTGAGCTGCGGCTCCTCAGAGAACGTGTTAAAAAAAACCTAGGGCTGCAGTTCGATGGGAAACTGTGGAGATGATAGATTGCAGTTACAGGGAGGTAGTTACCCCTAAATTACAGAAGGCAGGGTGACTATCAGGAGAGGGAAGGGAATTGGACTGCTGGTATAGAGTATCCCTCAGCTGTTCCTCTCAATAATAAGTGTACTGTATGACCTAGCAGAGGGAGCCACAGCGACCATGCTTGGTTTGGTGCTGTGTCTCAGAAGGGAAGGGGGAAGAAGAGGACTGTAGTGTTGATCAGTGATTCCA
This sequence comes from Hypanus sabinus, assembly GCF_030144855.1. Lineage (NCBI taxonomy): Eukaryota > Metazoa > Chordata > Chondrichthyes > Myliobatiformes > Dasyatidae > Hypanus > Hypanus sabinus. Next base: position 945,308 of record NC_082717.1, on the reverse strand, counting down.
CAATTACAGGAGTAGACATGAAGTTCTGTGGACGCGATGGAGATACCCAGATGGCATGTTGCCTCCCAGTTGGCACAGGCAGGGATGTCTTGGGTCCACGACATCTTAAAGGGCGAGGGAGAGTAGCCAGAAGTCTTGGTACATATGGGCACCAATGACATAGATAGGAAAAGGGAGGAGGTCCTGAGGAGAGAACTAGGTAAATGCTGAAAAGTAGTAATCTCTGGACTGCTGCCTGTGCCACGGGCCAGTGAGGGTAAGAATAGGATGATTTGGCAGGTGAATGTGTGGCTGAGGAACTGGTGCAGGGGGCAGGGGTTCAGATTAGTGGATCTTTGGGATCTCTTCTGAAGAAGGTATGACCTGTACGAAAGGAACAGGTTACATCTGAACAAGAGGGAGCCAATATCCTTTTGGGCAGGTTTACCAGAACTTTTGGGAAGGGTTTAATCTAATTTGGTAAGGGGGTGGGAAACTGAGTGATGGGGGTAAGGATGGAGCTGTTGGTTTACAAGCAGAAACTATGTGTAGTGAGACTGTCAGGAAGGACAGGCAGATCACTGGGCAAAATTGCAGTTCAAGAAATGAGTTGCAGTGTAGCATGGCGGGGGGAAATCAAAAACAGTGACAAATACAGGACCAAGGGGTAATATTTGAGTGCACACAGTATATGCAATAAAGTAGATGAACCTCTTGTCGTGAAGTTAGAGATTGGCAGGTATGACGATGTGGGCATCACTGAGTAATGGCTGAAAGATTATAGTTGGGAGCTTCATGTCCAAGGATACACATCGTATCGAAAGGACAGGCAGGTAGGCAGAGGGGGTGGGGTGACTCTGTAAAAAGAGAAAAAAGCCATCAGAAAGAGATAACATAGATCGGAAGATGTAGACAAAACACAAAACGCTGGAGGAACTTAGCAAGCCAGGCAGCATCTATGGAAAAGAGTACAGTCCACATTTCAGGCCGAGACCCTTCAGCGGGACTGGAGAAAAAAGCTGAGGACTAGAGTTAAAAGGTGGGGGCAGGGGAGGGGAGGGAGAAACACAAGGTGATAGGTGAAACCAGGAGGGGAGGGGTGAAGTAAAGAGCTGGGAAGTCAATTGGTGAAAGAGATACAGAAGAGGAATCTGACAGGAGAGGACAGATGGTCATGGAAGAAGGAAAAGGGGGAGGAACACCAGAGGAAGGTGATGGGCAGGTAAGGAGATAAGGTGAGAGAGGGAAAGGGGGATGGGAAATGTTGCAGTGGGGGTGCGCTACCAGTAGTTTGAGAAATCAATGTTCATGCCGTCAGGTTGGAACCTACCCAGACGGAATACAAGGTGTTGCTCCTCCAACCCGAGTGTGGCCTCATCTCGACAGTGGAACAGGTCATGGATTGACATATCAGAGTGGGAATGGGAAGTAGAATTAAAATGAGTAGCCACTGGGAGATCCCATGGACAGAATGTAGATGCTCGGTGAAGTGGTCTCCCAATCCAGGTTGGGTTTCACCGATATACAGGAGGCCACACCGGGAGCACCGGACACAGTAAATGACCCCAACAGACTCACAGGTGAAGCGTCGTCTCACCTGGAAGGACTGTTTGGAACCCTGAATGGTAGTGAGGGAGGTGGTGTAGGGGCAGGTGGAGCACTTGTTCGGTTTGCATGGATAAAGATCAGTGGGGAGAGATGAATGGACGAGCAGGAAGTGGGGAATGGGAAAGGGAAAGGTGGCTTGCATTTCCAGCACCTGCACTTTCTCTTGTTTGTGACTGGAAGATGTTATGCAGGATGTGAACTACAAATTACAACAGGAGTCAAAAAAGGCATGTCAAAAGGGGAATGTTACAACAGTCATGGGGGATTTCAGGTTGGTGCTGAATACCAAGAGAGTTTGTACAGTATCTGCAAGACGCCTTTTTAGAGCAGCTTGTGGTTGAGCCCACTGGGGGATCAGCTATTCTGGATTGTGTTTTGTGCAATGAACTGGAATTGTTTAGGGAGCTGAATTGGAAACCTTTTGAGGCAACCAGCAGAACAGATAAAGGAGAGTCAGTAGATGCCGTGTACTTGGATTTTCAGAAGACCTTTAACAAGCTACCGCACATGAGGCACTTAAGAGCTCATGGTCTTACAGGACAGACACTAGCATGGATACAGTATTGGCTGATTGGCAGCAGGCAAAGAGTGGGAATAAAGGGAGTCTTTTCTGATTGGCTGCCAATGACTAGTGGCATTCCACAGGGGTCAGTGTTGGGACAGTTTCTTTATAAAGTGTCTATCAATGATATGGTTGATGGAATTGATGGCTTTGCGACCAAGTTTACAGGTGATATGAAGATAGGTGGAAGGGCAGGCAGTATTGAGGAGTCAGGAAGGCTGCAAAAGTACTTGAAAGATTAGGAGAATGGGTAAGGAAGTGTTAGATGTAATACAGTGTTGTGAAGTGTACGGTCATGCACTTTCGGTGTAAAAAATGAAAGCTTAGACTTTAAAAAATTTTAAACTTTAGACTTTAAATTTTAGACTTTAAAGAATTTAAAAATCCAAGGTGCGAAAGGATTTGTAAGTCCCTCTGCAAGATTCCCTGAAGGTTAATTTGCAGGTTAAGTCAGTGGTGAAGAAGGCAAATGAAAAGTTAACTTTCATTTTGCAAAGACCAGAATACAAAAGCAAGAATGTAACGCTGAGACTTTCTGAGGAACTGGTGAGGCCTCACTTGGAGCATCATGAGCAGATTTGGGACCCGTATTTAAGATGTGCTGACATTGGAGAAGGTTCAGAGGAGCTTCATGAAAATGGTTCTATGAATAAAAGGCTTATCATACGAGTAGTGATTGATGACTCTGGGCCTGTACTCACTAGAATTTTGAAGAATTGCGGGGTGTGGGGATCTCATTGAAACCTATTGAATGTTGAGGCCAGGGTACAGTGAATGTGGAGAGGATGCTTCCCATATTGGGGGTGTCTAGGACCAGAGGGCACAATCTCAGAATGGAGGGACATCCATTTGCAGCAGAGATGAGGAGGAATTTCTTTAGCCAGAGAATGGTGAATCTGTGGAATTCAATACCACATGCGGCTGTGGAGGCCAAGTGATTGGGTGTGTTTCAGGTGAAGGTTCCTAGTTAGTCAGGGCATGAAAGCATATGAATGGTATAGAGAAGAAATAGATCAGCCATGATGAAATAGCAGAGGACACTCGATGGGCCGAATAGCCTAATTATAAGATATAGGAGCAGTATTAGGGCATTTGGCCCGTTAAGTTCCATCATTGGTTGGGAAACTGTTAGAGTCGATTATTAAAGATGAGAGCTCAGGGTACTTGGAGACACATGATAAAAAGGCCGTAGTCAACATGGTTTCCTCAAGGGAAAATCTTGCCTGACCTATCTATCTGTTGGAATTCTTTTAAGAAATAACAAGTGAGATAGAAAAAGGAAAATTGGTTAATGTTGTGTACTGGATTTTCAGAAGGCCTTTGATAAGGTGCCACACCTTGTTTTTTTTTCCCAGAAAGAGTGGTAAATCTGCAGAATTCTTTGCCACAGACAGCTGTTGAGACCAAGGCTTCATGTACATTTAAGGCAGAGGTTGATAAGATTCTTGATTGATCAGGGCATGAAGGGATACGGGGAGAAGCAGGAGATTAGGGCTGAGGGGAAAATTAGATTGGCCATGATAAAATAGTAGAGCAGACTCGATGGGCCAAATGGCCTAATTTTGTTCCTATATCTTCTGGTCTTTATAACGTCTCAACATTACATCCTTGCTTTTGTGTTCTAGTCCTCTTGAAATGAATGCTAAAGTTGCATTTTCCTTCCCCACCAAAGACTTAACCTGCAAATTAATCTTTAGGAAATCCTGCACAAGAAATCCCAAGTCTCTTTGCCACAGATTTTTGTATTTTCACTCTATTTAGAAAAAATCTACACCTATATTTCTTCTACCAAAATGCATGATCATACACTTTCCATTTGCCACTTCTTGCCCATTCTCTTAATCTGTCTAAATCCTTCTGTAGCCTCTCTACTTCCTCAAACCTTCCTGCCCCTCCATCTTCATATCATCTGCAAACTATGCAACAAAGCCATCAATTTCATCATCCAAACCATTAACCCCTGTGGAACCAGAAGACAGCCAGAAATCACTCCCCTTATGTCCACTCTGCCTCCGGCCAATCAGCTAATGCTCTATCCATACTAGAATCTGCCCTGTGATACTATGGGGTCATAACCTGTTAAACAGGATGATGTGTGACACCTTCAGAAGGCCTTCTGAAAATTCAACTGACTCTCCTTTGTCTGCCCTGCTTGTTACTTCTTCAAAGAATTCCAACAGATTGGTCAGGCAAGATTTTCTCTTGAGGAAACCACGCTGACTACAGCTTATTTTATCACAGAGAAATTTTGCAGATGCTGGAAATCCAAGCAGCACACACAAAATGCTGTTAGCCTATTTTATCATGTGCCTCCAAGCACCTCGAGACCTCATGCTTAATAATCGACTCCAACATCCTCCCAACCACTGAGGTCAAACTCACTGGCCAGTAATTTCCTTTCTTCTGCCTCTTCCCCCGTTGAACAGCGGAGGAACATTTGCAATTTTCCAGTCTTCCAGAACTATTTCAGAATCCAGTGATTCTTGGAAGATCATTACTAATGCCTCCACAATCTCTTCAGCCACCACTTTCAGAACCCTGAGGTGAACATCATCTGGTTCAGGTGACTTAGCTACCTTCAGAGCTTTCAGTTTCCCAAGAACCTTCTCCTTAGAAATGGCAACTTCACACACTTCATGATCCCAGACACTTGGAATTTCCACCATACTGCAAAATGTCTTCCACAGTGAATCTGATGTAAAATACTTATCAGTTTTTTTGCCATTTCCTTGAGCCCCATTACTAACTTTCCTGCATCGTTTTCCAGTGGTGTGATATCTACTCACGCCTCTCTTTTACGCTTTATGTATCTGAATAAACTTTTGGAATCCTCTTTAATATTATTGGCTAGCTTACTTTACCTACTTAATGACTTTTTAGTTGCCTTCTGTCGGTTTTTAAAAGCTTCCCAATAGTCTGGTTTCCCCACTAATTTTTGCTCTATTATATGCCCTTTCTTTGGCTTTTATTTTGTCTTTGACATATTTTGTTAGCCACGATTGTGTCATCTTTCCTTTAGAATACTTCTTCCTCTTTGGGAAGTATATATACTGTGCCTTACCAATTGCTTCCAGAAATTCCAGCCATTGCTGCTCTGCCATCTTCCTGCCAGTGTTCGTTCCCAATCATTCCTGGCCAACTCCTCTCTGTAATTCCCTTTATTCTGCTGTAATATTGATACATCTGACTTTAGCTTCTCCTTCTCCAGTTTCAGGGTGAATTCTAACGTATTATGATCACTTGCCCCAAATAGTTATTTTACCTTAAACTCTCAAATCAAATCTGGTTCATTGGACAACACCCAATCCAGAATAGCTGATCTCCTAGTGGACTCAACCACGAGTTGCTCTCAAGAGCCATCTTGTAGGCATTCTAGAAATTTCCCCTCTTGGGATCCGGCACTAACCTGATCTTTCCAATCTACCTGGATATTGAAATCCCCCATGACTGTTAGAAAATGCATGCCAAAAGGGCAATGTTACATCTCTCACTGTAATTTGTCGGCCATATCCTTACTACTACTTGGGGGTCTGAATACAACTCCCATCAAAGTCTCTTTTCCCTTCCAGTTTCTTAGCTCTACCCGCAATGATTCAACACCTTCCAACCCTTTAGTCACCTCTGCCTATTAATTTGAACTCATCTTTTTAACCAAAAGAGCCACACCACCCCTCTACCCAACTGCCTGTCTTCTCAATATAAAGTGTATCCTTGGACATTAAGCTCCCAGCTATAATTCTGCTCCAATATTTGATGGTATTGTGGCGACCCATTTCCTGGCACATCCGAACCGGCTCACAATTAGATAGCCTACGGGAGTTTGCGAGCACAGAGTTTTGGAGCCTCTGCGCCACGGAGGGCAAGTTGAGGGAGGCTTAAAAGTGAGGCTGAGGATTTCGAATAAAGTTTTTCCTTCGACTGCAGTTACCGACTCCGTGTCGTAATTTTAGCGCTGCGTGTAGCACACCACTACAGTATTATGTACAATTCAACCCCAATATCTGATGGTATTATGTACAATTCAACCCCAATATCTGATATTATGTACAATTCTACCCCAATATCTTATGGTATTATGTTCCTGGACTGTATACTCTCCAGTTACACTTCACCTCCCAAAGTGCAACACTCCACACTTATGTGAATTAATTTCTGTTGGTTATTTCTCTAGCTTTCTTAAGGTTCTTATAGCCGGGGGGGGGGGGGGGGGGGTGGGGGTGTAAGACAATAACCATTTAAATGGACCCAACGGTGTGTGTCTCAAATTGTCTGTCTACCAAGTCCAGCTCTTGGCCTTCACATCTGGTTAGTAACTAACCCCTTCTACTGACAGGACAAGGGGCAAAGGCGGGTTTCTAATGGCTTATCGCTTCGGGCAGATGGGGTCAGCTGTGGTTGCAAGTCATCTAGGAGAAAGAAAACTCTTATCTCAAACCTCTGCTGCCTTGCAGCTAAACATGGTGAAGGCTTTGTGAGTAAACCCCGAAAAAAAATCGGGAGTTGGGAATCCCGAAGACACTCCTATGTAGAGTTCAACACTGACTGGAAACTCCTGTGATGCTGCTGGTGCCAAACTGTATATGCAATATACAGTATATGTATACAGTAACTGTATATGGCGCCAAACTGCATATGGGTTTCTGCTGTTCCTATGGACTCATCAGCCGATTGGAAGGGAGGCAGTAACAGCCTTCTCCCCACACTGTACTGCCCGGCCTGCATGTAACATAGACAGCTGGATAGAGACAGGGGGCAGTAACAGCCTTCTCCCCACACTGTACTGCCCGGCCTGCATGTCACATAGACAGCTGGATAGAGAGAGGGGGCAGTAACAGCCTTCTCCCCACATTGTACACCCCGGCCTGCATATCACAGACAGCTGGATAGAGAGAGGGGACAGTAACAGCCTTCTCCCCACATTGTACTGCCTGGCCTGCATGTCACATAGACAGCTGGATAGAGAGAGGGGACAGTAACAGCCCTCTCCCCACATTGTACACCCCGGCCTGCATATCACAGACAGCTGGATAGAGAGAGGGGGCAGTAATAGCCTTCTCCCCACATAGTACAGCCCAGCCTGCAGATCACAGACAGCTGGGATGCTACATCCATGGTCAATGTCAACCAACGGAGGGTGTGGCTCAAGTTATTTCTCTGCCACATTTTCAACTGGCTGATATCTTGTTGAATCTTTTGAAAAGACTTCCTTACAACCCAGAATTCTACCAACATCTGTGCCATAAACTCACTGATCAGCTCATTCACATTTTCATCAGGCACCCTTCCGCTGCTCCCTCTTCAATCCGATCAATCAAGTGCCACATGCCTTAATGTTCTGCATCAGCCAATCACAGAACATAGAACTGTACAGACCATTTGGCCCACTAAGTTGAGCCGATACTTTAACCTAATCTAAAATCAATCTAATTCTTCCCTCCTACACAGCTCTCCATTTTACTATCAGTCATATGCCTATCCAATGTAACTGCCTTTACTACCACTCACCTACCACTGTGTAAAAAAAACCCCCGAGATCCCTCCAAACACTTTAAAGTTATACCCCCTTGTATTACCCATCTCCGCCCTCGGAGTAAGCCTCTGGCTGTCCACTCAATCTATTCCTCTTATCATCTTGTAAATCTCTATCAAGTCACCTCACAATCTCCTTCGCTTTGGAGAGAAAGGCCCGAGCTTGTTCAAACTTTCCTCAACAGACGTGCTCTCTAATCCAGGCAACATCTTGATAAATCTCCTCTGTACCCTCTCTAAAGCTTCCACACCCTTTCAGTAATGAGGCACCCAGAACTGAGCATAATATTCCGTGTGGTCTAACCAAGGTTTTATAGATCCGCAACATTACCTCACAGCTCCTGAACTCAATCCCCTGCCTAGTGAAAGCCAACACACCACATGCCTCTTAACCACCCTATCAACTTGTGCATTCGGTTATTTTGAGGTATCCATGGACACGGACACCTATCTTTGTATCATCAGCAAACTTAGCCACAAAGCCATCTATTCCATAATCCAAATCATTGATATACAATGTAAAAAGAACACCACTGGTAACCAGCAGCCAACCAGAATGGGATCCCTTTATACCCACTCTCTGTTTCCTGCCAATCAACCAACACTCTATCCACACATGTAACTTTCCCGTAATTCCAAGGGCTCTTATCTTGTTTAGCAGCCTCATGTACGGCACCTTGTCAAAGGCCTTCTGAAAATCCAAATACACAACATCCACTGCATCTCCCTTGTCTAGCTTACTTGTAATTTCCTCAAAAAATCGCACTAGGTTTGTCAGGCAGGATTTTCCTTTAAGGAAACCATTTTGAGTTCTGCTTATCTTGTCATATGCCTGCAGATACTCCGTAACCTCATCGCATTAATCCCACATTCTGCCTTCAAGCTCTGACATTCCAAAGTGCATTTGCCACTTCTAAACCCAGCTCTGCATCCTGTCAAAATCTCAAGAAAGCCTCCGACGACCTTGTACACTATCCCCAACTCACCAGTGGACACATTAGCAGAGGGAGGGACAGTGCGGGTGGGTATTCGGGGATTGGGAGGCACACACCAGCAGGACATGGTGGGGGGGGGGGGGGGCAGAGCAGAGAATACTCACCGAAGGGAAATCCTGAAGCACCTGGCGGTCCTTCTCCTGACTCTGGCTGTACCTCCACTCGGGCTGGTACAAGTAGGTGTGGAAGTTCTGTAACATGGGCACCTTCTCCTCCAGAGGAATGGACATATCATCCTCCACTGTATCGAGAGCCCGCAGGACCAGGTAGAAGATACACACTGCCTGCCTGTGGAGAGACAGCAGAGTTAATCCAAGACGGAGGCTGGCTTAGTCCTAGCAATCGCACTAACTCTGCTCCCTCTGCCCAGGACAGCCCTGACAGGTGCAGGATGCATCTGCTCTCTTCCCTCAGCCTACCAGAAACCTCACCTTAAATCTCCATCCAGTGCTTGAATGACGGCAGCAAAACTGCGGCTTGTTTGGTTCAGATATATGTAGCATGTTTTCAACGTCTCGCTTATCGAGTCCTGGAAAACAAATATACCACATCACCACACACAAAATGCTGGTGGAACGCAGCAGGCCAGGCAGCATCTATAGGAAGAAGCACTGTCGACGTTTCGGGCTGAGACCCTTCGTCAGGACTAACATTTCCTCGTGTATACCACATCACCGCCCAGCTGCTTCACAACCCACACCTTCTCCAGCCAGGATCTGCTAACCCCTGTCCACACCCCTTCCCCACCACACTCCACACTCTCAACCTTTAGCTGAGGCTTTATAAGGCATTGGTCAGACCACACAGAGTATCATGAGCAGTTTTAGACTGTATCTAAGCAAGATGTGTTGGTATTGGAGAAGGTCCAGAGGAGATGCACGAGAATGATTCCAGAAATGAAAGGGTTAAAGTACGAGGACTGTTGGATGACCCTGGGCCTGTACTTTCTGGAGTTTAGAAGAATGGGGGTCGGTCTCATTGAATATTGAAAGGCCTGAATATATAGTGGATGTGGAGAGGACTCTGAGCCTCAGAAAAGAGGGACATCCACTTGGAATGGAGATGAGGAGTCATTTCTTTAGCCAGAGCTGGTGAACCTGTGGAATCATTGCCAGAGACGGCTGCAGAGGCTACGTCACTGGATATGTTTAAGGTGGAGGTTGATAGGCTGTTGATTAACATTCTCTCCATATTCAGCCGATCTGGGCCTTTCAATATTCAGCACAAAAAATGGTTACTTGGAGAAGGCAGGAGAAAAAGTTGAGGGGTAGAGTAAACCCACCAAGATGCTCTTCTTCAGGGGCTGAATGGTCTGATTCCACTGCTATGCCTTAAGCTCTCAGTCTTCGCTCTGGTAGGCAGCAGCCGTTCTGGCCCTTTGCCCCAGGCAGCTCACCCCTCCCTCCATTCCTCTCCTCTGCCCTCCTCTCACTTCCACCCACCCCCTCATCAAAAACCCTACAAATTAATATTGTAGGAAAGGCCATGGACATGGACTAACACCTGGAATTATGACATTGTGGCCATTAGTGAAGCTCGATTGCAGGAGGGGCAGAATTGGCAGCTCAATGTTCCAGAGTTCCGTTGTTTTAGTTGTGACAGAGCTGGAGGGACAAGAGGAGGGGTGCAGTTCCTCATCAAGGAAAATGCTACAACAGTGCTCCATCAGGACAGACAGGAAAACTCATCCAGTGAGGCATCATGGGTGGAAATGAGGAACAATGGGGCTGTATTACAGACCACCCAACAGTTTGAGAGAATTAGAGGAACAAATTTGTAAAGAGATCGAAGACTGCTGCAAAAAAAAGCATAAGGTTGTTATAGTAGGTGATTTTAACTTTCCACATTGACTGGGACTCCCATAAGGTAAAAGGACTAGATGGGATAGAGCTTGTTAAATATGTTCATCGGTACATAGAAGTCCCAACGAGGGAGTGTGCGATGCTTAGGAATGAGGGAGGGCAGGTGACAGAAGTTAGTGTAGAGGGACACTTCGCATCCCGTGATCACAAAGCCATTAGTTTCAAAGTAAATATGCAAAAGATAGGTCTGGTCCGTGGGGTGAAATTCTAATTTGGAGGAAGGCCAATTTTGATGGTGTCAGAAAGGATCTGGAAACTGTGGATTAAGACAGGCTGCTTTCTGGCAAGATGTACTTGGTAAGTGGCAGATCTTCAATAGTGAAATTTTGAGAAAAACAAGCTTGTTTGTGCCTTTCAAAATAAACAGTAAAGATAACAGGTTTAAGAAACCTTAGTTTTTGAAAGATATTGAGGCCCAAGTTAGGGGAAAAAGGGAGGTGCACACCAGGTATAGGCAAGCAGGAACAAATGAGGTATTTATGGAGGGTATGAATGCAAGTGAGCACGTCAGAAAGAAATCGGATGGGTAAAAGGCCACCTAGCAGACAAGGTGAAGGAGAACCTTAAGGGATTCTACAGATATGCTAAGGACAAAAAGATTCGATAGAACAAGATTGTTCCTTTGGATGATTAGAATGGAGCCAAATGAGAGGAGTGAGATCTTCAATAAATTTTTTTGCATCTGTATTTACTCAGTCGATTGACACAGAGGCAAAGTGGCATTAATTTCACGGACCCTGTACAGATTACAGAGGAGGTGATGTTTGCCATCCTGAGGCAAATCAGGGTAGATAAATCCTCAGGGCCTGACAAGTGTTCCCTCAGACTCTGTGGGAGGCAAGTGCAGACATCTCTGGGGCCCTTGTGGAGATATTTAAATCATTCTTAGTGACAGGGCAGGTACCAGAGGATTGGAGGATAACCAGTGTTGCTCCATTGTTTAAAAAGGCTCTAAGCAGAAACCAGGAAATTATGGGCTGGTGAGTCTGATATCAGTTGTGGGAAAGTTTTTGGAAGATATTCTAAAGGGACCAGACATATAAGCATTTGGATAGATATTGTCTGATTAAGGATAGTCAGTATAGCTTCATGTGTGGTAGGTCATGTCTAACCAATGTTAAGAGCTTTTTGAGGAAATTACTGGGAAAATTGGTATCTGAATCAGTTCTGGGAAAGTTGTTGGAAGCTATTCTAAGGAGCCAGAGAAGAATTTAAACTGTCGTGAGTGTGGAATAAACTGCCAGCACAAATGGTGCATGCGAGCTTGATTTCAACATTTAAGCAAAGTTTGGAGAGGTAGGGGTATGGAGGGCTATGGACGGTGCAGGTCGATGGGAGTAGGCAGGTTAAATGGATTCAGCATGGACTAGGTGAGCCAAAAGGCCTTTTTCAGTGTCATACATTTCTATGACTCTAAGCTCTGATACATAATATATGGTCATTAGATAGTCTGAGCAATATCTGGACCCTTGTCCCAGGGAGCTCACCCCTCACTCCATTCCTCCATGCCCTGCTCCACCCTCTCTTCTGCCTTCCACCATCCCCAGCAACAAAAACCCTTACAAATCTCTACAGATGTACGTGGAGAGCATTCTGACTGGTAGGTACAAGAGATTCTGCAAATCTAGAGCAATACACACAATCTACCTCATATGATCATGCACTTTATCACTTATCAGCATGGCACTTTCTTGGTAACATTTACACTTTATTCTGCATTAGAAACATTGAAAACCTACAGCACAATACAGGCTCTTCGGCCCACAGTGTTGTGCTAAATATGTACTTACCTTATAAATTACCTTGGGTTACCCATTGCCGTCTATTTTTCTAAGCTCCATGTAGCTATCCAGGAGTCTCTTAAAAGACCCTATCATTTCTGCCTCCACCACCATCACCGGCAGCCCATTCCATGCAGTCACCACTCTCTGCGTAAAAAAAACTTGCCCCTCATATATCCTCTGTACCTACTTCCAAGCACCCTCAAACTGTGCCCTCTCGTGCTAGCCAATTCAGCCCTGGAGAAAAGCCTCTAACTGTCCACACGATCCACGCCTCTCATCAATATTGTTATTGCTTTTTCCTTGTCCTACTTCAATGCAATATTTAATTATCTAATCTGTGAACAGTTTGCAAGACAACCTCTTCACTGTATCTAGGTACATTTAACAATAAAAAACCAAAAATTTGTCACCTACCACCCCTAATGATAGCCCTCCCCATTTCCAGAAAAAAACTCTCCTGAACAGATCTGGCAAACTTGCCTGCAAGGAAATTACAGGTCATATCTTCCTCTGAAGAGATCCTAATGATCCAGAAATCTGAACCCCTGCCCCAGCTCCTCAGCCACGCTTTCACCTGCCAAATCATCCTATTACACTCACTGGTGGATAGCACAGGCACCAATCCAGAGATTACTACCCAGGATGGCATGTTTTTTAGATTTCCACCTAGCTCACTAAAATCTCTCTTCAGGACCTTCCCTACTGGTCACCGGTGTCAATATGTACCAAGATTCACCTTCCTCCTTTAGAATGCTGTGGAGCCGATCCCAGACATCCGTGACCCTGACACGTGGGAGACAACATATCATTCGAACAGTATAGACAGAAAGGCACAAGATCCTGCTGTCTGAAGTCTCCCACGCCCGCTGTGAGACCACTGCTCAGGGTCTCCCACCATCACCCCTGCTTTCCCTGCCCTGGGCCGTACCTCAGAGGACAGCGAGGCTGCTGAGAAGAACGACTTTCTAGGAGAGGTGTTCGGCTGGGTCGGCCCGTTCCCTGCTGTTCGCCGTGCCCAGCAGGAGAGGCAGGGTGCCCAGGAGAGCCTGTCCAGAGCCGGGCTCCTCTGGCAGGGGCAGAGGAGGAGGCGAGGCTGGGGCAGAGCAGTGCGACGGGAGTCACACTGCACAGCACGCAGGGCCAGGGGCCAGGCACTGCGGGCTGCACAGTACATGTCTGTGCTCCGTGCCGACCCACACAGACCAGACACTGGGCTCAGCCCTCTCTGCTCTCGGACTTTCAGAGGACGAACACTCCTTCCATACCAAAAACACGCAGACAACAAACATGGGGCTCAACCCACCTCGGACCAGCCAATCATAGTTCTCGGTGGGGACAGACAGCAAATGACAGCGCTCGCAGGGCATGCAGTTCGCCAATAATAAACCTCTGAAATGGTCCAGCCAATGAGTGTACGCAAAAACGTTTACACAAGTCCAATTAGCAAATCACAGTATGAGTGGTCGGCCAATCACGGAGATTCTACTCCGTAAGACGCTTATATGGACCCATGAAATAACGACACTACCAACTGATGATTTGTGGATGGCATTGCAAAGTCTTCCTTACAGAGCGGGCAAGTAGAAATTAGAGTACCCCTAGGCAGAGCAGAATTGAGAAGTAGGATAAAAAAAAAGGTATAGAGAAGAAGTGGCAGGAGGATTGGAAAAATGAATTAAAGGGAAGGCATTTCTTTTCTAGTCACCCACTAGTTAAAAAGGTCTCAGACTGGTAAGGGAAACGGGAGGTAGGGTTAGGGTTACGGTAAGGGACCCGGGAGGTAGGGTTGGGGTTACGGTAAGGGACCCGGGAGGTAGGGTTGGGGTAAGGGAAACGGGAGGTAGGGTTAGGGTTACGGTAAGGGACCCGGGAGGTAGGGTTGGGGTTACGGTAAGGGACCCGGGAGGTGGGGTTGGGGTAAGGGAAACGGGAGGTAGGGTTAGGGTAAGGGAAACGGGAGGTAGGGTTAGGGTTACGGTAAGGGACCCGGGAGGTGGGGTTGGGGTTACGGTAAGGGACCCGGGAGGTGGGGTTGGGGTAAGGGAAACGGGAGGTAGGGTTAGGGTTACGGTAAGGGACCCGGGAGGTAGGGTTGGGGTTACGGTAAGGGACCCGGGAGGTGGGGTTACGGTAAGGGACCCGGGAGGTAGGGTTGGGGTTACGGTAAGGGACCCGGGAGGTGGGGTTAGGGTAAGGGAAACGGGAGGTAGGGTTGGGGTTACGGTAAGGGACCCGGGAGGTGGGGTTATTGCAAGTGTAAGGGAAACGGGAGGTAGGGTTAGGGTAAGGGATCCGCGAGGTGGTGTTGGGGTCAGGGTAAGGGAAACGGGAAATGGGTTAGGGTACGGGTAAGGGACCCGGGAGCTGAGTTCGGGGTTACGATTCCGGGTCCCGTGGGTTTGTACTCACCGTCCTCGGGTGGGCGCTGGACCCGGGACCCAGTTTGTACTTGATCAGATTCAGTAGCTCCTCCGGGTGTCCGAGCGATCGCAGTAAATCCATCACGCCGAGTGACCGGGCTCTCGCTGCCTCGGACTCCTCCGGGCACCCCGGGCTGCGATATCCTTCACCTGCGATCCGATTTCTTGTCCGCTGGGTTGTTGGCTCTCCTGTCTGGATACCGTATCGCTCCTCCGGGATGCGCTGTCTCTCTGTCACCCGCTCTCCGGGCTCCCCTGCCCCGGGATGCTCTGTCTCTCTGTTACCCGCTCTCCGGGCTCCCCTGCCCCGGGATGCTCTGTCTCTCTGTTACCCGCTCTCCGGGCTCCCCTGCCCCGGGATGCTCTGTCTCTCTGTTACCCGCTCTCCGGGCTCCCCTGCCCCGGGATGCGCTGTCTCTCTGTTACCCGCTCTCCAGGCTCCCCTGCCCCGGGATGCTCTGTCTCTCTGTTACCCGCTCTCCGGGCTCCCCTGCCCCGGGATGCTCTGTCTCTCTGTTACCCGCTCTCCGGGCTCCCCTGCCCCGGGATGCGCTCTGTTACCCGCTCTCCGGGCTCCCCTGCCCCGGGATGCGCTCTGTTACCCGCTCTCCGGGCTCCCCTGCCCCGGGATGCTCTGTCTCTCTGTTACCCGCTCTCCGGGCTCCCCTGCCCCGGGATGCTCTGTCTCTCTGTTACCCGGTCTCCGGGCTCCCCTGCCCCGGGATGCGCTGTCTCTCTGTTACCCGCTCTCCGGGCTCCCCTGCCCCGGGATGCTCTGTCTCTCTGTTACCCGCTCTCCGGGCTCCCCTGCCCCGGGATGCTCTGTCTCTCTGTTACCCGCTCTCCGGGCTCCCCTGCCCCGGGATGCTCTGTCTCTCTGTTACCCGCTCTCCGGGCTCCCCTGCCCCGGGATGCTCTGTCTCTCTGTTACCCGCTCTCCGGGCTCCCCTGCCCCGGGATGCGCTCTGTTACCCGCACTCCGGGCTCCCCTGCCCCGGGACGGAAATCGGCTCCCAGCCTCGTCAGTTGTCGTGGCAACCGCCAATTCCGATTGGACTGAACAGCCTCGGACCAGGAAGTCGAAGCCAATGAAAAGACAGTAAAAGAGTGACGCAGATGAGCCCGTATCACCACGCAACCAATCAGCACAGAGTTCGCATCGGCTCATCCCTGCCTCGGCCGTAAATACAACAATACCAGCGCATTCTGAAATGCTCAACAAGGATGCTAGCGGGTTCTCATTAACAATTCAGAGAAGTAGCCAATCAGCTAGCCTCTTCTATCACCATTGAAAGAGGCCGTGATCTGCTCCACACCAGAGAGGATATCTTCACAAGGTGATTCCTCTAGAAGCATCACCACCCAGACCCTACCATCAGGGAAGCCTAACGACACCCACTCAACATCAAAGAACAACTTCCTGCCCTCAGCAGCACACACAAGATGTTGGAAGAACTCTGCCGGGTAGGCAGCATGGATGTAGATGAATAAGCAGTCAACATTTCAGGCCAAGGTGCAAAAGATAAAGGACTGGAGGAATCTATTAGGAGGGGGCACTGGGGGAGGTGATTGGCAGGCAAGGAGAAGGGTGAGGCTAGAGAGGGGAGAGCATCCAGATGGAATATGAGGTGTTCCTCATCATGGCAGAAGAGGAAGCCATAGACCGTGACATTGGAATCGGAATAGAGATCAGAATTAACAACACACACAAAATGCTGGTGGAACACAGCAGGCCAGGCAGCATCTATAGGAGAAGCACTGTTGAAGTTTCGGGCCGAGACCCTTCGCCAAGTCCTGGTGGAGGGTAAAGATGTGTCTGGTGGAAATAGTGGAGGAAATAGATAGGGTCATAAAAAAGTACAGCACTGAAACAGACTCTCTGGCCCATCTAAACCATGCTGAACCATTTAAACTCCCTACTCTCATTGACCTGTACTGGCACCATAGACCCCTATACTCCTACCATCCATGTACCTATGCAACCTTCTCTTAAACATTGAAATCAAGCTCACATGCACCACTTGTGCTGGCATCTCATTCTACACTCTCACCACCCTCTGTTCCCTTAAACTTTTCACCTTTCACCCTTAACCCATGACCTCTGGTTATAGTCCCACCCAATCTCAGCAGAAAAAGCCTGCTTGGATTTACCCTATCTACGCCCCTCATAATTTTGGTATGCCTATCAAATCTCCTTTCATTTACATTCTAAAGAACAAAGTCCTAACCTATTCAATCTTTCCTTGTAACTCAGGGTCTCCAGTCCCGGCAACATCCTTGTAAATTTTCTTTGCACTCTTTCAACCTTGTTTGCATCTTTCCCGTAGGTAGGTAACCAAAACTGCACACAATACTCCAAATTAGGCCTCACCAAAGTCTGAAACAACTTCAACATAAGCTCTTCTCCGGTACTCAATACATTGACTTATGAAGGCCAATATGTCAAAATATGCAGTGTACTTTGTGTAAAATACATCAAAAGCTTTCTTTAAGACCCTATCTACCTGTGATGCCATTTTCAATGAATTATGGACCTGTATTCCCAGATCCCTTTGTTCTACCACACTCCTCAGTGCCCTACAGTTCTTTGCGTAAGACCATCCCCAGTTGGTCCTACTTAAGTGCCACATCTTGCAATTGTCTGCATGAAATTCCAATTGCCATCTTTTTTAATCCCATTTTTCCAGCTGGTCCCGATCCTGCGGCAAGCTCTGATAGACCTCCTCACTGTCCACTACACCCCCAATCTTGGTGTCATCCGCAAATTTGCTGTTCTGGTTAACCACATTATCATTCCTCTCCCCCACTTCTCACCTGCCTATCGCCTCCCCCGGTGCCTCCAGTCAGAGAGACAACTCTCTACTACCACTCTGGCTTCTCCCACAAAGCCAATATCTAATCCAATTTTCTACCTCATCCTAAATGCTGAGCAACTAAACCTTCTTGACCAACCTCCCATGCATGACCTTGTCAAATGCCTTGCTAAAGTCCATGTAGACAACATCACTGCCTTCCCTTTATCAACTTTCCTGGTAACTTTCTCCAAAGACTCTGTAAAATCAGTTTGACATAACCTACCACACATTAAGCCATGCTGACTATCCCTAATGTCTGTCCAAAAACTTAAATATCCATCGTGTCCCTTAGAATACCTTCCAATAACATTCCCAATACTGATGTCATGCCTACTGGCCTATAATTTCTCAGTTAATTTTAGAGCCTTTCTTAAAAAGCAGAACAATTTTGGCTATCCTCCAATACCTCACCTGTCGCTAAGGATGATCTCAGAATCTCTCCGAGGGCTCTAGAAGTTTCTACACTTGCCTCCCTCAGGGCCGGAGGGAACACCATTGTCAGACCCTGGAGATTTACCACCCTCATTTGCCTCAACAGCAAACATCTCCTTCCCCATAATCTGTAAAGATACATGACCTTGCTGCTGCTATATGTCACTTCTGTAGACTGTGTCCATCTCCCAAGTAAATACAGATGTAACAAAATCCATTTAAGATCTAATTTTTTTGGCTCCAGGCAAAGATTACTATCCTGGTCTGCCAGAGGAACAATTTTGTTCCTTGCAATCCTTTTACTCTGAACATACCTGCAGAATCCCTTAGGATTCTCCTTCACCTCGTCTGCTAGAGCAACCTCATGCCTTCTTTTAGCCCTCCTCATTTCTTGCTGAGTATTAGTCTGAAAGTTGGCAAGTTTTGCCAACACTCTACAAAACTTTGGTTGGGCCATGTGTAGTTCTGGTTGCCCAATTATTGGAAGGATGTCGAGACTTTGGAGAGGGTGCAGAAGATGTTCACCAGGATGTTGCCTGCGTCAGAGGACATGTGCTTAGAGAATCTGGACAAACTGGTTGTTTTCTCTGAACTGTTAGAGGCTGAAGGGAGATCCTAGAGTTTATAAGATTACAAGAGACTATCAGACAGTACCTTTTTCCCCAGGGTTGAAATTTCTAATGCCAGAGGGCATTTAAGGTGAGAAGGGGCAATTTTAAAGGAGATGTGAGGGGCAAGTTTTCTCTCCAAAAAACAGAGTGACCCTGCTTGGGGTTGGGTTAGAGGTAGATATATTAGGAAGGTTTCCTGATACAATATGTAGATAAGCCTACAAGAGGAGAGGCTGTACTTGATCTGGTATTGGAAAATGAACCTGGTCAGGTGTCAGGTCTCTCAGTGGGAGAGCATTTTGTACATAGAGATCATAATTCTCTCACTTTACCATAGTATCGGAGAGGGATAGGAGCAGACAAGTTAGGAAGGCATTTAATTGGAATTAGGGGAAATATGAAGCCATCAGGCAGGAACTTGGAAGCATAAATTGGAAACAGATGTTCTCAGGGAAATGTATGGAAGAAGTGTGGCAAATGTCCAGGGGATATTTGTGTGGAGTTCTGCACAGGTATGTTCCAATGAGACAGGGAAAGGATGGTAGGGTACAGGAACTGTAGTGTACAAGGGTGTGTAAATCTTGTCAAGAAGAAAAGAAGAGCTTATGAAAGGTTCAAAAAACTGGGTAATGATAGAAATCTAGAAGACTATAAGACTAGCAGGAAGGAGCTTAAGAATGAAATTAGGAGAGTCAGAAGGGGCCATTAGAAAGCCTTGGCGGGCAGGATTAAGGAAAACCCCAAAGCATTCTACAAGTTTGTGAAGAGCAAGAGGATAAGATGTGAGAGAATAGGACCTATCAAGTGTGACAATGGGTAAGTGTGTATGGAACCAGAGGAGATAGCAGAGGTACTTAATGAGTACTCTACTTCAGTATTCACTATGGAAAAGGATCTTGGTGATTGTAGGGATGACTTGCAGTGGACTGAAAAGCTTGAGCATGTAGATATTAAGGAAGAGGATGTGCTGGAGCTTTTGAAAAGCATCAAGTTGGATAAGTCACTGGTACCAGATGGGATGTACCCCAGGCTACTGTGAGAGATGAGGGAGGAGAGGGCTGAGCCTCTGGTGATGATCTTTGCATCATCAATGGGGATGGGAGAGGTTCCAGAGGACTGGAGGGTTGCGGATGTTGTTCCCTTATTCAAGAAAGGGAGTAGAGATAGCCCAGGAAATTATAGACCAGTGAGTCTTACTTCAGTGGTTGGTAAGTTGATGGAGAAGATCCTGAGAGCTAGGATTTATGAACATATGGAGAGGCATAATATGATTAAGAATAGTCAGCATGGCTTTGTTAAAGGCAAGTCATGCCTTACGAGCCTGATTTGAATTTTTTGAGGACGTGACTGAACACATTGATGAAGTTCGAGCAGTAGATGTAGTGAATATGGATTTTAGCAAGACATTTGATAAGGTATCCCATACCAGGGTTATTGAGAAAGTAAGGAGACATTGCTTTGTGAATCCAGAACTGGCTTGCCCACAGAAGGCAAAGACTGGTTGTAGTCGGGTCATATTCTGCATGGAGGCCGGTCACCAGTAGTGTGCCCCAGGGATCTGTTCTGGAACCTCTTCTCTTCATGATTTTTATAAATGACCTGGATGAGGAAGTGGAGGGATGAGTTAGTAAATTTGCTGGTGACACAAAGGTTGGGGGTGATGTGGATAGTGTGAAGGGCTATTAGAGGTTACAGCAGGGCACTGATAGGATGCAAAACTGGGCTGGGAAGTGGCAGATGGAGTTCAACCCAAATAAGTGTGAGGTGGTTCATTTTGGTAGATCAAATATGATGTCAGAATATGGTATTAGTGGTAAGGCTCTTGGCCATGTGGAGGATCAGAGGGATCTTGGGGTCCGTTTTCATAGGATATTCCAAGCTGTTGCGCAGGTTGACTCTGTGGTTAAGAATACATACAGTGCATTGGCCTTCATCAACAGTCGGATTGAGTTCAAGGCCGAGAGGTAATGTTACAGCTATATAGAACCCTGGTCAGACCCCACTTGGAGTACTGTGTTCAGTTCTGGTTACCTTACTACAGGAAGGATGAGGAAACCATAGAAAGGGTGCAGAGGAGATTTACAAGGATTGTACCTGGATTGAGGAGCATGCCTTAGGAGAATAGGTTGAGTGAACTTGGCCTTTTCTCCTTGGAGCGAGGGAGGATGAGAGGTGACCGGATAGAGGTGTATAAGATGATGAGAAGCATTGATTGTGTGGATAGTCAGAGGCTTTTTCCCAGGGCTGAAATGGTTGCCACAAGGGGATACAGGTTTAAGATACTTAGGATTAGGTACAGAGGAGATGTCGGGGTAAGTTTTTTATGCAGAGAGTGATGAGTGCGGGGTATGGGCTGCAGGCAACAATGCTGGGGGCAGATACGATGGTGTCTTGTAAGATGCTCCTGGATAGACACTTGGAGCTTAGAAAAACAGAGCTATGGGTAACCTTAGGTAATTGAGAAAGAAAACATTGTGGGCCCAAGGGCCTGTGTTGTGCTGTAGCATTTCTATGTTTCTAAGTGGTATTTAAGCTCAGGAATGTGAGGAAAATGGAAGGATATGGGCATTGTGTAAGAAGAGGGGATTGGCGTTGTGTAGGCAGAGGGGATTGGGCGTTGGGTAGGCAGAGGGGATTGGGCATTGGGTAGGCAGAGGGGATTGGGCATTGG